>NC_058084.1:92069171-92423362 GCF_014858855.1 Bufo gargarizans
TGGAACAAAGGGAAGGTTATAGGCCAGGTGGATGCCCTCTCACCAGCCTCCCATGATTATGCATATGTTCACCCTCAAGGGCTTGAACAAAGGGGGGTATGTGAGACAGTGACAGGCCTCATGGTTGTTAGGAGAGAGGAATGGCCGGATTATACATCTCTTTCCCATCAATGGTCAGGCCTGAGGCAGCAACAGGGGCCACAATCAACGGAGCATAAAGCTGTTCTCAAAGTGAGAGGAGTGTGTCTTGTTGTACAGAAGCCTGGAGTGGTTCTGTGTGTGGTCTGAGCTAGGAGTGCTGAGAGGCCACAAGGCTGAGATTAGCTTGAGGTTTGGGGGGTCCCACGACGCCTAGGGATAAGGGTCGCATGGTCAGCGTCGGGCGGACGACTAGACCACAATCCCCCAAAAGACACTGGTGTGGTAACAGCCAGGAGGCTGATGGACATTAGGCTGGGAAAGCCGCATGGGTGACTTTCATTTTGTTTTGTATCATTTGTTTGTGCTTGTGTCGCAATAAAGCACGAGTTGGGACATGAAAACCTGTTGTCTGCAAAGGTATTTGTTAGGATGATCCCCGGAAAGAAAGCTACCTCTCACAATATATATATATACACAGTGGGATGCGAAAGTTTGGGCAACCTTGTTAATAGTCATGATTTTCCTGTATAAATCGTTGGTTTTTACAATAAAAAATGTCAGTTAAATATATCATATAGGAGACACACACTGATATTTGAGAAGTGAAATGAAGTGTATTGGATTTACAGAAAGCGTGCTATAATTGTATAAACAAAATTAGGCAGGTGCATAAATTTGGGCACTGTTGTAATTTTATTAATTCCAAAACCTTTAGAACTAATTATTGGAACTCAAATTGACTTGGTAAACTCAGTGACCCCTGACCTACATACACAGGTGAATCCAATTATGAGAAAGAGTATTTAAGGGGGTCAATTGTAAGTTTCCCTCCTCTTTTAATTTTCTCTGAGGAGTAGCAACATGGGGGTCTCAAAACAACTCTCAAATGGCCTGAAGACAAAGATTGTTCACCATCATGGTTTAGAGGAAGGATACAGAAAGCTGTCTCAGAGATTTCAGCCGTCTGTTTCTACAGTTAGGAACATATTGAGGAAATGGAAGACCACAGGCTCAGTTCAAGTTAAGGCTCGAAGTGGCAGACCAAGAAAAATCTCTGATAGACAGAAGCGACGAATGGTGAGAAAAGTCAGAGTCAACCCACAGATCAGCACCAAAGACCTACAACATCATCTTGCTGCAGATGGAGTCACTGTGCATCGTTCAACCATTCGGCACACTTTACACAAGGAGATGCTGTATGCGAGAGTGATTCAGAGGAAGCCTTTTCTCCGCCCACAGCACAAAAAGTGCTGCTTGAGGTGGGCTAAAGCACATTTGGACAAGCCAGCTTCATTTTGGAATAAGGTGCTGTAGACTGATGAAACTAAAATTTAGTTATTTGGCCATAACAAGGGGCGTTATGCATGGAGGAAAAAGAACACAGCATTCCAAGAAAAACACCTGCTACCTACAGAAAAATATGGTGGTGGTCCCATCATGCTGTGGGGCTGTGCGGCCAGTGCAGGGACTGGGAATCTTGTCAAAGTTGAGGGACGCATGGATTCCACTCAGTATCAGCAGATTCTGGAGACCAATGTCCAGGAATCAGTGACAAAGCTGAAGCTGCGCCGGGGCTGGATCTTTCAACAAGACAACGACCCTAAACACTGCTCAAAATCCACTAACGCATTTATGCAGAGGAACAAGTACAACGTTCTGGGATGGCCATCTCAGTCCCCAGACCTGAATATAATTGAAAATCTGTGGTGTGACTTAAAGAGAGCTGTCCATGCTCGGAAGCCATCAAACCTGAATGAACTAAAGATGTTTTGTAAAGAGGAATGGTCCAAAATACCTTCAACCAGAATCCAGACTCTCATTGGAACCTACAGGAAGCATTTAGAGGCTGTAATTTCTACAAAAGGAGGATCTACTAAATATTGATTTAATTTCTTTTTTGTGGTGCCCAAATTTATGCACCTGCCTAATTTTGTTTAAACAATTATAGCACACTTTCTGTAAATCCAATAAACTTCATTCCACTTCTCAAATATCACTGTGTGTGTCTCCTATATGATATATTTAACTGACATTTTTTATCATAACAACCAACGATTTATACAGGAAAATCATGACGATTAACAAGGTTGCCCAAACTTTTGCATCCCACTGTATAAATATATATCCATTAATTTAAAAACTGAATAAAAAAAGAAAAATATACATTTTTAATAAAACAAGCATAACTAGGAACAATTTCCTTGTATTACATTTTATATGGATTCAACTAAGCATTGCTAATTTTTTTTATTCTTGTTGTGTATCAGGCAATTATCTTTGGGGTTTCCTATTTTGGTGCAACTTTAGACCAGAAAAAATGAGGAACAACACATTGGGGGAAATTTATAAAAATATTTCAAAGAAAATCACAGCACAGTTTTCATGTCTTATAGTGCTCTAGAAAAATTTAACTTGCGCTGTGATTGGTTGCTAAAGGTAACAAACACTGTTTTTGTAAGTACACTTTTTCATAGAAGAGGACCTGATTCTAGAATGGGTCGCGGATGTAATAATTTTCTTAAGAAATGGACGTGGTAGATTTGGCATTGGTTCATTGAAGATAAAAATGATGTGTTAAGGCTGTACTAAGTTTTCTTTGTTTTTCTCCTCCTACACCATTTTTTTAAATATGGCTTTTAAAGTAGACCTTTCACCGCTCCTGACACGTCTGTTTTAATAGCTTCATGCATTCCCCATATAATAACAATTCTGGAACATCTATTCTTATGGCTCTATGTTGTGCCATTCCTTTATTATTTCTACTATAAGTTATGAATGAATTGCTATTAGCCTTCAGTTAGGGTACAGAGGGGAGGTAACAAGTTGGGGGGGTGTACCTGCACAGACTGACCCTATCCAATCAGTGCTGCCAATTTTAGACTATGCAAGGACACCCCCCCCCCCCCAACTGGTTACCTCCCCTCTGTACACTTACTGCAGACTGCAATTCATTCAGAACTTTTAGCAGAAATAATAAAGGAATGGCACAACATAGAGCCATAAGAATAGATTACATGGGGAATGTGTGTAGTTAATAAAACAGGAATGTCGGGAGAGTTGACCGGTCCTCTTTAATGTATTTCATTGATGGGGAGTTTTTGCCATCCGTTTAACGTATACAAAAAGTGTATATGTTAACAGACTTATGGTGATTTATGGTGACAGATGCCACAGTATGGCATCTGTTTGAAGCATTCGTTAACGTATTAAAAAAATTGTGTACGTTAAACATATGACAAAAACGCGATGTAAACCCAGCCAAAGATGTACAATATGAGCAGTGCAGCCATTTTTTGGGGTACTAATCCATGCCTCTAACTCCATCCAATGCATAACTATACTCACACAATCCCTGTAGAGTTATGTGTGAATAGCTTAAAATGTAACTTCTAATAAATATCCTTATGAACATCTTTATGCCTGGTTTAGGAGTAAAAATAGTTGCAATCCCCTTTTTTGCTATTTAGGAGTGGCGAGGGTGTGACTGGGGCCTGGACTTCGGCCTGGACACATTTACTATCTTTTACGCCTGAAACCGGGTGTAAAAGAGGAGTAAAAACTACTCCAGGACCCAAAGTAGTTTTTACTCTTTGCACACGGAGGTGCACCTACTTAATAAATTAGCTAATCTAGCAGTACAGAGGGGGAACAAAGATCGGTATAAAAGGCTAGTCTTTGTAATTGACCCCCAATATGTTACATGATAATCTATCACAGAGTACATGGCGGTAACAATACACCTTTCAATAAATGAAAGAACAAACTGATCCTAACGCATCCAGGGATTCGCTGGCGTGTCCGAGTAATGCTGGAACCAGAACAAGGATGCTGTGGTGATAGAAGTAATGCCCACATTGTGCCTCCTTCACAGTAGTAATGCCCACATCGTGCCCCTCACAGTAGTAATATCCACATTGTGTCCCCTCACAGCACTAGTATCCACATTGTCCCCCCTCACAGTAGTTATTTCACATTGTGCCCCTCACAGTAATAATATCCATGTTGTGCCTCCTTCACAGTAGTAATATCCACATTGTACCCCCTCACAGTAGTAATGCCTACATTGTGCTCCTCACAGTAGAAATGCCCACATTGTGCCCCCTTCACAATAATGACCTCCTTGATTCCCCCTCGCAGTAGTTATATCCTCCTTGTGCCCCCATCACAGTAGTTATGTCTTCCTTATGCCCTCCTCACAGCAGTAATGCCCACATCTTTCCCCTAGTTCCCCCTAGCTCCATTAATAAAGTTAAAAAAATAACACAAATACCCGCTTCCCTGATGAGGTGGTCACACACCGCGCTGCTGGCTGTGTGGGAGGCCGATAGCGCTGTGTAGACTGCTGGGGAGCGCCGGAGCTCAACTGAGTGGTAAAGCAGGGAGCGGACATCTTCACAGGTAAAACCCTGGCCATCTTGTCATGGGTGTCATCACAGACGTACTGATTAAGTAGCAGCTTCACTTACTACAATGTAATGAATTTAATGTAAATCCACTGCATAACTACAATCTGCTGCACTGTGTGCATGGGGTTGGCTAACATTGTACTCTACCTTGTTGACAAATTTTGGTTTGGATTCAACAACCAATTTTTAACTGGGTTTTATTAAAAAATATTTAATCTGTTTGGTTTCTGACAGCCCGTTCTGCAGCTCCTTCTTTGAATTGATCACTCAGAAGAAGAGAGGAGTGGCTGGAGATTGTCCTTCAGAAGCCAATCAGTTGAAAAATATATGATGCAATACAGATGTTACATCTATGTCTTTTTCAGGCACAGTTGACTTCTATGAGCTTGTTGTATATAAAAAAAAATACAGGATGCGTGTAGAAGTACAGCCGAATATATCTAGAGATATCTGAATAGCTTCATACAACACATAGCTCCAAACTCAAGATCTACTCCATGCAGAGAGAATACAGGACTAAGATGAGCAAATGAGGTATTTTTGTGTATTAGGTCAGTATTTTTCAGCAGCATTTGGAAGTGGATCCAAAATACAGAAGAGGCATTAATCCTTCCATTATCATTTTTTTTCTCCGTTTGTGTTCCACTCCTGGTTTTGGTTTAGGGTACTGTGGATTTTTTCCGTATCAAATTCGCAGTTCTTCCAAAGAAATCCACATTAAATCATGTGTACTTTGGTGCAGATTTGCTTGCAGATTCAATCTGGAAAATCGTGCAAATGTTTTTTTTCTCCTGCGGATTTTCATTTAAATTGCAATGATACTTAATAAAGAAGTCAACAGTGAAAATCTAAGACAAATCCTCAACAGTTCTGTAACAGAAATTGACATGCTGCGGATTAACCAACCTATAACGCAGGTCATTAAAAATGTATGCTGTGCGAATGAGATTTCCACTAGACTCATTCTCTTTGCTGGTACTGTAACCCGTTGCGGATAATCTATCCACAAATCCATTTGGATGAATAGGGAAGTGTGAATAAGGATTAATAGGGACATTTATCAAACCACATTATCTGGTTTTTTGGTGTAAAAGTTTCACATGACATGCCAATTGCAGCGTTTTCTGTGATATTCTGGAGCCGTGCCACTTTTCAAAGTGGTCTGTGTTTAAGGTAGAAAAGTGGGATTAGACATGGATCATGGTACATTTATTATCTGCAAAACTTGGAAATGTCACAAAAAAGTTGCATCCTACACCAGGCAGCCTCAAACTACACAATGCAGTTGCACCAAATACGTGAAAACTGTGCACCATTTGATACATTTGGTGCAACCACACAATGCAAAACCAGATTTAAAGGATAACTGTCATGTTTTTTATCAAAAAATAAATGTTAGCATATGTTACTGCTGCAGCAGCATTATGCATAAAGCAATCTTTAGTTTCTTCACATACCACTGTTTTCCTTGAGTTTTTCCCTTAGTTATAGCTGTTTAAACATTTACAATATGAGGACCTTCTCAAGATGCTCCTCTGCCAGTTCTGAGTCCAAAACTGCTTTCCCTCACTTCCCATAAATACTTGCTGTAGCCAGCAGCTCCCTGCCAGCCAATCAGATTGGATGACTGAGAGACACGCCTCCTCAGTCTGAAGCCTAATGAAGGCATGCAGTTTGAAGGACCGCCCCTCTGTCTTCTGTTTATACTAAAAGGAAGACAGACAAGCCCTAGCAACGGTCTTTTAAGGGAGCAGTGGAAAGGGACAGAGGACATTAATAAAAGCTGTTATTATAAGGTAATTATAGATCTTTTGACAATCATTGACAGACTAACTCAGCTATACATGCCTAGCTCTAATAAGCTAGCAAATAAATAAAAAAAATATGACAGTTACACTTTAAAAGTGACAGGAAAGCTATCTCTAATGATAAATCCCAATTACATACCCCAAGATCTATTTTACCCAGTTGCTTAAACTTCTGTGATTGATCTGTACACCATGGAAGTTCAGAATAAGTATCATATCCTGCTCAGTTTTTATTGCTTTTATAATTCATAAACACACAAACATGTAGGAAATGTGTTTATTAGCCTTGTAAAATCCCCTGAACGGTTGATAATTGATACTAAATGTGCTGCTAGATCTGATGTTCAACATGAAAACTGCACAGAATGGAACAATTTTGTCTTCTCATTTTTTAGATGTTCACTTTACCTTCGTATTCTGGAAAGTATTTACGTTAGGACAACTAGAAAGTTTCCCAAATGACACTATTCATATTTGACTAAGAAAAGAAAAATGATAATAGCAGATACTTGCAATTTGGATTACCATAGAGATCATGGAAAGCAAGACTTATTGGCACAAAAAAAAAAAAATCGCCAGGTCTGGTGGAAGGAAAACGTTTCCAGGAAGCAATTGTAATATTATAGTGAGGAATTACAGTATTATCACTTATGAGATGAACAATACTCACACAAAGGTGTTGTCTTTACAATGCTGATAGCATGGAGTACACTGCTTAATTGCTTCACTCCAATATAGTAGAAGCAGTATAAAATACACTATATAGTCAAAAAGTATCTACACAGACTTTTTTAACATTTCATTCTAAAACCATGGAATTCTAGATTTAGTTTCCTTTAAAGGGGGTGTCTGGAAAAGTAAAAAAATAAATCTAACAGCAGGGAATATGGTAAAATTATAAAAAAAAGAAACAAAAATGTTAGGTATCCACAGCAGCGATGAACAAGCATTTGCTCATTCGTAGGGTGATTGGTGGCACCTTTACAAAGGGAAGTTATTGGGAAAGAGGCTTTTTATTGCAGAATGATTTTTGTTTCTTAAATGGCATCCTTTTTGTGTACATCTAAGGCTGGGTTCAAATCACGTTTTTCCCATCCATTTTAGGCCTCTTTCACACTTGCGTTGTCCGGATCCAGCGTGTACTCCACTTGCCGGAATTACACGCCGGATCCGGAAAAACGCAAGTGTACTGAAAGCATTTGAAGACGGATCCGTCTTCAAAATGCTTTCAGTGTTACTATGGCACCCAGGACGCTATTAAAGTCCTGGTTGCCATAGTAGTACCATCCGTGCGGCTCCCGGGGCGCTCCAGAATGACGTCAGAGCGCCCCATGCGCATGGATGACGTGCCATGCGATCACGTCATCCATGCGCCTGGGGTGCCCTGACGTCACTCTGGAGCGCCCCGGGAGCCGCACGGATGGTAAGTATGCTGCTCCCCACTACAGTTTACCATGGCTGCCAGGACTTTAGCGTCCCGGCAGCCATGGTAACCATTGAGAAAAAGCTAAACGTCGCATCCGGCAATGCGCCGAAACGACGTTTAGCTTAAGGCCGGATCCGGATCAATGCCTTTCAATGGGCATTCATTCCGGATCCGGCCTTGCAGCAAGTGTTCCGGATTTTTGGACGGAGCAAAAAGCGCAGCATGCTGCGCTATTTGCTGCGGCCAAAAAACGTTCCGTTCCGGAACGGAAGACATCCTGATGCATCCTGAAGGACGGACTGTCCATTCAGAATGCATTAGGAAAATCCTGATCAGTATTCTTCCGGCATAGAGCCCCGACGACGGAACTCTATGCCGGAAGACTATAACGCAGGTGTGAAAGAGCCCTAACGTATACAAAAAAAGTATATGTTAAACGGAGGCGTCAGACTGATGCCATACAGTGGCTTCTATTCACCAGAGTTACATTGTAAAAAAATGTATACTTTTTTACCATTGCAAAAAAAAAAAAGTATACCGGTACTTTTTTTTTTTAACCGGACTGTGCAGGATACAAGAACGTGCTGCTGCTGTTTGTACCTTTTTTTTCTAACGTATACATCAAACAGCGGAATAAAACGTGATGTGAACCCAGCCTAATGCATTATATAACAATTTTGGGGACGGTGTGAACAGATACAGCGAGTCCATCATTTTTTTTTGTCTTGTTTTGTTTTTATGACAGTAAATCTGCAGGTATGGTAAAGGCAATACCAAATGTATATATCTTTTTCTATTTCTGTATGAGAAAAACTATTTTTGAAATACGTTTCGGTTCGCACACTGGAACCTTTTTCAAGCTCGAAAAAGGTTCCAGTGTGCGAACCGAAACGTTGTATTTCTAGTGAACAAACACTTACGTTTTTACTGAAGGAAGTGCCGTGGATTTCCTGGGATTGTTAGTTTTTGAAGCCTGGATTGCTTCATCAGCCGCTGGCACCCGTCATCACAGATTAGTGTTGTGCTGAATACTTGCTGGATAAATATATATATATATATATATATATATATGTTTGTTTTCAAGGTTCACCATACAGGATAAATAATGTGATCACTCTTTTACAGGTCATTACCGTGCTACCAATCACCTTCTCCCTTTCTCTAAGCACTGAGATGACCACAGCATCTAAGGTGTTAAACTGCCAGGCTCTGTCCATGAGATCAGGGTGCCAGCTGTATAATGGGGCCAGCATCTGCAAGTGATGGTGCAGCCACCATTCCAGGGCCTGTACCATATTAGTACCGTGGTTCACGGGAAGTATGTACTTCCAGCAACGTACTATTACAGAGCAAAGAGGGAAGGCGTTAAACTCTGGACAACCCCTTTAAGTTGCTATAACAGGCTTTTGCAACAGATTTATGACAGATCATGGCAGCAGGGAATCATTTACATTCAGTCACAAGAGCATTAGTGGAGAAGAGCACTGTTTGGTGAGAGGGCTTGGGCTTTAATTGACATGCCAATTAATCCCAAAGGTTTTGTTGAGAACCTGTTATTATACATGTCGGCACTGCCATGTTGAAACAAGAAAGGGGGCCCCAAAATCATTGACAAAAGAATGAAAACATACAATTGTGTAAAACATCACTGCTGTAATATTACTCTTAGTTGAAACTATGAAGTCAAGCAGTAAGTGTTTTTTTGGTGTCAACTACGGTTATATCCAAAAACATTGCCGAATAGTCCAGTGTGATTAATCACCACACAGAACATTTCCTGTTGATTTTGACAGTCTCATAGCATTTTGCTTCTGTGCACTAAGAAAAACCTTGCATAAAACTTTGCTGAATAGGTCTGGGATGATTCTGCATCTGGAGAAGTTCTGCAATCCATAGTGGTACAATTGAGAACATGTGCCATTATGAACTTCATAATTCTGAAATTCCAGGTTCAGAAGGTTGATCTTCTCTTTATGCGAGTCACTTATGATAACTTTTTATAACGATTTAACTATTTTTTTAAAAAAGCTGCTCTCAACTTCCTATGTATGCAGTACTTTGTTCATATGCTGGAAATACATTGCCTTCTGTCCTGTAATAAAATGAAATCCTCCAGACACAAAAGGCCTCTTGTATTAGAGCTGAAGGTGTTTCCCATAGTAAGGCTTCTTTCACGCCAGATCCAGCAAAAACGCTTCCATTACTGATAATACAACCGTTATGAACGGATCCGATTGTATTATCTTTAAAGTCATGAACTCCACTTAAAGTCAATAGAGGACTGATCAGTTTTCTATTGTGTCAGAGTTAAACAGATCCATCCCCATTGACTTGCATTGTGGGTCATGACGGAGCCGTTTTGCTCCGAATCCCATGATGGAAAGAAAACCGCAGCCCGGCGTACAGCTCTCCGGGTGAGTTCACAGCACAAGGCAGCGGCCATCTTGGACTTAACTCACAACTGGGGGGGAGCAAACAAATAAGTAACTCACAGCCAAAAGAGCTGCATAACATCATAGAATCAGCCAGGTGTCACGAGGGTGTCAAGAACCACGCCTGACTCCGTTATACCCGGGGTCAGGAAGTCGCAGCGGGTGGCTGCGCGCTCTATGTAGAAAGATAGGGCTGTTTCTTTATGGTAGCTTTCTGGGTTTGCTTTGCAACCCTTTTTGGCTCACTCAGGGATCCGTAGCTCCTTCTCCGCAGCTGTTCCTTGTCTGTCACTCCCAACCTCCTTATATTCCCCTCTCCCACTTCTCTGGTTGCCAGATATAGAGCTTCCTGCCTGGACTTCTATACTGACCCACTGGAGCTGTGTTGCTGTGTTCCCTGGTTGTTCCAGAACATTACCCTCCGGATCCCTGTTGGGCCTTTGTGGTCTGCTGTTGTCGCCCACCTGGGATTATATGTTTGTCTGTATTGTCTGTCCTCTCCTTGGTGTTTTCCTCTTAGTGTCAGTGGTGCGGACTAGTGATCCCACCGCCCCGTTCACTACATAGGGCTCATCTTAGGGAAAGCCAGGGTTTAGGCACGTGATCGGCGTACGGGTAAGGAACCCGTCTAGGAACGTCAGGTGCCAGCCGCAAGGTGAGTCAGGGGTCACCACCTTTCCCTCTCCCTTGGGCAGGGCCTTCCCTTTTCCCTCCCTTTGCGTGACGCCGGTTATTACACCGGGGCTTCAGGTAGAGAATCCTCTGACATTGCTAGCCTCGAACCTAACCCCTCTAATATGTTTGATAAACTGCCAGTGTCAGAGAAGGCAGTCACAGAGCTTTCCCTTAAAACCATGCTTCAGGCCATTAGACACTCCTTACACGCAACAATAAAGGCGATCATTACACTGATTAATGAAGCAGTCAAGGAAGTGAAAAATAGAGTAGAATATGTGGAAACAAAGATGGGAGAAATGGTCTCGAGTCTGAATTGAAAGTACTACAAATAAATATGGCGGACCTTGAGGTTGCGCCGCAATAACGTAAAATTGAGGGGTGCCTGAATCTGTACTACCAACGGACCTTCCGACTTACTTACAGTCAATTATCAAAGCCCTCCTGCCACAGTGTCAACCAGCAGACCTCATTATCGACAGAATCCATAGAGTGGCAAAACTGAAACACCTAGATGAATCGGTGCCAAGAGATGTACTTGCTCAAATACACTTTTTTCATATCAAGGAACGGCTGCTCCAAGCAGCAAGGAAAAATCCCAAATTGCCTGCACCATATCAGGCAGTCACACTCTACTCTGATCTGTCCGCAATGACCCTACAACTGCAAACAGAGATTACATAGATCACTTCAGCATTAAAAGAGCATCACATTTTGTACCGATGGGGTTTTCCCACACGTCTACTTATCAAGCACAACAACAACCTGCATGTGATCAAGTCCCCAGCAGAAGGAGCCATCCCCAGCAGAAGGAGCTGCAAATCAAGAATTCACCGGACCCAAGACGGAGACCCTCTCCCCAGCATGCGACTCTGGACTGGCATACAACATCAAGATAATCTAATGGAGCAGCGCAGTTGTTCTTCTTCTTTCCTTTTAGGTGCTGGTCGGTGCGACCCTGACACAGTTCAGGTAGAACTTTCCCCCCCAACCCTACAGGATGGAGACTGAACAGAGAGACTCAAACCATCCGAGTTAAAGGATAAGTTCTCACAACCCAAAAATTTGGCAAGACGGACCTAAAACCCACTTGACAAACAGGCGACATAGTTTTCCTTAACATGTTAACACTGTTTACTTTTATGTCTTGTTATTATGCCAGATGTCTAAGATACGATATGTGGAGGATAAGGAACTAAGAGAGACCACTGAAGTGGGATGGTCACACTGGAAATCCTGATGAGCTATCACCCCCTCATTGAACCACCATGGTATTGCGCATAGCGTCACTAAATGTCAATGGACTTAATAGTCCTCATAAAAGGGCGCAGATGTGGTCTGAAGCTCTTAACCTGAAGTGATATTTTTTTTACGCTCCAGAAACCCATATTATTCCTAAAGATGCACACCACATCAAACACCGTGGATTTCCAGAAGTGTTCCAGTCCCACTTTGTATCTAAAGCCAGAGGGATCCTAATTGCAGTTATTAACACAGTAGCCTTTCAATTGATAGAACAACATATTGATGTCCAGGGTAGGTACGTGATATTAGTATGCTCCAATAATTGTACACTTTATAGCAATAGTGAAGGAGATGCACAGGAATGCTGATCCTCCAACCAAGGGTGCTCACAGTCCTACAGTGTCACCCCACTGTTGAATAGAGTAAAGTATTATAGATAAAAAGACTGGGCACACCTAGGATATGAGGACAAATGCTTTAATTGGTAAATATTCTGATAAAACAAAATTGAATAAAATTATGTTGAATAAAATTACAATAGGGTATAGACCACAGTCTAGATTAATTTAGGACATTTCAACAACAGTACTCTAAATTGTAAAAATAGCAGCAATATAAAGAACAAAGTTCATTAGTGACAGTGGAGGTGATAACGGTTAGAGATGATATAGTCTATAGCTTCCGCAATAGTGATATATCCACTTGAGAGAAAATAAATAGACTCTGTTACTTTGTAGCATACATAGTGTTTGTGGATCCACCTGTGGAGAATAAGATAATTTCTAGCCAGCACAGTCCTAAGTTAACCCTCGATATATCCAAAGAGAGGGGGATTAAAAGTGCCGTCAGTAAAGTCCTTCAATATAGTATTTGTTGGATACTAGTAACCCGTACACTGTGCATTTCGTAATCAATAGATGTTTATGAATATGTCCTCGACACTAAGTGCACACCGTATACCTAACCCGGCGGCGTCCTGCTAGCGATCAGGGTTTAGGTTAGAGTGGTGTGCCAACCTTGGCTGGATTACTATACCGGTTTTATAAATAAGAACAGTCTTACCGGTATATTGGATCTCCGGTCTCGACTGCGGATAGGTTCTTCTGTCCAGGAGAGGCTTGCTCAGATTAGTCTTTTCAGTTAGGGAGATATCGTCTTCACCGCGTTAGATGTTTGCTCCACGTGGGTTAGCTTATATAAGCGGTGACGCTTTACTCCCTTCACCTTACGAGCTAGAGCTTCTCACTGGATTGTCGGGATGTGGTTACCACTGAGGAAGGGGATACCCCAACCCCGAAACGCGTCTGGTCAGACCCCCGAACCTATGTGAGTGCACCACATCTCCGGACCTATCTAAAGACATCGCGACAATCCAGTGAGAAGCTCTAGCTCGTAAGGTGAAGGGAGTAAAGCGTCACCGCTTATATAAGCTAACCCACGTGGAGCAAACATCTAACGCGGTGAAGACGATATCTCCCTAACTGAAAAGACTAATCTGAGCAAGCCTCTCCTGGACAGAAGAACCTATCCGCAGTCGAGACCGGAGATCCAATATACCGGTAAGACTGTTCTTATTTATAAAACCGGTATAGTAATCCAGCCAAGGTTGGCACACCACTCTAACCTAAACCCTGATCGCTAGCGGGACGCCGCCGGGTTAGGTATACGGTGTGCACTTAGTGTCGAGGACATATTCATAAACATCTATTGATTACGAAATGCACAGTGTACGGGTTACTAGTATCCAACAAATACTATATTGAAGGACTTTACTGACAGCACTTTTAATCCCCCTCTCTTTGGATATATCGAGGGTTAACTTAGGACTGTGCTGGCTAGAAATTATCTTATTCTCCACAGGTGGATCCACAAACACTATGTATGCTACAAAGTAACAGAGTCTATTTATTTTCTCTCAAGTGGATATATCACTATTGCGGAAGCTATAGACTATATCATCTCTAACCGCTATTACCTCCACTGTCACTAATGAACTTTGTTCTTTATATTGCTGCTATTTTTACAATTTAGAGTACTGTTGTTGAAATGTCCTAAATTAATCTAGACTGTGGTCTATACCCTATTGTAATTTTATTCAACATAATTTTATTCAATTTTGTTTTATCAGAATATTTACCAATTAAAGCATTTGTCCTCATATCCTAGGTGTGCCCAGTCTTTTTATCTATAATTGTACACTTTAGCCACGATTTATGCCCCAAACAAACGACAAGTCCGGTTCTGTAAAAAGCTGCTCAAACATATACAAAAAAGTGAAGCAAGGCAAGCTTTTAGTCATTGGAGACTTTAATTGCATACTGAACCCAAGCCTGGACACAACCACTCCTTCCCGGGGTACATCTACATCACCATTAGGGAAATAGAGAAACTTTTGTGGACAGAGGGCCTATACGATGCATGGAGACCACTGCACGAGTCAGAAAAAGACTATTCTTTCTTTTCAGCATCTCATAACAGTTACTCTAGAATTGACTTCATACTGGTTAACAGGGACACTCTATTGATGACTTCTGCGACCTCAATTGGCACCATATCATGGTCAGACCATGCTCAAGTCACTATAACATTAGAAGAATCATTCAAATACTCCCCAGCCTCAATTTGGAGATGTAATTTACATATTTTCTCCCACCCAATCCATAAACAAACTATTGAACAAGACATAAAAACATATTTTGACCTGAATACAGGCTCCGTTAATAACCCTTCCTGCCTTTGAAATGCTCATAAAGTGGTTATCAGAGGCTCAATTCTAAAACTCAGCCATGTAGTGAAAAAAACAAAGGACCCAAAAAATGCAATCCCTACTTCAAGATCTACAAAGAATTTAATCCCAGAACAAAACTTCTCAAACTCAGTCACATAAAACACAGCTCCATACTCTCCGAATCCAGCTAAGGGATCACTTACTAGCAGAGTACAATAAACATTTGTTCTATACTAAAGCGAGATACTACTCACAGAATAATAAGGCAGGCAAACTGTTGGCAATGCGACTAAAAACGCAAATGCTGAAATCTTGCATACCTTACCTCCTTGACCCAACTAACTCAGCAAAAATCACACACCCAACCAAAATAGTGGGCCAATTCCAACGATATTATGCATTGTTATATAATTTGCAATCTGACCCCCTTACTTCACTACCCTCTCCATCTGACATTCAAGCATTTTTGCAAAAAGCCAATCTCCCATCTCTCACCAAAGTGCAACTAGAGGAATTAAACACAGACATCTCCTTAACAGAGATCACAGTAGCCGTACGAGCCCTCCCTGCCAACAAATCCCTAGGACCAAATGGCCTTCTGGGATAATATTATAAGACATACATGTATATTCTATCTCCTGCCCTGCAGCAAATATGTCAAAAAGCTATGGTTGAGGGTTCATTACCAAGAGAAAAACAGGAAGCCTTGATCGTTACACTACCCAAACCTTGTAAAAACCCGGACAGACCCAAAAACTTCGACCCTATATCACTCCTTAACACTGATTTAGAAATGTATGCCAAAATAGCCAATAGACTAGCCCCTATCCTAACTCATGAAGATCAAGTGGGTTTCATTAAAAACAGGCTATCTTGATAATACCAGAAGAGTGATAAATATACTGCATTATGTTAATCTCCATAAATTGCCAGCCTTGTTTGTATCCTTGGACACCGAGAAGGCGTTTCACCGCATTGGATGGTCCTATGCCTTCTCGGTCCTGGAACGATTTGGCCTCAAGGGTAGTATATTACAGGCCATAAAGGCTTTATACTCGGGCCCCCTCAGCTAAGGTGCTAACAAATGGAACGTTGTCAGACAGTTTTAATATCACTAATGGCACTTGCCAGGGTTGCCCCCTTTCCCCACTAATACTCATAATGTGTATGGAACCCTTAGCAGCTCTTCTTAGAGCAGATGCGGAAGTAAAACGTAAACAAATAGGGGAAAAAAAATCACACCATTTCCTTATATGCTGATGATATGATATTGACAGTCAGATCCCGTGAATTCTCTGGCTAAAGCACTGGAGTGGATTCGATAATTTGGGAAAATATCTCTGTACAAGCTCAGTACAACGAAATCACAGGCCATGCCAGTGTCCCTCCTCCATAGAATACCTGAAAACCCACTTTCCATTAGATTGGCAGACAGATTAGATATCTTGGTACAAATACACTTGGCCAATTATATAGACAAAATTATCTCCCTATGCTATCAACTATCAGAGAAGAAGCATCTTGACTAAATCTGAAATATCTTGGACAGGGAGAATCACAGCCTTTAAGATGTCACTATTGCCTAAATTACTATACCTATTCCGTACGGTACCCATACAGGTCCCGGACAGATTTTCCACGGACATCCAACACTGCATCTCACAATTTATCTGGGCGGGCCAAAAACCTAGGATAGCATATTCTACTTACTAGACATAAATTGGCTGGAGGTATAGGATTACCTAATGTTAATGCATATTACATAGCGACACAAATTGAGATGGTATTTAAATGGAAGCAGGGAACAATTACAAATTGGACCCAAATAGAAAACAGCCTAGTTTTCCCCACCTCTCCCCAGGCTCTTACCTTTGAGTATAAAAAGAAACTACACCAGATAAAAAATGCCTCTCCACTAACACATGCTACTCTACAGTGTTGAAGAGATTTCCACCTGAAAACCTCAGGAGAATCCCAATTATCATGGGAAACGGTACCTTTACAATTCTTGAACATTCAGGTTCAGGATTTGAACCTCTTGAGCTGGGTTGAAAAAGGAATTACACAAGTCTCCCAGTTACTTTTTGAAGGGACAATACTTACCTTTGAACAATTGAGAGAAACCTACTCTATACCAAATGCAGACTTCTATAAATACCTGAGAATAAGACACTTTCTCAATGATAAATATCAAGGAATCAGTGCAGGGCAACCACAAATATTGCCTATCCTCCGACATAAGAACAAGATTATGAGATACGCATGCGGCTTAATTGACTCCCATAACACCTTCTGTAAAACTAGACCATATTTACAATGGGAAAAGGAGTTGGAGCACACCTTTGAAACGAGAAGGAAAAATGGGTATCTGCTCTACACACAGGTAATTTAGCATGTAACTGTAGCTCACGCTATGAAGCAGCAATGCAAACCTTTCTAAGGTGGTACATGACTCCTGATAGGCTACACAAAATATATCCTGCAACATCGCCAACGTGCTGGAGACAATGTGGCCAGATAGGAACTTTGACACATATTTTATGGTCCTGTCCCTATTTAAGGACATATTGGGATGACATTTTCCAAATTCTCACCTCCATTTTGAACTTTCCACTGCATAAGTCTGCACATAGAGCCTTGCTATTTCTCGATTTGGATGATATCCCACAGAAAGATAGAATAATATGCTGTAAAATACTAGTAATATCTAAACTGGTAATCACCAGACACTGGAAGGAACAAATAGTCAGTAGAAGAAGCGCTATCTACTATCTCAACTCTCAACTACATATCAACATGAAAGAGCATTAAACCCCTCCATCGTGTCATTCAAATCTCTACATCTTACATGGTGTTTGTGGCTTAAGAGCACGGATGGATCGGAAGGCTCACCTACACTCACTCAAGTACACTAAAATGATTGTGTCTGTTGCTCCACATGTCCGAATGTATTTTTCAAGACTGAAACCTGGTATAAAAAGAAAATCTGGCTCGTTATATTTTGTTAAACTGTTGTAATATTATATACCGATACACTATCTGTAACAGATGTACACATTTTGTGCGAAATATCTGACATGGCTCAGGTACTGTACTTACAGTCAAGATTGATTGTATTATGTACTACTGAAAAACCCAATAAAAAGTATTGAAACGAGAACGCAACCAAACGGAACAGAATGCATTTTGGAGCATTCCGTTCTGGTCAGTTATGTTTTTTCCTCATTGACAATAAATGGGGACAAAACGGAATGCTCTCAATACTGGAAAATATTAACGCTAGTGTGAAAGTAGCCTAATGCCTACAGTTTTAGGGTATGTTCACACAATGGATTTAGAAAACACACTCGCACTCGGTTTTGGGGCAGTTTTTGGCACATTTTGTTCAGTTACCCCTTCACTGAATAGGAAATTCAGTGCAAATTCCCTGCCAAGATGCTGCTTCGGTTTTCCATGCTATTTTTTTCAGCATGGAAAAAAAAGCTATTTCTGCCTCCCATTAATGAATGGGAGGCTTTTTGGTACACAAAACACGTGAGAAAGTGTCAAAAAATGTTGTGTTAACAGACCCTTAGTTTCCCATTGTTGTCATACTTAAAAAGGTTTTCTAGTTTTAGAAAAAAAAAGGGGTTATCCGACTAGTAATAACTGATGACCTATCTTCTGGATAGGCTATCAGCATCTGATCGGTTGGGCTCTGACACCCAGGACCCCACCGATCAGCTGAGCTGCATCTAGGCTATATGACCGATGGTCATGACATCACTGGCCTAGGGTAAGCAGCGAGAAGGCCGCGATGCTTACAGGAGCACAGGGCCTTCTCAAACAGCTGACTGGCAGGCATCCTGGGGGTCAGACCCCACCGATCAGATGCTGATTACCTATCCAGAGGATAGGTCAGCAGTTACAAATAGTCAGATAAGGCTGAATTCACACAGAATTGACCTGCATCTGGTTTTGGCTCACAATCACTGATGGAAATAACTGACCAAATAGCTGAAGTGTGAACCTGGCCTAACCCCTTTAAAAAGAGCACCTGTCAGCAGGATTAACCATAATATACCAAGCATACTGCTTGGTAGGGTTGATCCATCTGAGTAAAATACTTGTCTTGTAAAAACTGGTTGTGATTTGCCTAAGAAGGAGTAAAGGAGCAACTGTTTTTGATTTGTGCAAAAAAAATTTAAGTCACATCATAAATGTGTATAAATCGTGTCTAAGCAATAAGGCTACTTTCACACCTGCGTTTAGGTGCGGATCCATCTGGTATCTGCACAGACGGATCCGCACCTATAATACAAACGCTTAGATCCGTTCAGAACGGATCCGTTTGCATTACCATGAAAAGAAAAAATATATATATATTTTTTTTTTTTTGTTCATCATAATGCAAACGGATCCTTTCTGACTTACATTGAAAGTCAATGGGGGACGGATCCGTTTGAAAATTAAGCCATATTGTATCAACTTCAAACAGATCCGTCCCCATTGACTTACATTGTAAGTCTGGACGGATCCGTTTGCCTCCGCACGGCCAGTCGGACACCCGAACGCTGCAAGCTGAGGACAAACGGTGCCAGACTGATGCATTATGAGCGGATCCGGATCCACTCAGAATGCATTAGGGCAGTACGGATGCGTTCGGGGCCGCTTGTGAGAGCCTTCAAACGGAACTCACAAGCGGAGCCCCGAACGCAAGTGTGAAAGTAGCCTAAGTCAGGACCACTTTTCACTGCAGTTTTACAAACAGATTAGGCTACTTTCACACTCTTGTTTTGGGGGATCCATCATGGATCCAAACACGGATCCGTTACAATAATGCAACCGCATGCATCAGTCATGAACGGATCGGTTTGTATTATCTGTAACATAGCCAAGACGTGCCATATTGTGTTAGTGAAAACGGATCCGTCCCATTGACTTACATTGTGTGCCAGGACGGATCTGTTTAGCTCAGTTTCATCAAGCGGACAGCAAAACGCTGCAGGTAGGGTTTTGGTGTCCGCCTCCAGAGCAGAATGGAGACTGATTGGAGGCAAACTGATGCTTTCTGAGCGGATCCTTTTCCATTCAGAATGCATTAGGGCAAAACTGATCTGTATTGGACCGCTTGTGAGAGCCCTGAACGGATCTCACAAACGGAAAGCCAAAACGCCGGTGTGAAAGTAGCCTTAAAGAAAGAGGTTCATGCTCAACTATTCTAAGCATCTTCCAGTTTAGCACCATACCTGCTTTCTCCTTACTGCTGCACAAGTTTAACAGGTTATGACCTAGAAAATGTGCACGTTATCGAACTAAGGCCTCGTTCACATTGCCTTGTCTATTTGACATCCGTGGAAAAAATCTATCCGTGTTCCACTCATGAAGACGTCCATGAAGAATCTGCATGTCATCCGTATTCCACATACACTGCTCAGCTGAAAATACATTTCCAGAGCATCTCCTGCCAATGTTCCATGGAAACCCACTGACAGAACACAGAAGCCATCTATGTTGTGTCAGTGGTTTTTCACAAGCCATGTGTGAACACGTTAAAAATCGATGGGTACGTGTGCTGTTCATGGAGAACACGGACAGCACACACCTGTGATTCACTGAAGTGTGAACAAGGCCTAAGTTCCTATGTACATCTATGTGTCTCCAGTGGAAACAGACTATAAGCAGGCCCTGATAAGCCATAAAAAAAAATTCTGTGGCATCAAAAATAAACATATCTGAAAAAAAAAAACCAATAGCTAAACATTATATAAACCCCGTTTTTTTCACCTATTAAACTAAAACAGGTCTTTTTTAGATATAATAAAATATGGTGCCCTAAATGATGTGAATTAAAATTACAATCCCTCTCAGTTAATTTATTATAGTAGTTAGTAATGGCAGGTATTAGGTATAACTGTTTATACCAATTGTGGCATTTATTTTGTCGTGATTACCAGTTATGAACAGTTTGTCGGTGGCTTTAAGTGATATATTTTTACTGTAAGTGTTTGTCCATCATAGATCAATCTCAAAGATTCAAATGTCTAGTGACATTTGACTCTCACTAAAATAATTAAGCTGTTTTTTATATTGATAATATATTCCCCTGTATACAGATTGTGTGAATATACACATATGTATAAATTCAGCCAGAATCATCTGGAGCTCCTGACAGGTCATTACAGTGGTGGTCTTCCATGCTGCTTATACTGGTTATATCAAACCACCAACAGCGACATCTGTGATCTAATGAATTTGTGGAACAGACTGGTTATCAGAGCATCATGCTCATTCATATTTCAGGATTTTCACAATCCTTGATCCCAATCAATGTGAAAACAAAATCATCATGTAAATGCAGCACTTAGTAAAACTAACACAACATAAACTCTTCTTATAGCCCAGGTAGAAGTATTCAAGCTTGTCTAGAATGTAAAGTATATATATATATATATATATAGAAATCACCACATTGCATATTGTGCCTTTAATACACATGTTACACCTTTCCTCATACAAGGAATTTATTAAATAAAACAGGATAAAATACAAGCATGTAGGAAAGGTCCTTCAGTAGGGAAGATTTTCGAAGGACGCCAGTATGTGCTTTCTTTCTTCAGCAGTGGGCATTGCAGGATTCACGCCATCTGCTCTTCTTTTCAACATGATTGTTTGCTGGAATAAAAGAAGTTAGAGATTAACACTCTCAACAAGTATAAATGTACTATCACCTAAGCCTCCGGCCTCTTCACATTTGCATAGTCAGTAATTTACATCAGTATTTGTAACCCAAAAATCAGGAGTAAGTCTAAAACATGGCAAAGATGCAAGCCCTTTCATTATACCTTTTCTCTGCTTAAATGACACTTCTGGTTTTGGCCTAAAAATACTGTACTGATGGTAAAATACACAATTATAAATGAAGCTTTAGGCTGTATTCACCTCCCTGTAATACAGGTGGGCTTAAAGGGCATCTGTCAGCGGATTTTCACCTGGCCGACCTGCTACATGTGCACTTGGCAGCTGAAGGCCTCTGTGTTGGTCCCATGTTCATATGTGCCCGCATTGCTGGAGAAAAAGGATGTTTTAATATATGCAAATGAGCATCTAGGAGCAACGGGGGCATTGCCGTTACACCTAGAGGCTCAGCTTTCTCTGCAACTGCTGCACTCTCCATATTGATTGGCAGGGCAGGAGGGATGTTTGTACTGAAGTTAGAACAAGATAGTGTGAAGATGGCGAGCTCAGACAGTATGGAAAAAAAATGCACTAAATATTTCCTCATCTCTACCCTGCAACGCACTGGGGTTTGATGCACATTTTGTATACAATGTTGTTTTATCTTTTTAAGCACGGAGTCAGACTTATTAATGCTATATAATATTAAGGCAGCGCAAACTAAGAGGAGCCAGTCAGAGGATGCACCAAATCTATCACACAGTTCTATTCCTTAGACCAGCTTAAAGCTTGGCTTACTTCACAACATTATGTTTCACCAAAAACCATAATAATAATAAATCTGGTGTATTTTTCAAAACCATGTAGCCATGACACCTAGTCAGAATGGCAGACCCGGAGGCCACTGTTATGCCTACATCTGCCATGACAACCCCTTGGCACCCTGGTATCATGTCCGTGCGTGCGAGGGGTAGGGGAGCTGTGGAGAGACAAAACGCCTTCCTTAAACCACTTGGATGGAATGATGTGGTCACTACTGATTGCAGCATTTAAGGCAGGGGTAGGCAACCTCTGACACTCCAGCTGTTGTAAAACGACAACTCCCAGCATGCATAGTTGCTCTGCATTTCTCAGAACTCTTATAGAAAGGAATGGAGCATGCTGGGAACTGTAGTTTCACAACAGCTGGAGTGCTTAAAGGGAATCTGTCACTAGCATATTAGCAAAAACATTTTTTTATGAATCCATGTGTAATAAAGTACCTTATTTCCATATGTCTTGTTCTTTTTATTCTGTGTCTTGTCATTTCTTCAAAAAAACACTTTTTATGATATGCAAATGAAGCTGTTAGGAACCCAGAGGGGCGTTATTCTTTGTCCACGGTGCCCAGGAACGCCCCTCTGAAGTGCCGTGCCCGCCTAAATTTGATGACTAAGAACTCCTCCAAGATTGCCTAAATCGCCTCCCAGAGGCGAGGCTAAGTGTTCCGCCCCCCCTCCTCAGCGCCGCTCTCTGCGGCAAACACCCCCAATCCTCCTCTCGCCCGCATCCGAAATCCCACGCAGGCGCAGTGCTGATAAGACGACTGAGGGCAACACCTATCAGCTGGCTGAGGAAACAGCGAACACGTCACTGGGATCGGCGCATGCCCAGTGACGCTGTTGAAGCTGTTGCCCTCAGTCGTCTTATCATCGCGCAGGCAATCGCCGGCACTGCGCCTGCGCAGGATTTCGGATGCAGGCGAGAGGAGGATCGGGGGTGTTTGCGCTGAGGAGGGGGGGGGGGGAAGCACTTAGCCTCGCCTCTGGGAGGCAATTTAGGCGATCTTGGAGGAGTTCTTAGTTTTCAAATTTAGGCGGGCACGGCACTTCAGAGGGGCGTTCCTGGGCTCCGTGGACAAAGAATAACGCCCCTCTGGGCTCCTTACAGCTTCATTTGCATATCATAAAAAGCGTTTTTTTAAAGAAATGACAAGACACAAAGAACAAGACATATGGAAATAAGGTACTTTATTACACATGGATTTATTAAAAAAAAAAAAAAAAAAATGCAAATATGCTAGTGACAGATTCCTTGCAGCAGAAGCAGGGTTATGTTTGAAGTACAGCCCAGATCCTGCCACTGATCTCATAGGTGTACTGACAGCACCTGCAAACTTAGCATGAGAAAAATGGATGGCAGAGAGTGGGATGTAGCACCCATTCATAATGTTGATTTTCGTTGCTGGTCGGGAACCAGTTAATTTATGTTACATGTCTATTATGATTGCAGGTCCTCATTCGTGGAGTCTCACAAGCAGAGTCGAAAAAGCATAAATTTACCTTACACACCCCAAAAATCTGTATAGTATAGTATCACATACATATGTCCCCATGTCTTACACATGTATTAGCATTTTCTGATGTCATAACGTATGCACTTCATATAATGAAGCACATGTCAGTCTTATAATTGCTTGAAAAAGGTCCTGTGATAGGACTGAAGCGTTGCGTTTGTTAATACGGGTAAATACAATATATATTTTTTAATACTTTTCATCATTTTGGAGTGCTGTGGATTTCCGTTCCGTGGCCCCGCAAAAAATATAGAGCATGTCCTATTCTTGCCCATTTTGCGGACAAGGATAGGCATTGTTACAATGGATCCGCAAAAAAAACGGATTCAACACGGATGTCACTCAGACGTCGTCCGTATTTGCGGACGGCAAAATACATAAGGCATGTAGCCTTAGTGTGAAGATTTTACATCGAGATTTGTGAACTTTGGCAGCCATTACAGTGCTGCTTTTTTCACATTGCTATATTTCCATGCAGATAGCCAAAAAGGGAGGTTGTGTTATCGTAAAAACTGTAGCATAATTTCCAAACTGCTTCATACTTGGAGTAGGAGTGTAACTCCAGGAGGAAGAGCTCTAACCGGGACATCTGAGCTATATTCCGCAACCAGGTGATGGAGAAATGGTGGCCAAATCTTAACTGTGGCCAAATCTTTGATCCTACTTTACTGGGCGTAAAGTAGGATCAAAGATTTGGCCACAGTTAATGAATGGAACCACGGAGCTTTAAAGAACTTTCTAAGGAAGGTCGGCCTTAAATTCAGGGATATTAGCCTGTGAGTGAGAACAATTGTGGCTCGACATATATTGGCCATAACAGATTGAGTGGCAGGTTTCTTCAAGGTGGCTTGTGGTGGAGGTGGTTGCACACTAGTAGTGACTAGGGATGAGCGAACTTCTATTTTCAAGTTCGGCGTACAAGGTTCGGGTTGGGGTTATCTAAGAATTCCATTATAGAATCTGTACTACAGACCATAAGTTATGGTCCGTGGTAGCGGAATCTATAACAGAAACCTTAAATACCCCGAATGTTGTACACCAAACTTGAAAACTGAAGTTCGCTCAACACTAGTAGTGACCTCTAATATGTGCAGGGCTCTCCATTGAGAAAACACCAACTAAAATATAACAGATCCCTGGCACCATTTTCTAACATCTAAGCGGCCTGTAATTGCTGTTATGTTTTTATGACATTTTGGCAAAGTTAACGAGATAAAAAACAGCGGCAAATCAGGCAAGCACCATCTATGGGTATCTAAATACGACACTTCTGATGGTCAAATTTTCATCACTTATTCATATACTGTTTATTGGATTCAGAGTTTCTACATGTTATTCATTCACATTTCTATTACCGTTGAAAGAGCTGAACTTACCCAAAACTTTCTGCACTGTTTATATCTGTGAAAATATAAAGCACACATGTCTCTTTGGTAGTTGTTGACATCCAAGCATTTTGCTGCAGCATCACTTTCCTTTAAGAGAAAATGGAAATAATATTCTTAGCCATGATGTATATGGGTCATTTCAGATAGTTAAAGGGGTTGTCCAGTTTAAAAAAAAATTATCTTTACATCATGTGCTAAAATAGCCAGTTATAACACTCAAGAATATGCTTCAGTTATTCAAGGTGCCCTGATCCGAAGATATTCAATCTGGGCTTGGGACCTTCACTTCTGACTTGAGCTAATCGCAGGACTGCTGGCTCAGTGGCTAAGACAGTCCCATTCTTGGTTTAGTCATTGGATGTGACATATGACAGAGTTGGCTTAGCTGTTACTCTTCACATAGAGCACTGATGACAAGACAACAAAGGAAATGCTATCCTCTGCCGAGCACATGCCAGGAAAGGTGTCGGAACCGGGACCAGGACCAGAACAGATATCTCCAGATCGAGGCACCTTGGATAACTGAAGTATATTAGTATGCATAAGTATCTGTTCGGTGGAGGTATGACCACTGAGACCCCTGCCAGTCCCAAGATAGGTGGTCCCGTTCCCCCATATGAAAGATGTGGCTGGTTGCACTCCATTATCTCCAATCATTCGTTATGGTACTATGAGAGATATGCCAGTGCAAGCACGACCTGCAGCTCCATATAGGGGAAAGGGACATTTTATTTATTTATCTGGACAGCGCTTTTATCTTTGCACATAGAAAATGTTAAGGCCATTCAGTAACTAAATAGGACACCTTCTATTGTATCCAACACCATTAACTACCTCGGATCTGAATTTTCCTAATACAATACGGGTCCAGCCATATGGTCTGGTTTCCTGATATTTTGGAGGCTAAAATCAAGAGTGGATCATAAAAGGAGAGAGAGTATTATAAGACAAATACATTTTATTTTTATTTTTTTATTTCGATACTGGTGACGTCTGAGAGGAAATCTTACTGTGTGGCAGTCCCCTAACATTTCTTTAATCAGGCATCCATTGGGCCAGAAAATAAGATATTGGGGATTAAGGCTAGGGTTACAAGACAAAATGTGTCGCGTGACATTTTGTCGCACCAATGTCACGCAACAATTTTTATAATGATAGTCTATGGTGTCGCACTGCGACATGCTGCAACTGCGACACAACAGTAGCAAAAAATCTATCCAAGATGGATTTTTCTGTGACTGTTGCGTCGCAGCATGTCGCATGGTGGCACCATAAACTATCATTATCAAAATTGTTGTGCAACATATGTTCCAGTGTAGTTGTGTGACTTACTGTCGTCGTGTAGCCCTAGCCTAAATAGTCAGTAAAAAAAATGTAAAAAAGTGGATTTTTCAGAAAACAGATTATACAAATTTCACTGCACACTTAGGCCTCATGCACATGACCGTTCAGTTTTTTTCGGTCTGCAAATTGCTGATTTGCAAAACACGGAAGCCGCCCGTGTGCCTTCCGCAATTTGCGGAACGGAACAGGCGGCCCATTGTAGAAATGCCTATTCTTGTCCGCAAAACGGACAAGAATAGGACATGTTATATTATTTTTGCGGGGCCACGGAACGGAGCAACGGATGCGGACAGCACGCGGAGTGCTGTCCGCATTTTCTGCGGCCCCATTAACGTGAATGGGTCCGCACCCGAGCCGCAAAAACTGCGGCTCGGATGCGGACCAGAACAACGGTCGTGTGCATAAGGCCTTAATCAGATATTGCTTCTATTATCTAATCTCTATTTTCTTACATGCAATCCTACTGAACAGAAAAGTCTGTAAAGTTAGAGGATACTGTTACGGGCAGTGGGTGTGGAACCATTCTGCCAACCAAGCGGTTTGACGTTGGGCTAGACCTAAGGTTGTTATCCTGGAAGCTACCTCTTGGAACAGTCTCAGCATGGTTGGCAGCAGACCCACTGCAAAGCACAAAGGGATCAGGCAATACTCGAAGACTGAGGTTAGGGCAGGCAGAGTACATGCGAATCCACAAAACTAGTCCAAGGTCAGGACAGACAGCAACAGGTCAATATGGTGAACATGCTATGGTCAGGTCAAGCAGCGGAGGGTCAGAATAGATAGACAGGCAGAGGTCAGTACACGGGGAAACAGAACACCTTAACTTGGTATTAGCACGGTAGACAATCTAATGCTCAGGCACCCTCCCCTAGGAAGCTGCAGTAAATAAATGGCTGAAGCAAACTAGGATGTGTGCACTGGTCCTTTAAGAGCCGGGAGAGAGTGCACACTAAGGGTAGTGCAGGAGGACATGGTAGAAAGAAGCAGGCTGCAGCCTGCAGGAGGACAAGCGGTGTGGGATGCTGATGAGCAGAGGAGGTCACGCAGACATGGACCACCAAGTAAGCAATAGACAGAGAAAGGTAAGTGACGCAGAACCTATGGCAGCCCGAGGGAGCAGTAGAGTGGTGGGCACAGGCCAAAAGCATAACAGATACAAAATGAGATTAATGAAATTTAGGGTAAATGCAATAATCGATAATGTACTACTACTATGTGGAAGTCCCAGCATAAAGCATCTACAAGGATCTCAACATTGCACATGTAATCAACCAACCTCTAAACATGGATTGATATCAACATCTCTCATCTTCCTTTGTGGGGGCATCTTGTTTAAGAACTGGAACATATAAAACAAATATAAAATCACACTTTCAGTCATCACATCAATATCTATAAAGTTTTATTATATGGTATTATCCCACAAATTTTAATGTTTGTTTTTTATTTTACTCAATCTACTTATTTTGAGGACTTTCTGTCCTTTCTGCGGGTAGGCAGAAGCTCAAAGTACCTGCATCTCCCAGGATGCACTGCAATTAGCTCATACATAGAAAATAGTCCCTTGCATATAGCCCCAGAGATAGATACTGTATGCAATGTCCCGACAATATCCACTAGATTTCAGTTTCAATGCATGAACTGCAGGAGGATATGCCTAATTTTGAAGAGGTGTGTCCCGGCATACAACTCTGGTCTATGATAAATTCACCACAATATTTTATTACATGTATACTGCAATAATACTTGATTTAAAATGCTCTATTTCTGGTTAGTTATACCTTTCATGGGATAACTCCTTTAAAGAAATAAACACCCCACAAAATTAAATAAAATAAAAATGACATCATTTTAAAGGTGAAATCTACACAAATATGAAAATATTCAGTTTACACCAAAATTCCTCAGCCTATATCTCTCACTCACAGGGGTCCTGAAGGCGGAAGTATTTGAGCTGTGGAGCATTTACTCAATGGCAGGCACAAGAACAGGTGAAAAAATAAAAATAAAAGAAAATTCTTCATTGCGAGAATGGCAATATACCACAGATCACGGCATTCAGGCTCCATTTGAGTGTGGATGTTGGGGTTTAAAGTGGTTGGCAGCTGTATACCAGGAAACAATACCAAGCATTTATTCATCTTTATTAGACGTTCAGGGCAGTTTTCATGCTTTTCCCGGCTTCTGTCAGGTCTAGACTGGGATGCCATCCATAGCTTGGCTGCTGATGGAGGGACATGTGACCAAAACATCATCATGTCTCCGCCACCGAAACACCCCCAATGCATGTGCAGATGGCAAGAGCATTGTGATTCAATGGGGAAGGCATGAAGACAACCTAGGACTTGTAAAAAAGGTGATTGAGTAAGGCTGGGTTCACATTATGGTGTAGCCTCCCCCCCCCCCCCCCCCCCTCTCCGTGAACACATCCTTATATATTCTCTAAATGAATTATTAAAACAAAGTCTGATGTGTGTGTATAATGCACATATGTAGCAGACTGAAAAGCATTCCTGCAAAGACTCATTCACACAGTCGGTGTTCGATCAGCGATTTCCATCTGTGACTGTGAGCCAAAACCAGGAGTGTACAGTCATGGCCAAAAGTTTTGAGAATGACATAAATATTGGAAAAGTTGCTGCTTAAGTTTTTATAATAGCAATTTGAATATACTCTAGAATGTTATGAAGAGTGATCAGATGAATTGCATAGTCTTTCTTTGCCATGAAAATTAACTTAATCCCCAAAAAAAATTTCCACTGCATTTCATTGCTGTCATTAAAGGACCTGCTGAGATCATTTCAGTAATCGTCTTGTTAACTCAGGTGAGAATGTTGACGAGCACAAGGCTGGAGATCATTATGTCAGGCTGATTGGGTTAAAATGGCAGACTTGACCTGTTAAAAGGAGGGTGATGCTTGAAATCATTGTTCTTCCGTTGTTAACCATGGTGACCTGCAAAGAACGTGTGCAGCCATCATTGCGTTGCTTAAAAATGGCTTCACAGGCAAGGATATTGTGGCTACTAAGATTGCACCTCAATCAACAATTTATAGGATCTTCAAGAACTTCAAGGAAAGAGGTTCAATTCTTGTTAAGAAGGCTTCAGGGCGTCCAAGAAAGTCCAGCAAGCGCCAGGATCGTCTCCTAAAGAGGATTCAGCTGCGGGATCGGAGTGCCACCAGTGCACAGCTTGCTCAGGAATGGCAGCAGGCAGGTGTGAGCGCATCTGCACACACAGTGAGACGAAGACTTTTGGAAGATACCCTGGTGTCAAGAAGGGCAGCAAAGAAGCCACTTCTCTCAAAAAAAAACATCAGGGACAGATTGATCTTCTGCAGAAAATATGGTGAATGGACTGCTGAGGACTGGGGCAAAGTCATATTCTCCGATGAAGCCTCTTTCCGATTGTTTGGGGCATCAGGAAAAAGGCTTGTCCGGAGAAGAAAAGGTGAGCGCTACCATCAGTCCTGTGTCATGCCAACAGTAAAGCCTCCTGAGACCATTCATGTGTGGGGTTGCTTCTCATCCAAGGGAGTGGGCTCACTCACAATTTTGCCCAAAAACACATCCATGAATAAAGAATGGTACCAAAACACCCTCTAACAGCAACTTCTTCCAACAATCCAACAACAGTTTGGTGAAGAACAATGCATTTTCCAGCACGATGGAGCACCATGCCATAAGGCAAAAGTGATAACTAAGTGGCTCGGGGACCAAAACGTTGACATTTTGGGTCCATGGCCTGGAAACTCCCCAGATCTTAATCCCATTGAGAACTTGTGGTCAATCCTCAAGAGGCGGGTGGACAAACAAAAACCCACTAATTCTGACAAACTCCAAGAAGTGATTATGAAAGAATGGGTTGCTATCAGTCAGAAATTGGCCCAGAAGTTGATTGAGAGCATGCCCAGTCGAATTGCAGAGGTCCTGAAAAAGAAGGGCCAACACTGCAAATACTGACTCTTTGCATAAATGTCATGTAATTGTCGATAAAAGCCTTTGAAACGTATGAAGTGCGTGTAATTATATTTCACTACATCACAGAAACAACTGAAACAAAGATCTAAAAGCAGTTTAGCAGCAAACATTGTGAAAACTAATATTTGTGTCATTCTCAAAACTTTTGGCCACGACTGTAGACTACCCAGACATGAGGTATAAGGGAAAGATCTGCACACCTGTTCTGTGGTTAGAGCTGCACCTGGTTTTGGCTCAAAATCACTGATGGAAATCACCGACCGAACACTGACTGTGTGAATGAGGCATAATGCCGATCAGAGAGGCCAAATATAAAGATAATCAAATATAATAATAATCAAGTTTAACATCAGTGATAACCTTGATAAAGAACGAGAAGGGGACATTTTTATAAAGTTGGGATTTGTACAAATATTTTACTTCTAGCCAGACATTAAAGGGGTGGCCTAAACAGGGACAACGCCTTTAAAATGTAGCCACTGGAGCCATCAGCAGATCACCCCATAAGCTGCTGATCACCCCAAAAACAGCAGATTGGACAGGTATTTCCCCTGCAGTGGCTGCTACAGGAAATGTAGTAATAGACATAGACTTCCTTCACCCATAGGCCAAGATGCACTAATGTGTCTTCGCCTCGAATCCGTCTATATAAAAAAAAAGGAGGATTTCATTATACACCCCCCTAATGCCAATCATGTACACATATGTGATTATGCCAGTCAATTTAGCATTAAAGGAAAAAAAGAGTGAGCGCTTATCGATATTTGTAAGCCAAAAGTCTTTTCATTATTATATATTTTCGCTGTAGGTTCCTCTCCAGGTTTTGGCTTAAGCCTCATTCACATATCCGTGTCCGTGCTCAAATCCGTGAGCAGTTGGTCAGTGATGCATCCGTGAAGCTGTCCGTGAAGGATCCATGTTTCACTGACACTGAACAGTTGAAAAATAAACACTGAAACACTGACGTGTGAATGAGGCTTTACAAATACTAATGAAAAATACTGACCAAATACTGACCATGGTAAAGTGGCCAAAGTAGGTAAATCTTTTCTAAACCCAAACCAAGTTGCATTTGCGCTGCTTTGAGGGGGACCATACTCCTTTGAGCCTATCACAAAGTAAAGAAAACATTTTCTGGAAATCTATTCTGTGCCTCAACCACCTCGTCTTGGACCTGAAGTGGGACACTAGGGTTAAAGGGTTGTCTCAAAGTCAACCCGTTTACAGAAGCTCAATTTGGGCATATAGAAGTCATAGAGGGGAGTTTGTGGGACATGTCTCTATGGTACAGAATGGAGGTGCCCCTCAAGAATAGCTCTCAACCAAACCACGCGCTACATAGACAACCATTCCAACATAAAAGAGTCCTAAGACTCCCAAGGCCTGGCCAGTAACCCTTGCCCATCAGAAAACATTCTGAGTATTTAAAATAAGCTTTTGAGTACCGTGCTTTATTTTTCTGGCTGAACTGACTGAAGGTGCACTAGAGAAGGCGCATTGGCCAAGTCTTGCCCAACAATGCAGTCACACAAATAGTGGCACCCATTTATGATAGATACTGAAAAAACTCCTGTGGGTTTTAGGGTTGGGCTAAACGCACAACACAACACTCACCTACAACTCTTCTGAAAAATCACAGTTCTAATACAGCTGCACATATTTATGTGGCTTCAATTTCTCACACAGCGACCTATGACACTCCGATTGTGGTGAAACTACAACTCCCTACATGCATACTTGCTTGACTGTTCTCAGAACTTCCAGAGAAGTAAATGATGTATGCTGGGAGTTGAAGTTTCACAAGAGATGGAGTGCCAGAGGTTGCCTACTTCTGCATTAAAGGGGTTGTCCACCTTTTTCTTACTGAGGATCCGTCCTTTCTATAGGTCATCAGCAAGGTCCCCATGAAGTGAATGGGGCTGAGTTACACCCAGGCCACGTGACCTATAGTCGTGATGTCACTGGCCTCAGGGGAGCTGCAATAAGGCCACGGCACAACTGCGAACCCCGCTGCCTTCTCAAATAGCTGATCAGCAGGGGTCCTGGGTTTCGGACCCTGCAGATCAGATGCTGATGACCTATCCAAAAGATAGATTATCATTAATAAAAAGGTGGACAACCTCTTTAAAGAGGACCTGTCGCCTCTCCTGACATGTCTGTTTTGGAAACTACTTGCATCCCCCATGTAATAATAATTCTGGAGAATCAGTTCTAATGAACCTATGTTGTGCCATTCTTCTACTATTCTTGCTAGAGGTTTATGAATATTGGTACAGATGGCTGTTACCAACTGGGGGGTGTCCCTGCACAGTCTGACGCTATACAATCAGTACTGCTAGTATGAGACTGTGCAGGGACACAACCCCATCAGTTACCTTTTTCCATACATTTCTAGCAGGAATAAAAGAAGAATGGCACAACATAGAGTCATATAAATAGATGCTCCAGAAATGGTATTACATGGGGGATGCAAGTAGCTACATACAAAAAAATACAAAAAAAAAACATTTTAATGAGAGGTGACGGCCTTCCTTAAAAAGGGTTTTCCGAGATTTTATAATCCTCTGGATAGGTCATCAGTAAGTGATCGGTTGGGGACCAACACCTGGGATCCCTGTCGATCAGCTATTTGAGACGGCACCAGCACTCGTGTGAGAGCCGCAGCCTTCTCCGTGCTCGCCAAGCACATTGTATAGAGTTGGTATCGCAGGTCAGCCACATTCACTTATATGGGACAGAGCTGCGCCTAGGCCACGTGATTGATGAACGTGTCATCATTCAGCCTAGGAAAAGCTGAGAGAAGGCTGCAGCGCTCCGGTAAGCACCGCTGCCTTCTCAAACAGCTGATAGGCGAGGGTCCCGGGTGTTGGACCCCCACCGATCAGTAATAAAATCTCAGAAAACCCTTATAAATCTATATACTTAAGTCACATACTAAAGAAATAAGGACCCTTAAAACACAATACTTTATTTCTATTTGGCTAAAAAAAAAAATATCCCAAACCTAAATGTTAGGCCTCATGCACACGACCTTTGTTTTGGTCCGCATCTGAGCCGCAGTTTTTGCAGCTTGGATGTGGACCCATTGCTCTGTTCCGTGGTCCGCAAAAAAAAAAATATAACCTGTCCTAGTCTTGTCCGTTTTGCAGACAAGAATAGGCAGTTATATCAATGGCTGTCCGTGCCATTCCGCAAATTGCGGAACGCATACGGACGCCATCCGTGTTTTGCAGATCCGCAATTTTCGGACCGCAAAACACACAACGGTCGTGTACATGAGGCCTTAGGTTAACCCCAGTGTTTACTGGCGTTAGCCTAACATTTAGGTTTGGGATATTTTTTTATCCAAATAGAAAGTATTGTGTTTTAAGGGTCCTTATTTCTTTAGTATGTGATTTATATTCATATTTGGACACCACGTTATTACTTCTGTATCATTATATATTCCTTTTCTGGTATGTATGGACTGCAGCAATTCATTCTCTGGGAGCCGGTATGGCACCGTGTGGGTGCCATACATGTAAAAGTATGTGTACAGAAAGCAAGAGATGGGGAACGCCAATGCCCCTGTAGAGACAGAAACCTGGGGCACATTACCAGGAGTGATCACAGCCAATGCCCCTTCTTTACACTGTGCTCAGCAGCTCCAATACACAGGTGCCTATGGGACGGCAGAAGGAAAACGCAATTTCTGGTTCTCCTAGGCCTGGGATGCTCAACCTGCGGCCCTCCAGCTGTGGTAAAACTACAACTCTCATCATGCCCTCCTGTCGGCTGTCCGGGCATGCTGGGAGTTGTAGTTTTGCAACAGCTGGAGGGCCACACGTTGAACATTCCTGTCCTAGACTATGGCGACATGGTGGGAATTCTGCCCAAGGATCCTGCAAAGTGGAAACCAGCAGTAAAGATAACACAGTATCAGTTCACACAACTGTCGTGCACTGGGGGCAGCAGATACAACCCCAGTGTCTGCAGTCACCTGATGACTGGGCTGCAGGGCAAAGGTCAAGCAGTGGAAGAAAGCTCCTGTGCCGTGTGAACAGTGACAGGTCACCGCCTGAGTGACAAGCCATCAGTGCCACAACACCCAGGAGCCGTGACCCTGACACAGGCAGCAAGGGCAGCAGAGTGACTGAAGGAGACATGTGCGGCAGGCTGCACACATGGTCCGGCCGGGTGTCATGTTGTGTGCATGTCGTGGAGGAGCGTGCAGAGGCGCGTCCGCACTCACCTCCCAGCGGCCGTGACACTAGGACAAGAATGGTGACACTACCGTCGGCCAGGAAGGTGACAACTACACCCTCTCACAAGCCGGACAAGTCCAATTCGAAATACGTCAACTTCTAGCCTCGCACACCTTTAAGTAGTTGGACAGACTAACCTGCTGACTAAGCCCCGCCCATGACGTATTAACATATCAGCCACCCTATCCCCGAACACGCTACCCTAGACTGACGGCAGCAGCGTCCAATGAGTTTAGGCGCCGCCCCCATTCTCTCTCCACCTCAGCACCGCCTCAAAACAGCGCTCACCGATGACTGACGTCCGCGTCAGCCAATCCAAGGCACCGACGGTGACAGCACTGCAAAGTGGATTGGTGGACGCTCTGAAGACATGCAGCCAAGGGGCGTGGCGCGGGCGGAGAAAGAGGAGGGGATAGCGGTGGGCGCGTCTCCCGGGGCAAGTTGGGCTGCATCGCAGCGCATACACTACAATGGCTGCTGGAGAGAGGGGAAAGCAAACAATTTCCAGGCCCGCAGCGTCCAGGCAAAAATATGGGAAAAAAATTATTAAAAAATCGGAAAGGCACCTAAACCCCGGAAATCGACCGCAGGAAGGATGTTAAGGCTCCAGCGGTGAGTTTGCAGGGGGTTTGGACTGGCGCAGCCACCTCTGAAGCATAAAAAATCAGGGTTATTTAAATTATGGGAAAGGGGGGGACGAGGAAAGGAGGAGGAGGGGGGGGAGGGAGAGAGAGGAGAAAAAGTTATTGGAAATCACCCCCTCCTCTCCTTCTGGTGCAGGGACTTTATTGGGAGCAAAATCCGGGGCGAGAGGGGAAAGTTTCTGAAGAAAAGTCCTATTTATCTGTTATAATCAATGTCTAAATAAATTAATGAGAGCTGGCATGCTGCTCTGGAGATAGGGCTCAGGGCTGGTCGTCACTGTCGCTTTTTGGGGTCCCTTGCACTTTTTTGGGGGGGTTGGAGTCAATTCAATGTCGTTTAGCAAAAGTTTGCAAAAAAAAAAAAAAAAGTTTGCTGGGAAGTTTTCGTTTTTCTTTCTTTCACTTAATATTGTGACAGGAGCAGAGCTGGGAGCGGGGAGAGGAGGGAGGGAGAGCAGCCGGGCAAAAAAAAATCACCAAAAATCACCCGTTCACCCCAAAGGCTCCAAACCTCCCCCCAGAGTAACCCCGGGGCTCCCACCGCCCCCTGTGATGTCTCAGTCCAGATCCCACGGCTTCTTGCGTTATTTCCATGCTGTTGTAAGGAAGTGGGTATGTGGAGCTAAGGTCAGGAAAGTTGTCTCCCCCCTCCCCCCCCCTTCATGTATAATAAGAGGGGGGTACGCTGATTTCAGTGATGCCCCATAACCCCCCCCCCCCCCCCTTGAAAGTGGATTTGTGCCTGGATTCTGGCAGGGGGGGGGGTGGAGGACGGGTTACTGGGACAGCTTGTTGTCAGTATCATAAACAACCAAAATGGAGGGAGAATAGAGGCATAAACCAAATAAAAAATCCTCAAAAATATTTAGAACCCCCCCAGTCGGGCTCTGTGGGTGGTTTTGTGAATGGATCAGGGTCCTGAGTGATCCCATGTAGTTTAGGAGTCATTGGAGATTTTTCCTTTTTTTAAAAAAATATTTATTTGCTTTTTTTTTTTTTTTTTTTTTGCTTTTTTCCCCTCTCACTCTCTTGGCATACTTTCTATAAGTTCCTGACCTGGCCAGCAAGTTGCTGTATTGGCTTGCTGGTTAGCTCTGAGGATCTCTGGTGGGGTTTTTATTGGTGTTTTTTTTGTTTGTTTGTTTTTTTAGTTTCTTTGCAGTGTTTTTTGTGTGTTTTTTCTTTTTAAGTGGTTTTGGAGGTGATGTAAATTATCTCCCTTGTCACTTTTCTCCAGGCTTAAAAAAAACCAAAAAACTTATCTTTGCAATGCAAGCTCTTGCCTCCCCCACCCCCCTGCTGCTGTGAAACACTCAGCCATTGCACTGCTGTGCTGCAGCCTGGGCTCTTAATAGTGGAGGACTGAGCTGATGTGAGCAAGGGGAGAAAGTAGCATCTTGCTTCAGAGTTCTACCCCTGCTACATGTCACCTGCTGTAACCATCCTCTGCTGCTTGTGCAGAGGCTGTAGCCTTCCTGTGTCTGCAAGGAGATGGAGTGTTGCTGATGTTGCTCCCACATGGGGTTAGGGATCTTCTTCACCAAGTTCTCCTCTCTTCCTGAATGCTTTTGTGGCATACCAGACAAGTTACCTTGGGTTCTCATGTGAATACCTTCCAATGATGCCAGTGATTTCTGTGTCCCCCAATGAGGGGACAGCATACCTTGTGCCTGCTCACAGCATGGTCCCATAGACTTTGAATAAAGCTCCATTGGACAATTTTTTATTTTTTTCTCTATTTTTATGTCATTGTATTTTTAGGTATTGCATTAATCATGGATTAGGTGCCACTTGAGGGATGCTCAGTTTGGGGGGGGGGGGGATGATGTATTGTGGTGGGAGCCTGGTGAGAAGAATATGGCCTCCATGTTTTAGAGAAAAGCATGCAAAACTGGTCAGATGTGCTGCTTATAAGATTTCAAAGTAAAAATGCTGAAATATGACCCTGTAGCTGTTAGGAGCCATGACATTGGTTAGCAGTGCTACCCTGGTGACTTCAATCACAGATCCATTGTACTTCCTATATATGTAAACAGCAGTGGGATTTTTATTTTATTTTTTACTTTTTAGACTTCTTTTTTTGGACAAAAAAAAAAAGTCTGACATATACCCGGTAGTCAAGTTCATAATCATCTAAAAGTTGCTTGACTCCATAGTTTTAGTCCACTAATTGTTGTCTATTACGCTATTCTATTCAGTAGCCCTTGCGCTGTGTTGGATGCCAGGGATTATAGTTCTGGGCACAGATTTGTTCATTTTTAATGCTATAAAATTCTTATTGTTGTGATCAGTGCATATAGTGACAGACTACGCTGGCTCCGCTCAGTTTGTACATCCTACGTAGGACTGACAATAGCAGCCATTTCTATGTAAGGAATAGTCTACTTACAAGATCATTTTGTTCTTGTAACAATCTTTGAGGATTTTCTGCCGTTTTCAACTTTTTGTGCGTCGTAGTGTGCACATGGGTCTCTTTTCTGAGCTTTGTGTGGACTGAGTGACATGTTTTAAATATCCATGTAAAGTTGGGCCTGTTCCAGTAAGTGTAATCCCATCCATTTATAGGCGACCTGCATTATAGACCCCATAGCAGATCAAGAACGTTGTTGCATACCTTTTGTTTTTATTAAGGACTGTTTTTATATTGTTGCAGAAAAAAAATACATTTGTTTTGTGCTTTAAAAAAAAATATATTTATATAAAGATTATTTTGCTGGAGGTTGATGCATTTCCTTTTGGTTTTCTGGGTAGGAAACTCATAAAGGAACTATAGAAACGTGTCCATACTCTAGAACTTTGAATTGATCACAATAGTCTGTAGCAGTGACCACTTTGACATCTGCAATCTTTGATCATCTCACCATGTATGATTCCCATTATTCTAGGCAGTGTATGTAGGTTTTAAGATGCTTTGCGAGTAAATGTTTATGGTTTATCCACTTCCTACAGAAAGGTTTATTACCCGCATCTGATATTTTATGTATTTTGAATGAATGGGGGGGGGGGGAGAGATCTTTATGCTATGCTTATATTTGATACAAATAGGATTATTTTTTTTGTCAAATGTACCTTTTTTTTTTTCATTGAAATTTTTATATCCCTTCTATTCAAATTCACCTAGAAGGGACATTTTGAAGAATCTACATGTGATGGCTAAAGGGATCACATTAGTATAATAATACATTAAAGAAGGCGATTCATTGACTTAATCAATTAGAAATGTGCATAAATATTTGAACATTTCTTTATGGGCTTTTAAATGAATTTGTATCTAAACAATGTAATATGTAAAAAAAATAAAAAAAAATAAGACCTTGTTTGTGCTAACAGATATGCAGTTTATCATGTGCTGCAATTTATTCTTTGCCTTGAGCGCTTGTGTATTGCTTTCATTCAACATTTGAGGAAGCTCCATTCCTTGTAAGTTCCCCTCTCATTGGTGCTTTGCCTGATTCAGATGAACTCCAACCTAGACCAATCGGAAAGAGGTGTGAGTATTGCAATCTGATACTGCTGCAAACATGGCAGAACCTGAGAATTTCAGGGCTAATGCACTGGAAGTAGATTCATCACCATTGTACTTATGTTAAGTTGTATTTCAGTCTTCCAGCAGAGACTGAAAACCAGATATGTGTTACATGTGAAGCTTGTAATTGTCTCTTATTGTCCGTTGCTTGTTTCATTTTAATTAAAGTAATTTAACCAATAAATGGAGCAGTCGCTTACCGCACGCTATCATTATTCTGCGGTAAAGCATCTAATTATTGAGGTAAATATTCTTGTAAAGAAGACAGCTTGATCATTTATTGCCCTGTAAAAAAGCTCTGTGGCTTGTGCACCATTGATCATTCTTAAATGATATATATATAATTTCATGTCTATTCCACTCTGTCATCTGTGAGTTTAAGAACCTACAATCTAATGTAAAGGGATATTCCAGATTTATTATATTTGCGTCCTATACTGTGAAGTATGAATGTATTATTTAAAAGAAAAGTTAACTATTCTATATGCACTGTTTGAATCTGCCCAATCCATCAGAGTTGGTCTAAACTATTGTAGTATATTTGTATTTTTTTTATTGCTGTATTGCACTTTTTGGTATTTAGACAGTGTCCTTTTGTTATTTACAGTAAGTTTGTGGCACGCACATGCTATTTGGTAACAGGTTTATGACTATAATGCTCGGGACTAAGGAACTCTTGAAACTTAAAACTTATAGACATAAGTGTCACCAATAGGACAAGTCATATGTTTAGGTACAACACCTAATATGACATGAAATAATTGAATAACTTCTCATAATTACAGATCAGTGAGTTTCCCAAAATTAATTTTTAGTCTGATTCAGTGGAATCGGCTGTCCAATTCAATTTGCCCTAAATAAAGAACCCCAATTACCCTGAAAAGTTAGGTATAACACTGGGGTCCCCTAGGACTGTATCCAACCCCTTTCAAGCTCTCTACCACCAGGACAGCATTAGTAATGTCAGTGACATGTTAGGGATATTACAGATGTATTATATTTGCGTCTTATACTGTGAAGTAAAAAAAAAAAAAAAAGGTAACTATTCTATGTGTGCTGTAGACAATACATTTTGAATCTGCCTAATCTATCTAAGTTAATGTAGCCTATAGATATTTCTTGTAGTATATTAGTATTTTTTATTGCTGTATTGCGCTTTTTGTTATTTAGACAGTGTCCTTTTTGTTATTGTCTGTGCCTCTGGGTGCTGGATATTTGCTGCGATCATGGTTGCATCCTATAGATTTGTTTGGATTATTGCAGGTGCAAGCGATTAAAAGAGATAATTACTGAAGTACAAGTGTCTCTCTCTAGGCAAGATACAACAGAGAACATATTTGTGTTAGGATGACACATTTGGAAAATGTATAGATATGTTATATCTTTCTGTTCCTGCTTTACCTTTGATAATGTTACAGCATTCAAGTGCACTCAAGGGGAGGGCTGATAAAGGGCACATATTTAGTGTGGAAAACAAATACAATTCTGACACTGCGTCTATGTGAAATGGTGAAAATTATTTCCTCTGGCAGAAAAAAAGCATCTTCACTATAATTTAAGTCTAAAAATACAATATATGCAAGTAAAATAGTCTATTCAGAAGCATAATAAAAAATAGAAGGTCCTCTTGGGCGGCTTTGTTATTGATAAGAATGTTTTGTAGTAAAATAAAGTGGGGTTTTATGGCTTTATTTCCATCCTTTTTGCAGTGGATGCCAAGACCTTGCAAGGGAACCCAAGCAGAGTAGTTGTTTCACATGGAGATCCTGAAAGTTTGCATATGGTGCCCATAATAGTAAAGCCATTAACTCTTGTGCAAAGCATGGATTTGTTTTGAAAATGGATATGCATCTGTAGTAGGTAATCAATGTGGAAAAGTAGGAATATAAATTAGCAAAATGCTGGAATTCTTAAAAATGATGTAAGAACTTTACAATACTACATGATGCTACTTACATAGAAAGAAATTATACAATTACTTTTCTGTATTATACCCTTTTAGTATGTGGTTTTGTTTCTGTTGGAAGTCATGTAGCTAAAACTTTTACACTGTTTGCTATTCAGAAACTGATACCGATTAGTTATTTTTCTTACTTAAATTTTTTTTTTGAGAAGGAAGAAAAAGAACATACAAATTGATTTATTATACAATTTAGTATTAATCCTTATTTATCATTTTAACCCCTATGCTTCCCCCACCCTTCCTTTTTTGCGATGTTTCTCCTATCCCATCCGTGAAACAAGATGGTGTAGGGATAACGGTGAGGTGAAGGCAGGGAATTTAAGGTTTCTAAATTCCCCCCCATACCTTATTTCATTTCTCCTCAATATTTTGTTTGTAAAAAATAAAAAAAATAAAAAGTCAGTTTTTAATCTTGTTGACCAGATTCAACCACATATACACATAAATTGAAGCAAAACACGATTAAAATTATGACACTAACCTTAAGTTAGTGATCATTTTTCCTCAATCATCTGGTTGGATCCTTTTAAAGAAGATTCTCAAGCCTTTTGTCCGGGGGAACGTATATTATTAAATAGTGCTCCAAGAAACAATTTATAAAGTTGAGAAATTTTAAACTTCTGCCCCAGTTTACCCATTAAATCATTCAAAAGTGTATCAGTATCTATCTGTAACAAAAATCTCCCCTTTACACTAGAAAGTGCCGAACGTAACTGTTAATATCTAAACCAAGATAGAATATTGTTTTTCTGCCAGAATTTATGTTGCACAAGTGGTGAATAATGGAGATTTTCCTTTTTTGGAGTTGACACAAAGAGAGCACATAAATAATCTATCTTCAGCTAAGTCATCCAACTCCTGTAGATGATGATTATGTCGAAAAGATGTACATTGGAGAGATCCCTTTATCCCCAACCAACCTCTAACAGTGCTCCACGTCTTGCTAAATTGTTTCCTAGATTCCCTATAATCCTGTTGAACTCTGAATAATTGACCAGACTCTAGTAATGTAAATATATTATCATAAGTGGATCTACTCAGCAATTTTCTACAAAGTGGACTATCTTCCCAGTGATTTATAAAGCCAAAGCTGTGAATAAATCCATTTTGATCAAGATGTATATCTGATATAATTACCCTGGAGCCAGAATTCTTGAGAGAAGCTTAATATCTGTATTAAGTAAGGAAATAGGCCCATATGACCCCCATATCTAAGGGATAATTTCCTTTTTTCAATATTAAAGACCGATGAATTATTCTAAAATAAAACAAAGGAGATACTAGGAAGTGCTATTATCGTACAAGTCGATGATCACAATAGCAAATATATTAAAGGGTGGGGGATTTATCATAGTCGGTGTATTTGAAGTTAGCCTAGAAACTCCAATCTTAAAACTAACTTGTGCCAAATTTATAAACTTGGCACATGAACCAAATTTATAAAAAAAAAAGTGTAATGTTGCACCTATTTCAATGAAAGCATGTCTTGGGGTTACCTGGCGTAAAGTTGCGACTGGATGCAACTTTTTTTTGCGACGTCACAATTATGATGTGCAACTTTTTAACATAAGTGATCTACTGACAAAACCTGAGTGTCGCAAGTGACATTGCTTGCAACATTTTCATGCCACCAAACTGGCATAGAAGATTTGTTAAATGTCCCCCTAAATGTTTTAAATAAAATGAATTGTGACTGTTGAGAATGTACATACTTGGGACAGAGTAAATACTTGTCTGGAATCATACCTCCTTTTCCCAATAACTGATAGTCTGTATAGAATTTACACATTATTTGCTTTTATTTAGAACACTTTACTTAGAATTCAATTTTGAATCACAAGGTGATGACCACTTGCATATCCTCATTCTTGAACATTGGTCCAAGTTAATTACATGCGCCTATAACAAAACCTTCTAGTTTTCCATTGATTACTGCATACATAACTTCTCTAGAAGCTCCTACAAGGTGTACTCTCGTCTCACCTTTGTGTTGCTCTTCTCAGTTGTAGAAGATCCTGGCACTTGATTTTCTAGAATACACTTTGATCCTTAATAATCAGAGTTCTTTTAAGTGTACAATATCTAAAGAATGATTAGGAACCTCCATGGGGACAAAGCTAGTTCAACAGTCAGGAGTTATTACATTGAGCTGCGAATAGTTTAGAAAAACCTGTCCCTTCAAATCTGACCTTGACAGGAGCTGGGTTTTAATTTTTCAGAGTATATAATTTGTTTTCTGTAATTTATTCCACTTCCTGGCTATACCCAGTCTCTTATACATTGCAGTTTTGTTACTGACAGTACACATTTTCGTGTGCATCTAACAAACTCACGATTGCCATTTGTCTCTACATCCTACCACTTGCACTTTTGTTCGGACGCATGGCAAGAAGGGTTGCAATTTTCTGCAATTGCCTATAAACTTTACTAAAGGTCTTGCTACTCTATGAAAAATCTTTATTGCTGAAGACACTTGTCCGGATGGGCTCATCACCTACTGACTCTTCAGTTAAAGTCTTTGTTTTGTGTTTTATGAGGGCTAAGGGAGGTTTTACTAATTTGTTTAAGTATTCATTGAGCTATTGATTCCTGCCCTATTGGGGATTACCTAAACAACTGCTCTGTAGGGTCTGGAGACCATTTTTAAGAAGTTAAAAACTAAAAATTGTAAAATGAAGACACTAAACGGTCATTGTATTAGAAGGCAGTTATGAAGGTAGAAAGAAAGGTAAGATGTAAGAAGAAAGCAGATTTGGAGTCTTACAGTAAGCATGCGCTTGCCACAGACTATTTGGTCGAAGGTTTATGACTAATGCTCAGGACTAAGGCACTCTTGAAACTCAACCTATAGACAAGTGTCACCAATCGGACAAGTCATGTGTTTAGGTATAGCGCCTAATCTGACATGTGAAATCATTGAATAACTGCTCATAATTAGAGATCAGCGAGTTTCCTAAAATTTGGTTATGGGTCTGATTCAGTGGAATCGGCTGTCCGATTCAATTTGCTCCAAATAAAGAGCCCCAATTGCCCTGAAAAGTTACGTATAACACTGGGGTCCCCTAGGACTGTATCCAACCCCTTTCAAGCTCTCTACCACCAGGACAGCATTAGTAATGTCTGACATGTGAGGGATATTCCAGATTTATTATATTTGCATCTTGTACTGTGAAGTATGAATGGTTTCTATATGTACTGTAGACAATACATTTTTGAATCTGCCTAATCCATCCGAGTTAGTGTAGCCTATAGATATTCCATGTAGTATATTAGTATTTTATTGCTATGTTGCGCTTTTTGTTGTCTGCACCTCTGGGTGCTGGATATTGACTGTGCTTGGTTGCATCCTATACACTTAATTTGGATTATTGCAGGTGCATGATCTGATATATGAAATAATTGAATAATTAGAGATCAGGGAGTTTCTCAAAATTTGATTTGTCTGATTTGGTGGAATCGGCTGTCCGATTCAATTTGCTCCAAATTAAAGAGCCCCAATTGCCCTGAAAATTTTGGTATAACCCTGGGGTCCCCTAGGACTGTATCCAACCCCTTTTAGGCGCTTTACTACCAAGACAGCATTAGTAATGTCAAAGTGACATCTATTACTATGGGTAAACTGATGGTATCAGGTGGTAACAAACAGCCTGTTTAGTAACAAACTGCACTGTCGGTCCAAAAATTTAATTTCTTTTTGGTGGCAGATGCCTTCTTCTGACCTGTGAAATAGCGTTTGCCATTTTGTGCATTCATGTGGGAGGAATAACAAAAAGTTTGTTGGAAACTGATGTTTTTGGGAAATTCATAATAAATTTCATTAGTTAAGAGATGAGTGAATAGATTCTTCTCAATCCTTTTTCTGCCTGATCTGCTCTTGTGACGATAAGAAATGGTTACCCCTCCTGTAAGTGGTCATGTCCTTTTTAGAGACAAAAAACATTCAATACCATAACTAAGTGCTGATTACAAGAGAGAGTCAGGTTTTCTTATGGTTAACATCTATTACAGCTTTCCCGTATGTATGGACATTGGTCCTCTTCTAGTTATAGATTTTGCTTTGTTCAAGAAGTTGAAAACCTAGGCTAAATAGACACATAGCAGTGCCATGCTTCAGCACCCTTTTGGCATCTGATCACTTCAATCATTCACATATCATTAATGGGTTTTGGGATCCTAAGGCTAATTTCATATGAGCATGTTCGGTCCAGGAAACATGCTCTGTGTGATGGCTGTATTTCTTGGACCAAACACTGCACTTAAGATGCTATCAGTTCCTACCGGACCATGGGTTTTCTTTATTGTACTCACGACATTATGTGAATACTATACAGTAGGGTCGTAGTCAGAGGAAACTGTGTCCCATCCGGCAAATGCAGCCACCACACTGAACACGCTTCGTTATATTAGCCTATCATGCCTTCTGTTCCCCACTCCACACATGCCTCTAGATAAGGAATGGACAATACGAACCAGGAAGCCAATACACTTAGAAAACTGCTGCTGATACCTTGTTGGGATGTGATCTACATCAGCGTTCTCACTTGATCCTAAAGTCTTTAGTATGGTGTCCACCATATGGTTTAGGGCATGAGATACAATGGATGCTGGGACATACTATCAACCAGTGTAACTGCCCCAAGGATTTTTGCCTGTGGATGTGGGGTGTTGACTATCTCATGATTTACATGTTTTGGTTAAATATTTTCCGCTGCATTTTTCATTTGACATTCAAAGTACAAGCACAAAGAGGAAACTGAAATGGCATTCCAGACTTTTTGCTGCAAAAAAACTGAATCTATTTATTTCCGTCAGTTTCCTGATGGTAACAGTATAATAGTAGGCGGTAGCAACATTTTAAGACCTAATGGTCCCTCTTCAGGCTTGGCTATGTAGTAAAGAGGGTATGGGGCAATAGGTTTTTGAAGTGCTAGGAAGGTGGCAGTATGGCATCTCAGAAGTGAGAACTGTGCATGTTCTCAGCACTTGCTACCGTTATAATGTTATCGTGAAACGGAGATGGAGTAAACAGATTAAGCTCTTTTTGTATGAGAATTGTCCTTTGACAGCAAGGTCCACAACCAGCAACTACTTAATTTAGGATAGTTTTGGCTTCTGTCATACACTGCAGATACAGTCCCTTTTTTAAATGAGGAGTAATGTTATGTTTTTCACTTGTACCATTACTCATGTTAACAAACCTCAAAACTGTTTCTGGTACCTGTTCAGATAATACCACACACTAAAATAAGATTCATGCTGGAAAGTAGACATCTTCTCATTGTCTTCTGGTGTGATGTCTTTAATATCCTGTTCAGCTGTCTTTGAGATATCCTGGCCACCTACCAATACAGCACTTGTAAGGGTCGTGGTCCAGCATTTCCTTGATGACCTAGAAATGTGCATTGTTATAAGCTCAGTAGGACTTCGCCCAAATGTATCAGATGAATTTTTACTGGTTAAAAAAAAAGTGCATAATGTTTAATTTTTTTTAAAACTGTTTGCCCACTAGCATTATTATTATTATTATTATTATTATTATTATTTTTTTATGGCATTTTTCCTTATAGAGACCACCTGTAGCAAAAAAATAAAGTTTGTGTCCTGCATTTCATATACATAGACATTCAGCTAACATCTGTAACTGGTATTAGTACCGTAAGAAACATAGGCGTAAAAGGGCTGAATAACCCCACCAAACATCCCACGCTATTTTTATTTTATTTAGGAGGTAATAATATTAAAATCTGGTCTGTCAAATCATCCAGTGGTATCAGTCAAAGCTCAAGATGGCGTCTAGAGGCACAGGTTGTCAGGACAGCTGTGCGCATGCATTTCTGCTGTAACACAGATTTAATATATGTTTAGTTCTCGTTCAGATGTCTGGTTAGCGTTCTCTTCTAGGTAGATGACTGAGATGCCAGGCTTTATCTGACAATGCTACTGATGTAAAGTGTTTAAAACATTTGAAGCCGCATTGCTCCAGGCGTGCTTGCGCTGCTGATCTAGATTTATGTAATGTATCAAAAAGAAAATGTTTTTTGGGTATTGCTTAATACAGTTATTGCTATTAGAATGCATTAACGCCTAGTTGTCTTTTTGTTCCGCTCCATTTTTGCCTCTAATTCAGCTGATTAAATGTATAAAAATGGTTCATCGGGTTTAGATTAAAAAGCGATTATGCTGAAAATGTGTTTATAAGTGAAAATGATTAGGATAAATAGAGCTTTGGTGGTTTAGAAAAAAAAAAATGAAATAATTGAATTTGGTCAAAACATAAGCCTCCTCTAGCATTGGTGAGTCCTGCTTCAAGGCTGCATCTCCTTTTAATCTTTTACTTGTTTAGCTGATGGTCACCACTTCTCTGGTTGCCACAAAATATAATGGGTATATGTCACGGAAGGTGTACAGAAAACTAGAAGACACAAAATGAAGATCCGACTGACTGGATCCAAAACTAAGGAACCAAAGGGTAAGCCCTGCAACAGACCTAGCCCTCTCCCTAACTGCTCAGCCTATGCAAAAATCTCTATGGTAGATGATTGCATACCCTCGTTCCTCGACTGTATGACACCTGAACACCCTATAATAGTGAGGGGACACGACCACCGGCTCCCTACACTTGATACGGACGGAGTCGGGGTCACCTGGGATCCAGCAAACAGGAAAACACAAATGAATGAACAAAACTTATCTGTAGAGGACTCAGTAGTATCATCCAGCATGCACACAGTCCAGGAAGTTGTATAAACCGCAAAGTGATGCAGTATGGGAAGGGATTTAAAGGGATGCAATCAGTGCACCTACATGACATGGCTAACGAGATGAGAAAATGAAAGCAAAACAAAAGGAACCTCAAGCAGGAGGTTCTGAACATCTGACAGAGCTTCTCAGCTGTCTGGTGGTGACAGTATAATTGTCCCTAAATAGGGTTTTCATGCTTTTGTAAGAGTGCTAAAAGTCCCCTCACCCTTTAAATTATGCCTTCCCATGGTAGGACTTTTGAAAATGTGGCTATAGGATTGGGTATCTGAAAAGAGGCAACAGGTTGCTCCTTCATCTTCCATGGAGGGTAATATGCTCATTGTATGGAACATGTTAATGGGGTGAAAGGTGAATGACTAGGGTAATTTCTAAAAAATACGATAGATGCAAACATTATATATGGACTAAGCCCTAACTCTGATATGATAAAATCTGAGACTCTCAGCAAATATATTTGGATCAAAATACATCTGTGCCCGCCATACCCGCGCCAAGGTGGTCTCAGTCAGGCGAGGCCTACTCTAAACCTACCTATGCTGTATCGGCAACTACATTCAGGAGAGCAGACCCTGCACATAGTGTGCTGCTCCTAGTTACCTCTGTGTGCATCCAGCGCCCGATGAGGGGAGGAGCATGCACAGCTATATGTACCACCTTAATCAAGGTGGCCTGTGGGATAGAAGGGGCAAAAGTGCACAAAAATGTAAGGTCATTTCTAGCGAAAAATGTATACATAGGAAGCAATTGCCAGACATACTAAATGTTACAAAATGTCAATTATGAGTTATAATATTTAAAAAGTTAGACACATCAATGATTCATGGACATAAAATTGGACTACGTTGTGGCTTACTGGTGACTTGTTTTATACTACTTGAAATGTAGTATATTAATGTAAAAGCATTGAGTTGTATTGGAATAAAAAAATTTTATTTTCTGCATATTATGGCGCAGCATGGGTGAAATGTGAACTTAATGGGGTTGTGTCCTTTCATACATTGGGTGCATATCCTATCAATATGCCCCTAATGTCTGATAGATGTGGGTCCAACTTCTGGGACCAGCACTTATCTCTAAAACAGAGCCCACAAAGAGAAGGATAGTGGACCGCGAATGCATGGCCACCCTTCATTTAAAATGGCTCAGCTATTTCCCTCAGCTCCATAGAAGTGAATAAAACCGTGGCCTCAGCGGCGTCGCTTGGTCAAAACGTTCAAGTCTTGAGCTCCTGATTTGTCCAGGGCCCTGAATGTTACGGCTGGTAGCTATACAACTGCCTCGCTGACCTAAGGACTGCGATACAGTTGAATTACTGTGGCCGCTTGCTTGTAGAACGGCGTGGGCGGTTGCGAAGCAACTGCCTGTGCTGGGTCTCAGGCGGCGTGATGATGTCATCTCACACGCCTGCTCCAAGACACAGATGGTGCGGTGACTTCAACATGTCTGTCTGAATCCAGAAGCCTGCTACTTGGACCTCCGGCGGTGAGAAGTCTGAGTATTTTTTTTATATTTTTTTTTTTTATATCTTGTCCACAGTGGAGGATTTGTGAATGCTTTTGGCACTAAATGTTGGCATTATGCCTGCTGGAGCCACTGGGAGATTGGTTATAACTGCAGGGGCCTTTGCAAGTACTGGGGACACTGAAGAGGTCATTTTACATGGGGGCAATATGTGGAGGCCATTATAACTGTTGGGGGGCACTATAAGTATTGCTGGAACTACAGGGGGCATTATACCTTCTGGGGCACTATAGGAGGGTATTATAACTATAGGGGTAACCACAGGAGGGCCATATAACTACTTGGGCACTATAGGAGGATATTATACCTATTGGGGGCAGAACAGGAGAGACTAATTACTACTGAGGCACTGCAGGAACAAATTATATCTACTTGGGGCACCGCAGGAGGGCCTTTATTACTTCCGAGACACTACAGGATGGTATTATACCTCTTGGGGGCACCACAGGAGGGACTCATTACTACTAGGGCACTACAGGAGGGCATTATACCTTTTGGTACACTACAGGAGGGCATTATACCTCTATAGGGCACCACAGAAAAGCCTTATTACTACTGGGGCATTACAGGTGGATATTATACCTATTTGGGGCACCACAGGAGGGCCTTATTACTACTGTTGCACTACAGAAGGATATTATACCTATTGGGGGCACCACAGGAGGGCATTATTAGTACTGGGGCACTGCAGGAGGGCATTATTCCTATAGAGGCACTAAAGGAGGGCCTTCTTACTGCTAGGGCAGTACAGGAGGGTATTATACCTATTAGCTGCACCACAGAAGGGTATTAAACTACTGGGCACTACAGGGGAGCACTATAACTACAGTGAGCATTAGACAGTAACCACTGGGGGTCTTATAGGGGACATTATATGTTCTGCCCAGCAGACATGCCTAGACATGTAATCTCACGTACAGGCAGCCATTTTACCATGTGCTTCAGTGTTAATGTAGTGTTATAGTACATGCTACGCTATGCGTAATACTTATGCATGTTTTTTGTATTCTTGTAGTTTTACCACACTCTTGTACAATCTCACTCACCCGCATCGGGCAGAGATGCCCTCCTGTGGTGCTCCAACATTTTAACTACTGGGGACACTATAATGGTGGATAAGTACTCCAGGGGGGGGGGGGCTTATTAATATTATAGAGAGCCTTATTACTGCTGGGTGCACTATGGTGGCTATTATTACAATATGGTGGGCACTATCACAAACAGGGGTACTCTTGGGGAGTATTATCATTATTGGGGGCATTGTAGGGGTCAGTATTACTAAGAAGGGCACTCTGGGAGGGAATTATTGCTGTAAGTAGGACTTTTATATTACTATAGGTCGACTAATCTGTATAGCAGTATAATTTCTGTGGTATAGTATTTAGGGGCATTGGGGAGCACAGTATTCTGGGCAGCACCAGGTTAATACTGTTGGGGTAGCAGGGTGGGGAGGATGATATTAGAAAAGTGAGGAACCTAAGATGACTGTTTGGTAAACTCTGCAGAGACTAGATGCGGTTGAAAGAAGTTGTCTGGCTCGAATGGAGAAGATGGGGAAAGAAAAATGCCTACATCAGAGGAGACATCGCCTGGGAGTTACTGGATGTGAGAGGTATATAGTGCTGTATGTTTTAGTGTCCATGCAGCAAGTTAAATATGTCTTTAGTCCTAGGGCGAGCTTGTGTGTGTTTTTAGGGCAGAATTGGGGCTTGGGCCCCGGATCTTTTGAGACCCTAGCAACGGCCCTGGGTGGCCATGCAGTGGTGCGCTTTCCATTAATTTCTATGGGACTTCTGAAAATAGCTGAGTATCCATTAAATTCAATGGGGCTGTCCCTATTCCCGTCAATTACTGCATAGCAACTGATGACATAAACGTACCTTTTTTTTTTTTTTTCATTTTTTTTTTCTTAGTTTGAAAGCCACAGGTGACATCATTCACTCTTCACCGGCAGTTCAGTATGTTTATATTGCACATAACTGACAGCCCCACCCCACGGCAGCAGTGCAAGATTGCCCAAAGGTCACACTTCAAGCTAGAAAAACTGACACACACCAAATATAATGCCTATTGTGAAGTAAATTGTCCAAAGCTACTTGGTGACCACCGTGGAGACCCATGTCTACACTCCAACAATACAGGAAGAAGTCTCCATCCAGAATTTTATTTAACAAGCCTAATTTCTGTAGGGAAGAGGAACAGTACTTATGATGCCACACAGTGGGCTGGCTTATGGTCCTTAAAGGGTTTTTTCCGGGAATTTTAATATTGATGACCGGTCGTCAATATCAAATAGGAGGGAGTCCGTCGACCCACCCCTGCCAATCACCTGGTTAAAGTGTGCGAGTGTAGCCTTCCCTTCATTGATTACCTGCTCGTCAACATCACAGTGGAGAACTGGTGTTAATTACAATTCTTAATCGTAATGACACCTCAGCACACGTCTAATTTGAATGGCTTTTGTGGGTGCTCGTCTCTTGTTACCTCCTTCCACCCGCGGAGTGAGATTGTAGCTTTAAATAAATTTTTTCAGAAACAGCACACCGATGTAGTTTGTAATTCAACCTTTATTTACCAGTGGTATATTCTCAAGTTATTTTATGACATTTATTGCTGTCTGCAACGTTTCGGGCCCATTTGGTGCCCTTTGTCAAGCTGGATGGCCGGTCTGTATTTTTACGGCGCACGCCGTAAAAATACAGACCGGCCATCCAGCTTGACAAAGGGCACCAAATGGGCCCGAAACGTTGCAGACAGCAATAAATGTCATAAAATAACTTGAGAATATACCACTGGTAAATAAAGGTTGGTGTTAATTACAAGCCATCCTATTCACTTCAATGGGACGGCTTGTTCCTATACACTTGAATAGGAAAGGGCCGTCTCATTGAAGTGAACGGGGTGGCTTGTAATTGCACCTGCTCACCGCTGCAATGTCGACGGCGAGCAGGTAAACCAATGAAGGGAGGGCTGGATTCGCACAGAGCGCGATCTTCTCTTCAACCAGCTGATCGGCGGGGGTTCCGGGTGTCAGACCCCCGCTGATCTGATGATGATAACCTTTCCTGAGGATAGGTCGTCAATATTAAAACCCCTTTAAGTGGCACACAGGCCCAGAATTACGAGCTACTGTATAGTTTTGGTGGTCTGCTGGCCTCCTGATTTCATAACCTAACCATCCCATCGAAACATCTTCCTGTAGAGTGAATGGACAATTCACCATTTTGAGGTTGCCTTAGATGGTGAAACAGAATTGCTGGATGTAAAATACTGCGCTGAGGTTTTAGGCAGGTGTGGGAAAGCTAGTAGAGTATAGTACATCCTGACGGGACACCTAGGAGGGAGAGTGATTGCCCTCCCATACAGGATGATTGACAGAATGACAGACATCTGTGTACATGCTGATCCAGGAGGGCTGTTAGCCACTCTGTGGACCATTGTATTTATCCCATTCGAGTGAGTGGAATAACACTGCAATAAAAAGGACGGCATTCTGAGTCTGAACATTGGCCCACGTTAACTAATGTGATTGTCCGAAAACTCAGTGCAAATAGTATGTATGTTTGGCACATAGATGTGGCTTCTAAATCAAAATGGGTCAACAAATTACTTCACCTAACTCGCCAAGCATGTCTTAGGGCCTTAGGCTACTTTCACACTAGTGTTTAAGTTTTCCAGTATTGAGTTCCTTCATAGCGGCTCAATACTGGGGGGAAAAAGCTTCAGTTTTGTCCCCTTTCATTGTCAATGGGGTCAAAACTGAACTGAACAGAATGGAATGCTCAAATGCATTCCATTCCGTTTAGTTGCGTTCCCAGACCGGAGAGCAAACCACAACATGTTGTATTTTACTTTCCGTCCTTGGATGCAGAGCAAGAAGTATCCGGCGTTACCCCCCCAATGCAAGTCAATGGGGACGGATCCGTTTTCTCTGCCGCAATAGAAAATGGATCTATCCCCCATTGTTAAAAATAATACAGCCGAATACGTTCATAACGGATGCAGATGGTTGTATTATCAGTAACTGAAGCGGTTCCAGCAAAAACGCTGGTGTGAAAGTAACCTTAGGAAATGAGTGTTGCAATGGCCTTACAAAAATGTCGACATCGGGTAACCAACCAATAGGTGGTATAAAGTTTAGACAGTGTCCAGCCATACACCAGTTTTAATATCCAGCACGAGTCACTGTGATTTTGCATCTTTAGACTGCCTAGTATATAATGGCACATTTATTAAGACATTGTTTTAGACTCCCTATACCTGGTGGTGGATTCTCCAGAGGTATGAAGGGGCACAGGCTTCCGAGCTGTCTTACATTTAGACTATTTTCTACGCTTAAAACGGGCATAGAAAATGGTAAATGAGACTGACCTGCCAGCCCGTCCTCTTCCTCGATCATGTTAAACTCCCTTTTTTTTTTTTTTTTTTTTTTTTTTTTTTTTTTTTTTTTTTTTTAGACCTGGCGTGTCTTTTTTTTTAGTACCTTTGCTCTGTAATATGTGCCGCAAATATGCCCAATTTAGCTGTATTTTTGTTTAATGACCCCCATAATGTCTGCATTTTAGACAGGGTTAGAAAATCTGCTCCGTTGTGCAGTTATATAAACAGTGACTTGATGCTCGCACAAGGCCCTTTTTGCCGAGCAGATCGGAAGAGGAGTCGTGAGTTGGACCCACGACAATCTAATACTGGTAGGCCATACATTTTATAAGGACCAGCATTATGGTAAAAGTAATATACGTTAGCTTTTTTTGTTTAAAAAAAAAAAAAGTAAGGTCCAGAAATAAGTTGCTGTAAAAATTCTGAAGATGTTTAAAGGGGTTATCCAAGACTATAAAATGCACCCCCATATACCCGGGCCCCTCACAATGAATATACTTACCTGGCTCCCGTATGGCGGGAGGAGCAGCCAATAGCGTCCCCCCGTCCCCGCCTGCCATTGGCTTCTCTCCCACCCACACCAGCATTTTTTTTTATCTGCGCCTGGGGAGAAGCAGCAGCGGTGGGGTGGGAACTAGGAGCGGCGTGGGGAGCCAGGTACGTAAATTCATTGTGAGGGGCCCGGCCATATGGGGTACATTTTATAGTCTTGGATAACTCCTTTAAGTTTAGTGCTGAAGAATTTCTTCTTTCTATGCTGCTATGGAAGTATATGACTTGTAATCTGTTGGTGGGGGTCTGGAAGCCATTTTTCTAAATTTGCTAATAACCTCTTTAAGGGTGGCAGATACTCCGCTGATTGGCCATCGTGTAGTTTCGTCTAGCAAATCCAAAGCATTTCCCAGTGCTAGCAAAGTGGATGAGATTTGAGGAAATCAAATCCACGCTCTGCATAAAAAATAAAATAAAATCCTCAGCATAAATTTACCTGCAGTGCAGATTTGGAATATGCAGTATGTCGCTTTATGCTGTAGGGCTCCACCATGGAATTGCAATGGAGAGGATGAAGTCCCCACCATTTTAGAGGTAAAATGCATGTAATTCATGCATTTTAAAAAAATTTTTTTTTTTTTTTGCTGTGGATACTCGGCAGAATCCCCAACGGACGGACTCTGCCACTGTATTATATGTCGCATGTGGGCGTACCCAATTGCTGCTTTGTGCAGCTTATGTAGACCACTTCGCACCGATGTGTGCAATCACTTTGCACCAATCTTCGCTGTGCAATCTGTATTTTTTTTTTTTCTCACTCCCATCACTAGAAATGATTGTTTTTGTCCAAAAAACGCTCGTTTTGAAGGAAGAATTGTATCCATGACTATGACCTGTGATGAAACTACAGAATGTATTAAAAAAAGATTATGCACTCCAAAATATATAACTGAGGTGCCAGTGGAAATGGCAATTCCCAAGAGAGAATTCCCTACAGAGAATTCAGACGTTTCTGTTCGTTCTGGACCTTTTTCAATGGGTCACAATGAAACTGGATGGCACAGTAAGGCCTCTCACACGGGCGTCACGTTTTGGCTTGGGATGCGTCCCGGGTGCGTTGCGGCAAACCCGCGTGAGTAGGTACGCAATTGCGTTCCGTTCAAATTTTATCGCGCGTGTGTAATGCGTTTTGCACGCACGTGATTAAAAAAAAAACTGAATGTGGTACCCAGACCCGATCTTCTCTGAAGTTCAGGTTTGGGTTTTAAGGTTGTGTCGATGTAATTATTTTCCCTTTATAACATGGTTATAAGGGAAAATAATAGCATTCTTAATATAGAATGCTTAGTAAAATAGGGCTGGAGGGGTTAAAAAAAATGTAACTCACCTTAATCCACTTGTTCGTGCAGCCCAGTTTCTCTTCTTTCTTCTTCTTTGAGGAAAAGAACGGTGTGGTGACATCACTGCGCTCATCATATGGTGATGGACCATGTGATGAGCGCACGGATGTCGTCAAAGGTCCTTTACCCAGGTCCTGAAGACAGAAGAGAAGCCGGGCTGCGCGAACAAGTGGATTAAGGTGAGTTAAAAAATAAATAATTTTTTAACCCCTCCAGCGCTATTTTACTAAGCATTCTGTATTAAGAATGCTATTATTTACCCTTATAACCATGTTATAAGGGAAAATAATGATGATCCGGTCCCCATCCCGATCATCTACTAGCAACCATGCGTTAAAATCACACCCGATCCGCACTTGCTTGCGGATGCTTGCGATTTTCACGCAGCCCCATTCACTTCTATGGGGCCTGCGTTGCGTGAAAAACACACAAAATAGAACATGCTGTGATTTTCACGCAACGCACAAGTGATGTGTGAAAATCACCGCTCATGTGCACAGCCCCATAGAAATGAATGGGTCCGGATTCAGTGCGGGTGCAATGCGTTCACCTCACGCATTGCACTCGTGCGGAGATCTCGCTCGTGTGAAAGAGTTCTAAGGCTCTGTTATCCACAGCGCGTTCAAGCTGGAACAGTGAATTTCCTGGTGAGATTCCCTTTAGGACTCGTGCGCAAGACCAGATTCGCATGGATCTGCAAAATATGGATACCTTCCGTGTGTAATCTGTATTTTTCTCACTCCTATCACTAGAAATGACTATTCTTGTCCAAAAACCCTTGTTTTGAAGGGAGAAGTGTATCTATAATTATGACCTGTCATGAAACTAGATTTTCTAGGTCAGAAACTACCTTTTAGTTAGATCTACAATACTCCTTCATTGTCTTGTTTACTTAATAGTGACACAATAGGACACCTTAAAATTATTTAAAATTCGATGCTGGTGAATGATGGTCACCACCAGTTTCAGTCAAAGGTATCCTATTAAACAGTATGCAGTCATCTCTTCAAATGGGTAGTAAAAAGTAAACAAGAACTAATCTGAAGCCCATTAACCCAATGTTAATTTGAGGGCAGTGCTGAAGGCCCCTCCACCAGGGCCATCTCCTTCATCGTTATAGTACAGACCATGAAACTCCCTACTGCTGTAGGTTAGGACTCCTTAGAGCAGAGGACTTGGCAATGAACAGCAGAATCCTTACAGCACAGTAGAGGCAGGCAGACAAACAATCATTTGACTTCTTAGACCAGAGCAGGGACTCCTTGGAAGAGAGCAGGTAGGTTAGGACTCCTTAGACCAGAGCAGGGACTCCTTACTGCAGAAAGGAGGTAAACGGAGACATGGGCCGGATTAGGTAGGTCTGAGTTTGGGTTTCAAGCAATCACTCAACCCTAACCAGCAGTACCAGACACATTGTGGAAACAGAAGTCTAAAGCAAGACAGGACTTCATTAATAAACTGTAGTTTAAATTTTTAAACAAGTTTCTTTGATTTTTGTTGCTTTTTGTCTTTTAAAATATCCTACAGTTTTGTGTCTACAGCTGCTGTGCAGACCTGTGCCTCTGTATACTGTACATGCTACAAATAAACCCCATGTGGTCCGATGCAGCAGTCGTACTACCCCCTAATTCTTGGTAACAAACACATTAACAGCCTATATGTGAATATTCTATGCAATTTTTTTGTTTTTCTTACAAAAAATGGTTAAAATGATATTCTGAATTTCATTTTTTGAAGTCGCGCTGTATTCCACTTCCTGTCCGGCTCTTAACTTCCTTCTTTGTTTGGACTTACAGCACAGCAGAGATTTGGAAATCCGCGCAGATTTATTTTTTCAATCGCATACCCATTGCTGGTACTACGGTTTTTCTACGTGGGAATCTGCGCATATTCCGTAACGCGTGCAGATAGCCTAAGGGGTAGACCTTTCTGCAACTGGAAATCTATTCGACATACAGTGCCTTGCAAATGCATTCACCCGCCTTGACTTTTTTTCGTGTTATGTTACAGTACAGCCTTAAGTTCAATGTTTTGTTAATCAGAATTTTATGTGATGGATCAGAACACAATAGTCTAAGGCTACATGTACACGACAGTGAAAAAAGTCAGTTAAAAATGGACAAACTCAGTTTTTCATGGCCATTTTGCATCAGTGTATGCATCAATTTTCTGTCCGTGTGTCCGTTTTGCATTAGTTTTTCATGTCCGTTAAAAACAGACATAAAAAATTGATGGATTTGATTGGTGGTTATTTCTAGACCCACCCTTCTGAGAACACCCACAGAATGGTAGGCATCCAGCTAAAATAATGACCCCCATAGTGTAGGATTTTTATTTATTTTTTTGCTGCCCCCAAGGCACTGTATCTGAATGGGATTGTGCCTGGAGTACAGACATAGATTTCTGCAAAACTGAGTTCAATTGGAAAGTCACAAAAATGTTTGCAAAAAATCTGCTGTGTGTCCAGATAGTCTGAGTTATGTGTAGGGAATTTCCTGTTGATTCTGCAATGCAAATTACAGTACAATGCGTGGGGTTTAATAGAAAATTAACCATGATGCGTCAAGTGTCCGAGCTTTATACCTGATGTTCCACCATATTTAAGAAGGACTGTAGAGTGTCTTCATTGTTTTTGAAATCCAGTCTAGGGGGCGTTCCATGTGGTAGCAACTTTAACTCTTTAACACGAACCATTACAATAAAAGGCCATATTAATGTATTAGTGTAATAAACCTATATAATGGCACCCTAACAAGCATTTAGGACTCCATCGCCACTGAAGAACAGCTTTTTTTTTGTGTGTGCTAGTTCCTACTGATTATAATGCATACATGGAACGCTACAACTTTCTTTATTGGTTCCTTGCCCTCATACAGCAAGTGTACTGGAGTTACAGTAACACACAGGGGCACATACATTGGCATCCCACCATGCATTAATAAATCTCCACGTGGGTTATCCTTTTTAGCAGGCTCCCAGTTTTGATTAAAAAAAATTTTTTTTTAAGACCTGGTTCCATTTTCTGATGAGAAATCTGAGATGGATAGCTTGAGCTAAACTATTCATAGCAGAGAAGGGCTGAGAAATTATCCTGGGAGGGCATTGTAAGCACTACGAACACAATGTACGCGATAAAAGTTCCAGTATTTCCAGACTTTTTAAAATATGCACATACTTTAACACGTGCTAACTATATAGAATTGCATCGCTATCGTAAACATGACAGATGAGCGATGTAGCTGTTAACCTGCTCTTAAATTGGCTTTGACTCTTGTTCCTCTTTGCTCTAGATCCAGTTGTGTTATGTCATAAAGAGGCAGCGGCATTTTCATTGCCACGCTTTTTCTTCCTTTTGGATAGGCCAATAAAATGAACGCTCTAGTGATACTTTTGTGTGGATTTTGCTCTGAATGTAGGTAAAATCTGCATGTGTTACATGCACATTTTTGGTGTGGATTCACCTTTTGCATTGCAGACATATTTGAAAGTCTGCAGCATGTCCTCAAAGCCACGGTGGAAGAATACGCTGTGAATGAATGAGTTTATTAAACCCTGCTTACTACTATTCTACTGTACAGTCGTAGCCAAAAGTTTTGAGAATTGCATAAATATTGGAAATTGGAAAAGTTTCTGCTTAAGTTTTTATAATAGCAATTTGCATATACTCCAGAATGTTATGAAAGAGTGATCAGATGAATTGCATAGTCCTTCTTTGCCATGAAAATTAACTTAATCCCCAAAAAACCTTTCCACTGCATTTCATTGCTGTAATTAAAGGACCTGCTGAGATCATTTCAGTAATCGTCTTGTTTATGCTACTTTCACACTTGCGTTCGGAGCGGATCCGTCTGTTATTTGTACAGACGGATCCGCTCCTATAATGCAAACGATGGTATCCGTTCAGACGGAACCATCTGCATTATATTTTACTAAAAAAGTCTAAGTACAATTTGTATTCAGACGGATCCGACTTTACATTGCAAGTCAACGGGGGGCGTATCCGTTTGAGAATTGCACCATATTGTGTCACCTTCGAACGGATCCGCCCCCATTGACTTCCATTGTAACTCTGGACGGATCCGTTTGCCTCCGCACGGCCAGGTGGACACCCGAACGCTGCAAGCAGCTTTCGGGTGTCCGCCTGCTGAGCGGAGGACAGACTGTGCCAGACTGATGCATTCTGAGCGGATCCGCATCCACTCAAAATGCATTAGGGCTGCTTGTGAGAGCCTTCAAACGGAACTCGCAAGCGGAGCCCCGAACACTAGTGTCAAAGTAGCCTAACTCAGGTGAGAATGTTGACGAGCACAAGGCTGGAGATCATTATGTCAGGCTGATTGGGTTAAAATGGCAGTCTTGATCTGTTAAAAGGAGGGTGATGCTTGAAATCATTGTTCTTCCATTGTTAACCATGGTGACCTGCAAAGAAACGTGTGCATCCATCATTGCATAAAAATGGCTTCACAGGCAAGGATATTGTGGCTACTAAGATTGCACCTCAATCAACAATTTATAGGATCATCAAGAACTTCAAGGAAAGAGGTTCAATTCTTGTTAAGAAGGTCCAGCAAGCACCAGGATCGTCTACTAAAGAGGATTCAGCTGCGGGAACGGAGTGCCACCAGTGCAGAGCTTGCTCAGGAATTGCAGCAGGCAGGTGTGAGCGCATCTGCATGCACAGTGAGGCGAAGACTTTTGGAAGATGGCCTGGTGTCAAGAAGGGCAGCAAAGAAGCCACTTCTCTCCAAAAAAAACATCAGGGACAGATTGATCTTCTGCAGAAAATATGGTGAATGGACTGCTGAGGACTGGGGCAAAGTCATATTCTCTGATGAAGCCTCTTTCCGATTGTTTGGGGCATCAGGAAAAAGGCTTGTCCGGAGAAGAAAAGGTGAGCGCTACCATCAGTCCTATGTCATGCAAACAGTAAAGCATCCTGAGACCATTCATGTGTGGGGTTACTTCTCATCCAAGGGAGTGGGCTCACTCACAATTTTGCCCAAAAACACAGCCATGAATAAAGAATGGTACCAAAACACCCTCCAACAGGAACTTCTTCCAACAATCCAACAGTTTGGTGAAGAACAATGCATTTTCCAGCACGATGGAGCACCATGCCATAAGGCAAAAGTGATAACTAAGTGGCTCGGGGACCAAAAGTTGACATTTTGGGTCCATGGCCTGGAAACTCCCCAGATCTTAATCCCATTGAGAACTTGTGGTCAATCCTCAAGAGGCGGGTGGACAAACAAAAACCCACTAATTCTGACAAACTCCAAGAAGTGATTATGAAAGAATGGGTTGCTATCAGTCAGGAATTGGCCCAGAAGTTGATTGATGGCATGCCCAGTCGAATTGCAGAGGTCCTGAAAAAGAAGGGCCAACACTGCAAATACTGACTCATTGCATAAATGTCATATAATTGTCGATAAAAGCCTTTGAAACGTATGAAGTGCGGGTAATTATATTTCACTACATCACAGAAACAACTGAAACAAAGATCTAAAAGTAGTTTAGCAGCAAACTTTGTGAAAACTAATTGTGTAATTCTCAAAACTTTGTCACGACTGTACATTTCTTGTGGGTTCCCAAGTTTACCCTAACTCGTACCAAAACATACCCTAAGGGTCCATTCACACGTCCGTTGTTTCTTTCCTGATCTGTTCCGTTTTTTGCGGAACAGATCTGGACCAGATCTGGACCCATTCATTTTCAATGGGTCCTAAAAAAAAAATCGGACAGCACAATGTCTGATTTTTTTTTTTTTCAGGACCCATTGAAAATGAATGGGTCCAGATCTGTTCCGCAAAAAACGGAACAGATCAGGAAAGAAACAACGGATGTGTGAATGGACCCTAAGGGTACCTGCAAACAATGCGGATTTTCATATGGAGAAAAAGTAGCGTAATACAATACCAGCAAAGTGTATGAGATTAGACAAATATCATGTACACTTTTTTCCTTAAAGGGAGTCTTTTTCACCTAATCTGAGCGTTTTAGACCGCTAAAATCAGGTTATAGACTTTGACCCTCATTACAATCGTACATCGCCCAGTAACACCGCCCCTGGGCACCTTCAGAAGATCATTTGCATAAGTTTAAAAAGTGTTATTTTCATTATCTGGACGAGGGACACTGAAGAGAAAGGTACGATTGTAATGAGGGTCAAAGAGTCTATAACCTGATCTGAGCGGTTTAAAACGCTCAGATTAGGTGAAAGACTCCCTTTAAATCTGCATCGTGTGCAGCCACCCTAAGTTTGTCTATCGCTTGCAAGGGATGCAAGATCCACTCCCTTTAAAAGTGGCTGCACACACTGAAGATTTATGTTCAGAAAATCTGCATGAGATTCGCACCAAAACTGCACAAAAGAAAGCACATAATTCCACGCTATTTATCAAGTTTTTGGTGCAGATTTCATGCAGGTTTTCAGCAGATCTCACCCTTAGGGCTCGTTCCCACAACCATGCCTTTTTTGCAGTCCGCAAATTGCGGATCCGTAAAAAATGGATGCAGCCTCTGTGCCTTTTGCAATTTGCTATACGGAACAGGAGGCCCATTAGACATGCCTATTGTCCACAAAACAGACAAGAATAGGACGGGACTCATAATTTTTGCGGGGTCACGGAACGGAGCAACTGATGCAGACAGCACACAGAGTGCTGTCCACATCTTTTGCGGACCCATTGAAATGAACAGTTCTGTATGCAAAATACGTTCGTGTGAACAAGCCCTTACATTGAAATGAAAATTGCAACAAAAATTAACATGCTGCAGAATTCAATTCCGCACAGCAGGTCAATTTCTGCACCTTAGAAAAAAGTCTACGTCACATTTGTCTAATCTCATACATTTTGCAGGTACTCTACTACACGGTGGTCTTATCTTCAGACTTTGTGTATAATTCCTACGGCTAGTTTTACTATGACAACACACAGTCCTGACTTAAACCCAATTATTTCAATGGAGACTAGTCATTTAATCAGTACCTGTTTTAGAATTTCCCTCTTTGTAAGTGAATTATTGGTAAAAATAAATAAATAGGTAAAATTGAGGTATTGTGTATAAAGGAAATACAACCCCAATTCCAAACAAGTTGGGGGCACTGTGTAAAAATCGATGTAAATTAAAGCAGAATGCAATGATTTGCAAATCTCCTAGACCAGTGATGCCCAACCTACGGCCCGTGGGCCAAATCCGACCCGCGAAGCTGTGTCATGTGGCCCGTGCGACTCCCTGGAAAAAGTCTAAGGCGTACCAATACGCCTTAGACTTTTTCCCCACATTCATCAGCGCAGTGAGCGATGCTGCCTGTGCCTCAAATAACCAATAACAAAGCTCCTTACAGCAAGGAGCTTTGTTTATTGGTTAGTATGAGCGCACCAGAGCAATAAAAGTTGGGTCGGGCAGGGGAAGCCAATGGGAGCTGGAAAGAGGAGGGGCGGGCTCCTGTGGCCGCTCTAGTAAGGTGAGCGGAGCGCGCTGCCCAAGGACCTTGGGCAACGTGATGGCCACTGGAGAGGTAACTAGCATGGACTCGTGTCTGGTCCCCGGTGAACCTTCTCACCACTCCTCCTGTCACCTCACTAGTGACCCTGCTTCCCCCTTCCTCCTGTCACCCCACTAGTGACCCTGCTTCCCCCTTCCTCCTGTCACCCCACTAGTGACCCTGCTTCCCCCTTCCTCCTGTCACTCCACAGGGAAGAAGCTGAACAGACTCCACCATGATGGGGTCCGTACAGTTTCCGTTCGTGATCCTGTCTTTTTACCGGACACAAGTGCTGCATACAAGGCTTTTTTTGTCTGGTCTTTCGACAATCTGCTACAGAGGCTCCAAACGCAGCCTCCAGCGCCGATTTGAAGGCCTACGTATTATGTATTTTAGTAATGCTCACACATGCCCCCTCACAGTGTTTGCATGTCTTTCTGGCAAAGCTACCTGGTTCTGGCCCGCAAAATTTATACCATGTCCTAGTGCAGCCCTCAAGACGAAAAATGGTTGGGCACCACTGTCCTAGACCAATATTTCTTCCACTATAGTGCATAGAATACATGTCAGATGTTGAAAGTGAGACATTTTACAATTTCATGAAAAATAATTTACTCATTTAGAACTTGATAGCAGCAACGCATCACAAAAAATAGTCTAGGGATTTTGGCTGCTCAGCAGTCCTGGGTTTTCTTGGAATTTGCATTGTAGAAAATGATACTAACCTGTGAGACTACCAAATGACTATCAAACATGGATCCCTTGGTTTTAGCAGTATATTTCAAGAAAAACATAAAGTTAGACTGTAGTCTATGATTATCTTGGTCTGTTCCACCTTTTTCCCAATGTACAATTCCATTTTACATTCCTTGTGGAAACTATCTTCATGGATGCCCTACTAGTGTTGTATATGGCAGCCTATAGTCTAAGTGCATTTGCAGTGGGGGGTGAACAGACATCACAACAGGCACTGTTGGAATATCTCTGTGCCATATGACAAAAGCATGTTACATTCTAGAGGAAATATTGGTCTCTTTAAACATCCTCATGTTTTATATTTGGGTTTAATTTACATTCATAGCCTAAAAAATGTTTCTGGGCCATAACTAGGAGCCTTTTGGGCATGCACGTAGCTAGAGGTGGTGAAGAGGTAGCAATTACACCCGGGTCCTGGCGTCTGAAGATGGGATCGACCGATATTGATTATATTATTATTATTTTTTTTATTTTTTTATTTTTTATTTTTTTTACTAACAGCCCCCTTAGGGATTAGAATCCTTGTCCTATTCACCCTCATAGATCTCTATCAGGGTGAATAGGACCTCACACTGTCCTTGCTGCTCTGTGCTCTGTGCACACAGCATCAGGGATGTTACCATGGCAGCCAGGGCTTCAATAGCGTCCTGGCTGCCATGGTAACAGATCGGAGGCCCAGCATTACACTGCTGGGGCTCCGATCAGAACTGCCAGTGAGGAGGAGGGGCAAGGTGACCCTGCGGCTACTGCCACCAATGATTAATACTAGGGGGCTTGGGTGGGGAGGCGCACTACGCCACCAATGAAGATAACTCAATTCATATATAGGAGGCGGGAGCTGGCTGCAGAATCACATAGCCGGCTCCCACGGATCGCAGCTACCGCTCAGAGGTCGGGAGCCGGCTATGTGATTCTGCAGCCAGCTCCCGCCACCTGTTAAATTTGAATGAATGAGAGAGTTATCTTCATTGGTGGCGCAGTGGCCACAGCCCCTCCCCTTCTCTTGTCCTCCCTCCTCTGACTGGTGGCAGTGACAGCAGCAGCACAGGGGAAGGGAGACACTGCTTCCTTCTCCCCTGTGCTGCTGAGGGAACACGGATCGCGCTGAGAGCAGCGCGATCCTTGTTCCCAATACGTTATCAGTATATCGTCGAAATAGATGCCGATATCGATAACCTTCAAAATCCTGAATATCGGCCGATAATATCTGTAAAACCGATAATCGGTCGATCCCTACTGAAGAGGTCCTTTAAAGGGGTTGTGCAGCCATTACATATTAATGATCTATCCTCAGAATAGGTTGTCAATATCTGATCAGTGGAGGTCTGATCTTCGTCACCCCCACCGATCAGCTATTTGAAGAGGAGGTGGCGCTCCATGCGAGCACTGGTTCCTCTTCAAGATTATACTACGCGTCCTCTCGCTTGCGGCGGAGCAGTATAATTATAAGTGCTCATCTCGTTTAAGTGAATGGAACAAGCACTGTAATTACACAGCGCCGCCGAGACTTCCAAGATAACGCACAGTGTAATGTTGAAGGGAAGTAGCGCTCGCCACCTCCTCTAAAAACGGTTGATCAGAGGATGCCGGGAGTCGGACCCCCACTGATCAGATATTGATGATCTGTCCTGAGACAAACCCCTTTAAAGTCTATGTGCACCATCATGGGCAGTTTTTTATTTGTATTTTGCTCATTTTGGACTAAAAATCTTTTTTTTTTTTTATTGGTCTTTATTAAAATTATTGAGCTGTTCTGTCACAAAGGGTTAACTGTTTTTCTAGCTGTGTGACTGGTACTTTTTACTTTCACTTTGTGCAGGTCATCTAATAAATCTTATCGCTAAATTACAAAAATGTCATAAACACTTATTTGAGCCACATTCTTATCAGTAAGCTAAGAATTGCGCTATAATGAGTGTTTATAATGTCAGAGATAAGGAGCCGGCAGCTGAGCTGCCTGATGGAACAGAGTGAAAATTCAGATCCTGCTACTAGAGGAACTCAAGGCTGCACAGAGACCGGGGTTCAAAATTTTTACTGGACCAAATGAAAACATGAACTTTATCTCAAAATTAGTACAATGCCATAATTATAATAAAAACATATATATATTCCCCAAAGCTGTACATAGCCTATCATGACCCTTCTGCTACGTGAAAATTCACCAGTATTCTAAATGGAACTTCAGCTACCTCTTTCAGCCAGAAGGTTACAACATGCAGGTTACCCTATTTTAGGATGCACATGTTTTGGGACTTCCATCTAAAATTAGACATGTAACTATACTCCTTGTATTTACTATGGTACTATGTACCATTACCTGTTAATGTGAATTGACAGCTTAAATATATAATATATATAATTTTTTTATTTTTTTTAAGACCCAAAAATGCAGCACACCACATTCCTGTATCCAATAAAAATATATTATTTTTTATTATTATTTTACAATGCTAGGAATTAAAAAAATACAAAATATATATATTATAAATTTATTTTTCCTAGCATTGTAAAAAAAAATACTTTTTATTACTTTTTTATTATATCGGATTCCAAAATGTGGTGAGCTGCGTTTTTGTATCTTTATTTTTTTTCTATATACGTCAGAGGCATAAAACATTATATATATATATTTTTTGTTTCCAGATTTTCACCACCACACTGCTATAGATTATGCATAGTTTTGAATTTGGTTTAAGACCATGTCAAAATTAATGTTAAAATTAGGGTAAGGCTGAATGCACACGGCCGTTTTCAGCGGCCGAGAGCGGTCCATGGTAACACCGCCTGGATTCCTGTTGAGAGCAGGAGCGCACTGCATCATTGGTTGCTATGATGCCGTGCGCTTCATGCCGCCACTGCACTACAGTAAAGCGGTGGCATGAAGCGCACGGCGTCATAGCAACCAATGACTCCGTGCGCTCCTGCTCTCAACAGGAATCCAGGCCGTGTTACCACGGACCGCTCTCTGCCACGGAACACGGCCGTGTGCATTTGGCCTAAGTAGTAGGCGTGTAACCTGACTTCTTCCCAACGGCTTGTTTTGATGGCCAATGCGCTATTACATGACCTGAAGTGGCCCTCTTTTGTGATGAACAACTTTTTTAAATTAAAAGGAACAGGTAGGATAATGTTGTTTGAAGATGATCACTAAATTCACATATTGCACTCTGTAAGGTTTTGCTTTAATATGTTGCTTAAATAATATGCTATCATTGTGCTTTCACAGATCTAAGAAAATGGGAACTTCTACCGTCTGGTCTCCTCCAAGAAGTAATAGCGGGACAGGTTAAGACCAGAAACCAGCTAAAGTGAGTCCAGGTGTAAATCCATCGGAATCTAGCCAAAATAAGTTTTAAGTATGATTTTTCTTTTTCTTAATAGGCTAGTATTTCATAACCATTGAGGACTTTATTTTGCTCTGACATAAGGATTAAAACCGATTAAAAAAATTAGCAAATTCAAATGACTTGAAAGTTGATCTGCATTACAGATTTTGAAATCCCCAGCATGTCAATTGTTCGTGCAAGTTTTCAAGATCTGAGGCAAATCCATGTCAGAATCTGCAAGTAACACATGCAGATTTTGGTGCAGAAGTGCAGCAAAAACCAAACAAAAATCCACATACACTGCATGAACATACCTGCACCATGTGTGGGTACCCCCTCTATCATATCGAGATTCTTTATTCTGAGATCATGGTAATTTTATTTGCATTAGGTCTTTCTTTGCTTTGCTTTTATCAAATTATTATATATTTTTTTTTTTACTGCACCCAGTGTTTCTGGATCACACACTTTTAAATTGTTGTAATATATAAAAAATGCAAGAAGTCAGAACTGTAGTTAAATTCCTGTGATGTGAAAGAAATGCCATGAAGATGTTTGATGCAGTTTTTTGAGTCAAAGCTAGAAGTAGATCCAGCAGGCAGGAGAAGTTCTTTTTCATTCCCATTCCTTTTGAATCCATTTTTCTTGGGCTCAAAACGGCTGTATTAAAAAAAAAAAAAAAAAAATGTGAGAAATCGCCAGCATACTATGTATTTGTGTGTAATTACCTTCAATATGACAGTCATCTTTAGAATATATTAAGTCCACCCAAAATATATGTATTTAAAGGTAGTCTGTCACCTTTTAAAATGTGTTTTCGAGTTAAGTATACTGCAAAGTAGGGTAGGTGCCCTAAAACATGACATAGTAACATAGAGGGAGATTTATCAAACTGGTGTAAAGTAGAACTGACTTAGTTGCCCATAGCAACCAATCAGATTCCTCCTTTCATTTATCACAGCTCCTTTAAAAAAATGAAAGTATGAATCTGATTGGTTGCTATGGGATACTAAGCCAGTTCTACTTTACAGTAGTTTGATAAATGACCCCTTAAGACTGAAAAAAGACATCTGTCCGTCTAGTTCAGCCGGTTATCCTGCAAGCTGATCAAGAGGAAGGTAAAAAACCCCATGAGGTGGAAGCTAATTTTCTTCCTTTTAGGGTACTTTCCCACTTGTGGTGTTGGATTCCGGCAGGCATTTCCATCGCCGGAATTGCCTGCCGGCAATCTTTATGCAAACGGACACCACAACAGTCAATCCGGTTGTCATCCGGGGAAAAAAGGATCCGGTATTTATCTTTATCACATTTTTAAAGGTCTGTGCATGCGCAGACCGCAAAACCGTTTCAGTTTTTCTGGAACATCTGGGGCCGGATCCGGCATTAATACATTTCAATGGAAAATAATGCCAGATCCTGCATTCCGGCAAGAGTTCCAGAATTGTGGACTGAGAAAATACTGCAGCATGCTGCGGTATTTTCTCTGTCTAAAAACCGTACAGTGACTGAACTTAAGACATCCCGATGCTTACCGAACGGATTTCTCTCCATTCAGAATGCATTAGGATAAAACTGATTTTTTTATTTCATTTTCGGTATTGAGCCCCTAGGACGGAACTCAATACTGTAAAAGTTTAGCGCAAGTGTAAAGGTACCCTAAGGGGGAAAAATTCCTTCCCAACGCCAATCAGGAAATTAGAATAACCCCTGGATCAGCGACCCCTCTCTAGTAACTAAACCTGTAATATTATTACACTCTAGAAATACATCCAGGCACCTTGTGAACTCTTTTAGTAAACTCACCATCACCACCTCCTCAGGCAGAGAGTTCCATAGTCTCACTGCTCTACTGTAGTCCACCCATTCCAGTTATTACTTTAGTTGCCTTTCTCTGAACCCTCTCCAGCTCTGTCTACCTTGTTAACAGAAGCCCAGAACTGTGCACAATACTCAATTTGTGGTATGACTAGTGATTTGTAAAGTGGTAGGACTATGTTTTCATCACAGGCATCTATGCCCCTTTTGATGCGACCCATTATCTCATTTGCCTTGGCAGAAGCTGCCTGACACTGGTTTCTAGAGTTAAACTTGCTGTCAAGTCCTTTTCCATGTCAGTGTTACCCAGTGTTTTACCATTTAGTATGTATGGGTGACTTGCATTATTCCTTCCCATGTGCATAACCTTAAATTTGTCAGTGCTAAACCTTATCTGCCACTTCTCTGCCGAAGCCTCCAATCTATCCAGATCCCTCTGTAACAGTATATTGTCCTCTTCAGTGTTAATTACTTTACACAGTTTAGTATTGCAAAAATAAAATGTACTCCACTAGTGACAGTTACCCAATCTGAGTGTCCCATTAATTACCACCTTCTGTTTTCTATCACCGAGCCAGTTATGTACCCACATACAGACATTATCCCCCAATCCAAGCATTCACATTTTATATACTAACCTTTTATGTGGCATTATCAAATGCTTTGGAGAGGTCAAGATATATACGACATCCAGGGGTGTAACTACCATAGCGGCAGACCATGCGACTTCTGTGGGGCCCAGAGCAAGAGGGGGCCCATTCTTAGTTGGGATTATATCCTCTTCTAACTTGGTCAGATCTCTACCCTCTAAAGGAACAACTTTTAGAAAATAAGCAGTGGAAAAATGGCCCAAGAGTCATTGAAAGGGGTTTAGGCAGACACCCTTCTGCCCTGTGTGGGGGGCCCTGGTTTGATCCTTGCTATGGGGCCCGTACTTCTCTATGTACACCATTGACGACATCCATTCACTCACGCCAGTCAAGTCTAGAACTTGCGTCCTCATAGAAACTGAATAAATTAGCTTGACATGATGGATCCCATAGGAAGCCATGCTGATAGGGCGTTATACACTTATTTTCATTGAGGTACTCCTGGATAGCATTTCTTAGAATACCTTCAAGCAGTTTATCATTGACAGATGATAAACCATAGGTTTCATTTTTTAAATGGAAAGAAGTTTTGGTGCACCATTGTTCTGCAATAAAGAAAGCAGCCATTCCCCTTCTTGTTTGATTGACAGCCCCTAACAGTTTACAGTCCGTAGTGATGACGCAGGGGAAGCCATGTGCACCGAAAACCTTATTTGAATGAAAGAAGCATTTTTAAGAGGACTGGATTTTCACAAGACATGTATGTATAGGTTTCTGGGCACCTACTGTAAATGGAGGTATCCTTACTTTGAAACTTTGGAGGTGACCAGCTCATTTTATACTAACCTTTTGTGAGATCCAGAATGCTGTTCCGACAGTGCAGTGGTTAGTCCGGGCGAGTCTCAGCATATCTGAAGGGTTGCAGCTGGATCTCCGGGTCTCCTTTATAATTAAATGGGTAGCACGGCATTCATGTAGTTTCTGGTAATGCCGGATCCAAAGAGCAGCCTGCCAGATCTCACGAACGCTAGTCTGAAACTAGCCTAAACATGCCGGAGAGGTGTTTTACAAAATCACATCATAGACTACTGTTTTTTTTTTTAAAGCTATAATGAACTCAGACTTATGTGAGCACTCTGAGATTCTCTGCAGGGAATATTTGAATGGCTCTTTTGCTTAGAATATTGGGGTGCTTCTACTGCCATTTGTTGTCCATAGCAGCTACTCACTGAGCAGCTTTCATTATTCAAGAGCACAATGCAAAAAGAAAGCTTAGCTGTGACTGGTTACAATAAGCAGAAAAGACAGATGGGGTAACTTATCAAACTTGTGTAAAGTAGAACCAATCCGATTCCACCTTTTTGTTTTCCAAAGGAGCTGTCAAAAATGAAAGGTGGATTCTAATTGGTTGCAATGGGCGACTAAGCCAGTTCTACTTTACACCAGTTGATAAATGGCCCCAAGATTTTCTTAGTTTAATAAATTTGCACCATGGTGTCAATGGTTTTGAGTAACTGAAACCTCTGAGTAGTGCTGAATTGGTTTGAACAGGTCTAAAAAGTGTGGCTTTCTTTTTGTTCTAAAAATTACTGGTGGTCCTAGCTCATGCACTCCTTGAATCTTCTGACTCCTGTATATGACCTCTCAGTTGATCAAAGTTATAGAGACACTTCCATCTGAAAGGAGTATCTTCTTTTTTAACTTGATATTAATAGAAAACTTTTTTTAAGATTTTTTTTTTTCCTTTTTCCTTTCTAAAAGTACTGTGCCAATTAAAAAATGAAATGCAAAATCATGTCCTTCTGTAGGAGACCACACAGAAAGATAAAACTCCTATATAGATAATTTATGCTGCTACTGTAAGACATTGTTATCTGTTAGTAAAATAGTAGATGAGTAGATTTGGGATGACAGCATGACAACTTAATTTTTTCCTAGGCCTGGAAAAAAAAAAGCCCACAGAAGTGCATTTTACTTATCCGTGTAGTGTGAGAGTCACTAATTGAGTCACTCTTTTCTAGTCAATGTGATAGTTGAGTAAAGCTATTTATTATGATAAAAATTCAGTCAAAGTAGGAGGTTAAAAGCAGAGACAGGAAGTAAAATACAGGGTGTGACTTAAAAAAAAAAATATATATATCCCCAAAACCATCCACCTGTTCTTTGTGTAAAAAAGAAAAAAAAAATTGATAGCAAATCCACATGCAGGCTGTTAAAGGGGTTGTGTAGTCTTTATATTGATGACCTATCCTCAGGATAGGTCATCAATATCTGGCAGGTGGCCAGCACCCCACGCAATCAGTTTTTTTTTTTAAGAGCTCCATGTGAGTGCTACTTCCTCTTTATTACTCATTCTCTCACATGGAGCACCGCTTTCTCTTCAAACAGCTGATTGTTGGGTGTGCCAAGTGTCAAACCCCCACTGATTAGATATTGATGACCTATCTTGACGATCGGTAATCAGTATAAACAGGCTGCACAACCCCTTTTAATATGTGATTAGAAGTGTTGATGGTATTGTCCGTTTAAAGGGGACCTGTTATCAACTTTATGCTTCCCATACTAAAGGCAGCATAAAGTAGAGACAGTTGAGTTGATTTCAGCAGTTTTTCTTTTCAAAGTTAAAAGTGGTTGCCGAGAACAAACATCACAACCGTTGCAGACTAGGCCTGGAAAAAAGTCATGGCCAGCTGAGAAGAGTCTTGGTTATTTATGAAGTCCTGCTCTCCTGCCCACCTGCTGAAGACTGACAGGCTTCTACCTAGTTTTCGCCCGATCTCTCTAGGATAGAACTGCCAATCATCAGCAGATGGTGAGAGAGCAGGAGATTATGAATAACCATGACTCTTCTCAGGTAGATTTGACTCCTTTCAAGGCCTGGGCTGTAATGATTATAAAGCTGGTTCTTTGCAACCACTTACTATTAGCTCATGAGTGACACACCAATGAACTCAGCATTTCTGTCGCTATTTTATGCTGTCCTCAGTGAGGTCAGCATAAAGTTGATGACTGGTTCCTTTTAAGTGATTTTTCACCTTTTATTCCCACTTAGACATTTGGGGGCCCTTTCAGATAGAAGTGAACAGAGAGCAATACGTGCATGGCCACCTCTTCACTCCTTGCAGTCAAAAGGCTGAGCTGTGTTCTTGCGATGACTATGGTTCCCACCTCTGGAACCCGCACCTATTGGACACTTATGGCATATCCTGTGGATATTCCATAAATATCCAGATGGAATAACCCATAAAGGGACTAATATAGTGTTATATAGTAGCAGCTACAGCAGTCCAAAAATGGAGCAGCTGGTTAATATTCATCTTCAAGCAGTAGACTGTCTTTTGTGTGTGTCACAACTGCATATCTACCACCAATGGCATTTTAATTTTTCTGGGTAAATATGGAAATGAGTTGGTATACATTTGAATAAATTGTGCCCTAGAAAAAAGGATGGCTTGCAGTATTTTAAGGGTTCCTGCTATAACAGATAACTAGAGACCTGGGGCTTTTTGGCAGTTTACCAATTTTGAGCTGTTAGATGAACTAGTGTTTGTCCGACTGCAAAAAATGCTACAGAACTGTATGAGAACAATATATGCGTGTTGACACAAAATTTTAAAGGGAGTCTGTCAGCAGTCTGTCGGCATAACTGCTTACAGTGCTAGGTAGGGGCTGTGGAGAGCTGGGTCTGAGTATTTATTTAGCGGCATCACTGTTTGGCCCCTTTTTATACGAGCGAGTTCAATGCATCGGGCTCGCAGCATGAGTATGCAGCAGCTCCCGTCCTGACCTCCCAACACTGACGGAGTCACATAGCATTATGTTGATTTTATGATGCTATGTAACCCTTACAGTTCTATCAGTGCTATCCAATACATTCCAGAACTGTAAGGGTTACATAGCATCATAAATCCAATATAATGCTATACGACCCCGTCAGTGCTGGGAGGTCAGGATGGGTTAGTTAGAGCAACTGACACGCGCTGCGAGTCCAATGCGTGGAACTCGCTCATGTGAAACCAGCCTTACTAGACCTTTTTATTCCATTCGCTGCTCCCCACACAAATGCCCTTATGACATTAAATTTCTCTCTGCAGTGGGACGTTCCACAACCCTTACCCTCTGTTTTAAGTGGTGTCCGAAGCGTTCTCCTGGTTGGATGCTACAACAGACACTCAGAGCAGAGGGTCAAAACTGCCAACAGACTCCCTAATCTTACTTATAAATTCATTACTAAGTTTTGCTTGCAACCAAATATTCTGCTTTGTGTGTGTGCGTTTTTTTTCTTCTTTTTTTGTTAATGCTTACAGTGGCAGTGCTTAATTTATTTAGATTGCAACTCCATTGCATCATAGTTATTTTATATCATTTTTCTTTTTTCAGTCCCCTTTTGATTTTTTTCCGACCACATGGAACTTGCGAAGCCACCAAAAACGCTGTCACTTAGTGGAGTTGGGCAGTTGCCAGTTGTCCAACAAGAAGGCCTGGTTTAGGCTGCGATGGCCACTGTCATTCCCGGTGATTTGTCAGAAGTAAGAGATACCCAGAAAGTCCCTTCAGGGAAGCGTAAGCGTGGTGAAACAAAACCAAGAAAAAACTTCCCTTGCCAACTGTGTGACAAGGCATTTAACAGTGTTGAAAAATTAAAAGTCCATTCATACACTCACACAGGAGAGAGGCCCTACAAGTGCACGCAGCAAGACTGCACCAAGGCCTTTGTTTCTAAATACAAATTATTAAGGTATACCTTCTAATTTCTTTTATTGCTTACATTAAAGAAAATTCAGATTTACCTAGAGTGCTGGGACAGGTGCTTTCTGCACCCCCAAACTCCTATCATATTTTGGTGCCTTGTTTTGTGCCTGTTAATGCATTGCCTATGTCATGTGCCAACATATAGGGGTGTAGCAATAGAGGGTTTAGCGGTAGCTGTTTCATCCAGGCCCTGGTACTTGAGTCCTAAGGGCAGCTTTGTCATATAAGAAGACATGTAAGTATTATAAATGGACACTTTTGTGTGGAGTGCCGGCTACTAAAACTGTTGTCCAGTGTAGCAAAAAATTTTGGGCAAAGTGCTCAGAGTGATTTAAAACGAAGAATGTATACTCACCCTTACGATCCCCCACTGCTGCCTTACGTATGCTTGCTGGGGTCCCTACTGGTCCCTCCTTTCTGGCCTGGTCTTGACAGGCAGGAAAGACCCACTTGGAACATCAGAACAAGAGCAGCAGGGATCAATGAAGGTAAGCACTAATTCTTTTAAACCACTCTGAGTCTTCGCAAAAAAATTTGCCCCACCAGGCACAAGCCCCCAAGAAGAAAAGCAGTGGGTCAGGATGATTAGTCATATGATCCTGCTACAACTTCAGAATGTGGTACCAGAATGAATTAGGCATTTGGGGGTGAGGGAAGCTCCCAGTACTCTTGGCCAAAATCTGTTTGTTTGCCCACATTTTTTTTCTGTACATTGCTACCAATTTACCATCTTTATTATTATTAATTTGGAAAATAACTTAATGTACAAAATTTTATTGCCATCATTATTGAAATTTAAATGCAAAGCCACACGACTAGGTGCTGAAGGGTAAAAAAGTGCACCTTAGTAAGCTTATGTATGTACGTTTTTTTTTGTTTTTTTTTATGTATTCTTTTTTTGATTTACAATTGTTTGTGTTTTTATCTGTATTTAAAGGCATATGGCTACACATTCTCCAGAGAAAACCCACAAGTGTAATTATTGCGAGAAAATGTTTCACCGGAAAGATCATCTAAAGAATCACCTTCATACGCATGATCCCAATAAAGAAGCATTTAAGTGTGATGAATGTGGAAAGAACTACAATACCAAGCTGGGGTTTAAACGTCACTTGGCCTTGCATGCTGCTACAAGTGGAGACCTGACATGTAAAGTATGCTTGCAGACTTTTGAAAGCACAATGGTGCTGCTAGAGCACCTAAAGACCCATGCAGGCAAATCTTCCAGTGGTGTTAAGGAGAAAAAACACCAATGTGAGCATTGTGATCGTCGCTTTTACACCCGCAAAGACGTCCGCAGACACATGGTAGTGCACACTGGGAGAAAAGACTTCCTTTGTCAGTATTGTGCACAGAGGTTTGGACGCAAGGATCATCTAACCCGTCATATGAAGAAAAGTCACAATCAAGAACTGCTGAAAGTGAAAACGGAACCTATGGATCTGTTGGATCATTTCACCTGCAGTGTTCCTATTAAAGATGAGCTGCTTCCCGTGATGTCCTTATCTTCAAATGAGCTGACATCAAAGCCATTTACAAATAGTTTGCAGTTGAACCTCTATAACACACAAATTCAGTCCATGCAGAGTTCTGCAGCAACACACCAAATGGTCGCTCCACCATTGTCTTTGGGCATGCCATGCCCTATAGATATGGATTCTGTCCATCCTTCTCACCAGCTTTCGCTGAAATACCCACTCAATTCTACCTCATATGCAGTTTCAATGCCTGATAAGGAACAACCATTGAAAGTGGAGATCGAAAGTTACCTTATGGAATTGCAAAGTGGAATGACTCCCTCCTCCCAGGAGTCTCCTTCATCTAAGTTAGGTCTGGATCCTCAAGTAGGGCCATTAGATGACTGTGCTGATGGAGTATCCCTCTCTAAAAGTTCTGTTTCGATTGGCGAACCTCTAAACGCATCTTCATTAGACTTTAACCAGCTGTTTAATTTTATACCAGCCAATGGTCCACCGTACAGTACACCTGTATCGGTTGGGAGTTTAGGGATGGGCTACTCTCAAGAAGAGGCCAGTTCATCGATGGCCCAGCTCCCCCCACAATCACAGGATCCTCAAGACCCTAGCAATATGTGTTTTGGTTCTTTACACTCATTATCCGCTGCTTTTACAAGCAACCTCAATACAACCACAACATTGCCACGATTTCATCAAGCTTTCCAGTAGGATTTATTACAATGGATTGCCTTAGCTGTTTTTTTGGTTTTTTTTAAATCTTAGTGCCAATGAAAAGGCTTTTGGAACACCTGATAGTCTATTCATTAACAATCTCATTAAGCCAGTACATTGTTAGCTCTTCACAAGTGTCTTAATTGTTTACTTGGGTATTAGATGCCTTACTATATGTGGTCGTATTTTATACTGCCAGCTGTGTCTTGGTTTAATTTTTGTTCCTACCTTTAGAAATAGATCTTCTTGGCTCAGCTTCCTATGAAATTCCACTTAAAAGAAGACTTGGGGGCTGAAATACTCCGATGATGGTTTTATGTGAACATATAACCTACATTACTATGAACTGTGATGAGTCAAATCTATTCCTTATTCAGTTGGCAAATCGATAAAATGTAACACACCTAAGTGCACCAGCCTGCATCCGACTGGCAAGCAAATTCAGTATTATGCAATGCAATCATTTGTAAAATGTTGGTTGCACCTTTGCATGAATCGGGATTAAGAATTGAGTTCACTGAAAAGTAGTTAACATCAGCCCCTTGTTTGGCATTTAAATTGCTGTGCTTCCCCGCCCCCCACCCCCAAAGATTGTATAGAATTGCCTTAACCCGTAGTATTTGACTACTACACATGTGCCTTCAATAAGCCAGTGTCCTATATATCTATAAGTATGTTATTCTATGCGACTATCTGTTTGAATGGTTCTGTACTGCCGTTCATTAGATATACGCTGCCAGCACTTGCAAAGATATGTACTTGGTTAGGAATTTATTTTTATTTTTTTGCCATTACCAAGATTTCAAATCGAGACTCTATGGAGTTGCATAAAAGCATATTGCTTATACCACTTTGCTTGGTAACCGTTATATCTTGCCCCATCAACATGCTCTGCTATCTGTTAGGCATTAGGAAGAAAAACAGAGTCTATAGCCGAAGAGTTACATGGTTTAATATATATAAAAATATATATAAATAAATTAGTTATAATAATGCGTACCAGATGAAATGTGGCAGGGCATAAATATAAACATTATGGGAATTAAGTTCCCATTTTATTTTCTTAGTAAAACTTTTAGTTATATATTTTTTTTTCCTGTAACTTGTAAATATTCATGGTATGTTTTAACAGTATTTTCTTTTAAAGGCATTATATAGTAGAAATAGTATTTTTAAAATGCAAACTGCTTTTATGTTTCAGAGTTAAAGGAAAAAACGAGAAAAAAACAAACAAATAAGAAATCTGTGCTTATGAATTGCACACACGGCTCTGATTAAAACTTCATCGTATAGTTTCTATGAAACCAATTACTGGCTTTCATTGAGCATCTATTGTTCGGTGTTGCCTTTTTTTTAATTTTATTTTTCTTCTTAAAGTAAAAATATAATAGAAGGGAAAATCTGAAATATGTTAGGAACCATTTTATGGGAGGGTTTATTGTACTGGTTTTTCTTTCCTGCAATAATAGGTGTTCACCTTTTTGCTCGTATTTCCATTTCTACATATTCAACATCGATGTGTAATTTGTATTTCTGTGTTCAAAATTAACAAATGTATGTTTGTTTTTTTTTTGTTTTTTGTTCACAGGATGGTTAATTACAGCAGATATTTCTGATTTTCAGACTCTCTTCCTTCCCATTTTATTTCTATCCAAATAATAGGCCTCGTAAACGCATCTGAATATAATTAAAAATATTGCCACATCTCCTACATCATGGCCTTATATTCAGTTCTTGGGGGTAAAGAAAAAAGTGCCATATATTTATATTATAATAGTCTACTATGTTTCAGTTACTGTTTGGATATAGAACATTTTATGTATGTGAATGTGTAATATATATATATATATATATATATATATATATATATATATATATATATATATATATATATAATAAAACTTGCGCTGCGGCCCTTAAAGGAATAAATAGCCAAACTGTTGCATTTTATTCAGATAATTTTTTTTTTTAACTTATTTTTTTTTCCAAGAATTGTATTCCATTCAGAATTAAGACAATATGTTGAACCTTACTAGGTCATCATGGCTTCAGATGGGCTATAATGTAACTGTTGTCTTACCCTAATTGTAAAAAATATACGCAATTAAGTTCTTAATACCTTGATAATTAGCCCCACTCTGTGTATCCTATCCTTATTTTATTACCCAATACCTATCGGCCACCTAGGTCCTATCAGTAATGGGCATGCATTCTAATACCTACAGGAGCACTGATGTTTCATTTCCGGAAATATGCTGTTTAATTTTCACCACATTTTCTTTACTTGGTACATTCTTTGTTTGTTGCGTGTCTAACCTCTAATTTCTGGATTACAGTGATGAGTTAATTTAGCCAGTACTTAATTTTTTTTTTTCTTTTTTGGCATCATATATGCTGACTGATACATGAGCCAGAGCTTGTTTGCATTGAGGAAATGAATGTTCAGAAGACCTAATTTCAGGATCATTTACTAGTTAGCTTGATGTGTGTCATAGGCCAATATTTTGTAAAAATTTAAGCTTGGTTGACCTTTTATGTTACACTTTTTTTTTTGAGATATAGCACTTTTGGGAAAATTAAAAAAAAAAAGCTAAAAAACAATGGAACCTTTTTATGAGAAAATTAAGGCAATGCTTTTTATGATAGACTCTTTCTTAATGTGTTAAATTTCCATTAGATGAAAAGTATGTAGGACTTTAGTAATAATGCTTTGTGTACAAAATGATAAACCCTAGTTTTAAACAGGTACAACTTATTTACAGTATTTGCTTAACAGTTTGCTATATTGCACAAACCAGTGTCTCTATCTGTTTTTTGTTATTTTTTTTTTTTTTTTTACATTTTTGCTGCCAGAGATACTTGTGGAGTATTGCAGAATTTCACAATGGATTCCAATCACACAAATGTTATCGCTATCTCTTTATTTTTTTTGTGGTTACTGATCAGGTTTACATATTTCAAGACACGCTGCCTTCTTTTTCAGCCATATAAACCTATAATTTGTCATATAAAATATATATAATACAATTTAAACCGGTATGGACAAGAGATTTTTGAATGTAATGTTTTGGATCTATAGCACTCTTCAAATTTCACCCATTGCCTGTTGTTGGCCAGCTGCTGCTTCTGCACTACAAATCCAAGTGGGCCTTTCTTTTATAGATTACCGTTTTTCATGGACCACGTGAACTTGGTTCATTAGTGGCTCTTATTTGAGAAACCTGACTCGCATTACAAGAAGAAAAAAAGATACGATTTTCACACGCTAAAATGGTTTGTTCACCTTTCATGATAATCACTTGCATATGTCATAATCCAGTCATTAAAGGGGGTGGTCAGTGATGTCATATTGATGACCGGTTTTTAGGCTAAGAGGTCATCAATATCAGATTGGTGGAGGTTCGACTCCCAACACCCCTGCTGATCTTGCAAGCACTGCGTCCTCTTCGTTGTTGACCTGTACACTGTCTAACTTGTAGTGGTGGTGCAGCATAATTACAACTTCTCCCATCCACTTGAATGGGAGGGAAAGCTCTAATTACACTGCATCGCCGCTACAATCTAGATTGGGGGGCAGGTAAACGCTGAAGAGAACGCAGTGCTCGCATCAGCACCACACACTCTTCCAAATATTGATGGCTCATCTTTAGGATAGACAGCACCCCCACCAATCGGCTGTTTCAGATTAGCTTTGGCACTGAAATTACACGGCTCCGTCCATTGTGTAGTGGATGGAGCTGATGACTGCAGTGTTTCTCCCGTTCACTTCAATGGTCACAGGGCTGCAGTAAAGTAAACTGTTAAATGCTGTTTCCATCAGGGCTATGTATACAATGACCAAATACGGACAGATGTCAATGGACTGGTAAGTTATCTGCTCATCTAGGGATAGGGGAAATGGAGGCTAGTTAGTCTCTCCCACCAATGATGAGAGCTGACAGCAGATTATTCTGACAGTGAGCCCTTTCTACAATGATCACCTTGTTAGGGGGCTTTCATATGTGGCAGACTTTGTTACAGAAAATGTCTGCGACTGAAAAGCCCTTCCATTCATCTGAATGAGGTTCTTATGGTAGGAAGCAAATTAATTTCTGCAAGTCCCATTCAGGTGAATGGACTTTATTTTCAGTTTCAGCCATTTTCTGCACCAAAATCCATCACGTGTGAAGGCACCCTTATGGAAGGTCATGGTTTGTCTGAACTAGACAATCACTATAAATCTAATCTATTCTTATAAAGAATATTCCATTCCATGTATTTGTATATTCTCCTGGATGAGTTGACAATGACACCTGTCTACTATACAGTACAGTGAAAACTTTTAGGCAGGTGTGGGAAAAATGCTACAAGGCAAGAATGCTTTCAAAAATTGTTAATACTTTATTTTTATCTATTAATGAAATGCAAAATGAATGAACAAAGAGGAGAAATCATTAGTTGGTGTGATCACCCTTAGCCTTCAAAATGGCAACAATTCTTCTAGTTACACTTGCACCCAGTTTTTGAAGGGACTCTGCAGCGAGGTTGTTCCAAACATCTTGGAGAACTAACCACAGGTCTTCTCTATATGTAGGCTTGCTCAAATCCTGTCTTTTCGTGCAATCCCAGACAGACTCTGTGATGTTGAGATCAGGGCTCTGTGGAGGTCATATCATCACTTCTAGGACTCATTGTTCTTCTTTACGCTAGTGATTGTTCTTAATGACATTGGCAGTATGTTTCGGTTCATTATCCTGCTGCAGAATACATTTAAAATGAAAGGATTCGCACTTTTTGAAAGCATTCTTAGGGTACTTTCACACTAGCGTTTTTGATTTCCGGTATTGAGTTTCGTCGCAGGAGCTCAATACCGGAAAATAACTGATCGGTTTTACCCTAATGCATTCTGAATGGAGAGCAATCCGTTCAGGATGCATCAGTTCAGTCCCTCTTGTGTCCTTTGGACGAAGAAAATGCCGCAGCATGCTGCAGTTTTATCTTTGGCCAAAAAATACTGATCAATGTAAATTAATGCCGGATACGGCAAGTGAAGTGTATTAGTGCCGGATGCATTAAGTGTTCCGGCAAAACGGATCCGGCTTTCCCATGCTCAGACCTATAAAATGACACCGGAGAGACTGATCCAGTATTTCAATGCATTTGTCAGTACGGATCCGTATCAGTCTGACAAATGCCATCAGTTTTGCGCCCGGATTCGGCAGGCAGTTCTGGCGAAGGAACTGCCTGCTGGAATATTCTGCCGCAAGTGTGAAAGTACCCTTACTCTGCCACATTTTTTTCTACACCTGCCTAAAACATTTGCACAGTACTGTATCTTTCAAGCCCTACTTCTGTGAGCACTTATTTATAGCATGCTATATTTAAAAAAAAAAATATATATATATATATACCGTATTGAGAGTTCTTAACTTTTTGTGCAGAAAAGTTCTCTGTACGAAGGATAGAACCTGTTTATGCCACATAATGTTCGAAATCTTTTATTCACTTAGAAACAAAATGCTGCTTTACTCAAAAAGTCTCACCAAGTTTTTTTTTTTTTTTTTTTTTTTAAAGAAAGGCTGTTCTCCACCTAATGGACAAGGACCACCATTTGCTAATGCAATGAGTTTTGTATGTTTGGTAATTGCCAAAACAGTAAATTGCTTGTCCATTGGTACGTATTGACTTTTACTGAACATCAAACAAAGGGCAAATTTACTTTTAAAAAAAATAGTGCCCCTATAAAGGCTAGGTCTTGGTCGAAGGCAATGTGTCTTGATGTGTTTTCTTGCCATGAAAGTGACCATACTGTTACTACTTGTCAGTATAAGCTTCAGTGGTACAAACCAACCAGAATGAATGTTTATCCTCTCAAAAACACTCCTGCAATATTGTTCTATTGGATCATCATGCTGCTAATGTAACTAGGGAAACCGTTCTTTAATGGTGCTACAACCTTCCTGTCACTTACAGATGTAATTTTTACCATAGAAAAAGGACTATTTTATTATAGCAATAGTTGTATGATATATTTTTATACTGTGATCTAGTTTACCCTTTTATGGAACTTTATACAACACCACAGCGTATTAATATGCACTTGCAGAAAAAAAAAGAGAAAAGAAAAGATGGTGAACATGCCTTTTTTTTTATATATTTTTTTCTCAAACACCCCCAGAATTTTGTTCATTTAGGTAAATATACAATAAATGAATTAAATGGGCGTAATATATAGTGTAGAGTGAAGATCACACTGTATATTAGGATTTGGCATTTACATTTCTGTATTACTTTTGAAACTTTTTTTTTTTTTCGACGGATAAATCTCTTCTGACTTCTTGATGAAATTTTGTTGTCTGTCGGTGGGAAAAAAAAAAGTTTGGATTTACAAGTGCTTAAAATTTTTTACTTTATACAATAAAAGGTTTTAAAAGTCAAAGTGGAAGAAATAGCATTCCAGACTGAATTTTATTGTATCTTGCATTAAAAAAAAAAGTTATCCAGAAATATGGGAATATGTGTTGCTTATCATGTAAATGTACTTACAATGTATTCACAAACTACTGTTGTATTTGTATAAATATAGACAAAAAGATTGCATATATATTTTTGTGTATAAGCTCTGTAAAATAGCAATCACGATACGAAGCTGCAGCGGGTTGTCATGTTGAGCATTTACATCCAAAGAGACAGACTATTTATTGTCCAGATTCTCTGATACTAAAAGATACCTTGCTGCTATTTTAAAGAATAGAGCTGCAGCTTCTCGAGGCCTACAGTGTTTGCTGTACAAAATATGTGAACTCCACAAAATCAATAAAATTGCAGAATGGTTTAGATAACATCTACATGTGCCTGGCTGATTTAATGTTTCTTTTTTTATTCCGTGTGTTTTGTGGTTATTGTCCCTCGGTTATGATCTCGCGACACATAGGGCACAACTACTCTGCAAAGTGTGTTTTGTTGCATGGCAATTTTTATAATGATTCTCTATGGTGTCGCACTGTGACGTGTGACATGCTGTGATGCAACAGTCACAGAAAAATCCATCTTGGATGCATTTTTTTTTTTTTTTTTGCTACTGTTGTGTCGCAGTGCTATAGACTATCATTATAAAATGGTCGCGCGACACATCATCGTGTAGCCCTAGCCTTATAGTGTTGGGCAGATCTACCAGATGCCAACTGTCATCGATAGCCCCTTTGGACCTTAAGGCCCCTTGCAGATGACTGTTGCGCTGTGAGTCCGCTGCGCAGCTCCTGGCCTGACCTCCCAGCACTGACTAGGTCACATAGCATTATATTGATTTATGATGCTATGTAACCCTTAGGCCCCTTTCACACGGGCGAGTATTCCGTGCGGATGCGATGTGTGAGTTGACCGCATTGCACCCGCACTGAATCCAGACCCATTCATTTCTATGGGGCTGTTCACATGAGCAGTGATTTTCACGCATCACTTGTGCGTTGAGTGAAAATCGCAGCATGCTCTATATTGTCCGATTAACACGCGACGCAGGCCCCATAGAAGTGAATGGGAAGCGTGAAAATCGCAAGCAAGTGCGGATGCCGTGCGATTTTTCACGCACGGTTGCTAGGAGACGATCGGGATGGAGACCCGATCATTATTATTTTCCCTTATAACCTGGTTATAAGGGAAAATAATAGCATTCTGAATACAGAATGCATAGTAAAAGAGCGCTAGAAGGGTTAAAAAAAATAATAATAATAATTTAACTCACCTTAGTCCCACTTGATCGCAAAGCCCTGCATCTCCTTTTGTTGAATAGGACCTGTGGTGAGCATTAAATACAGGTAAAGGATCTTTGATGTCACGCCGGTCATCACATGGTCTTTTACCATGGTGAATCACCATGGTAAAAGATCATGTGACGTACCATGTGATGACCGGAGTGACGTCATCAAAGGTCCTTTACCTGTATTTAATGCACACCACAGGTCCTATTCAACAAAGGAGACACAAGGAGATGCCGGGCTTCGCGATCAAGTGCACTAAGGGGAGTTAAAATGTTTTTTTTTTTTCTTTTTTTTTTTTTACCCTTCTAGCGCTCTTTTACTATGCATTCTGTATTCAGAATGCTATTATTTCCCCTTATAACCATGTTATAAGGGAAAATAATACAATCTACAGAACACTGATCCCAAACCCGAACTTTGGGTACCAAACATGCGCGATTTTTCTCACGCGAGTGCAAAACGCATGACAATGTTTTGCACTCGCGTGGAAAAATCGCGCATTTTCCCGCAACGCACCCGCCTCTTATCCGGGCAAAAAAACTGACGCCCCTGTGTGAAAGAGGCCTTACAGTTCTGGAATATATTGGATAAAACAGGCGCTGGGAGTTCAGGCCAGGAACTGTGCTGCGTGACAAACGCTCGTCTGCAAGGGGCCTAAAGGTAAATGCAGACACCCAGGTTTTGTGCAAATCCGCAGGTGTTGGCAGGGAAATCCACGCGGTCAATCTGCATCCATTGATGCGGATTGTACTCTTCCCCATTGAAGTGAATGGAGAAAATCCGGTCAGGAAAAATAAAATGACATGCTGCGGAATTTAAAATTTGTTCTGTAGGTCAAAATCCACATGTAAAAAAAAAAAATCTGCATTGTGCACATGAGAATTTCAAATTCTCATAGAATACAATATACATGACCTACGGTGCGGCCTTTTCGCGCGCAATCCTGATCGTGTGCATTTACCCTTAAGGGCATCTTTCAGAGAAAAAAAAATGCGGATTGGACGCGTACCGAAAATACAGTCATGTGAATATAGCTTTATAGCTACCTTTCATCATCCCATGCAACTTAAAGTAAAACAATAAAATAAAATGAAACTAAGATGCAAATAGGAGTCTCCTTAAGATTATTTTCTTTAAAAGTATAGTGATTTTATTTTTTTAACATTTCAATATTAAGTGGGACTCTAGTCTTTGCATACATCTAAACCTGTCTATAAACGACTTAAATCGGTTACTTTTATTCCTGAATAAAATACTCAAACTGCTCCTTATGCTATTACTACGATGTACAGAATTGCTTGTAGGTGGTCTACCTCCCACCAAGGTTAACATGTCAGAAGGAATGTTAATGCCTTGTGTATCTTCCTTGTTAGGTTCTTGGCATTGATCATTAGTTGTTTAAAAAACAATAAGCGAAGAGACAGCCATAAGTTGTGAGAAACCAAGCGCAACTTGGCTGAACAATGTGTGAAACAACAACAAAAAAAAAAAAGCATTTTGTGAACACCAGTTAGTTATCAACTGCAAAAGTGGGTGACATTTCATAAGTAAAAAGCCAGTGAATAAAAAGTGCAAAAAGAATCATATCACCCAGTTCGGTTATCTACATGCAACAAAATTTGTGACTTTTCTACACCAAAAAACTGGCGAGGAATATTAGTACATGACCCCCAAATGTGTTTCAGGCATTTATTTATTTTTTTATCCGCCAGGCTCAACAAGGGAGCTTTGTTTAGTGGGAATGGAGGCATGGTCTAAAATGCACCTTTTTGTAGTAAAATACACCAAAATTTCTGCAGTAAATATCTTAGACTGACGCACATCAGTGTTTTGTTCAGTGATTTTGAGACAAAACCAGGTGCGGCTCTAAACACAGAACAGGTGCAGATCTCTCACTTTGGGCTCATGCACACGAATGTATTTTCTTTACGTGTCCGTTCCGATTTATTTTATTTTTTTGGACCATATGCAGAACCATTCACTTCAATGGGTCCACACAAAAAAAACTAAGTTACTCCGTGTGCATTCCATTTCCGTATTTCTGTTCCGCAAAGAAATAGAACATGTCTTATTATTGTCCACATTATGGACAAGGATAGGATTGTTCTATTAGGGGCCGGCTGTTCCATTCTGCAAAATACGGAATGCACATGGATGTCATCCATATTTTTTGCGGACCGCAAAATACATACGGTTGTGTGCATGAGTACCTTATGTCTGTGGAGGCGCCAATCCTGGTTTTGGCTACAATCACTGACTGAACACGGATGTGTGAATGAGGCGTAAGACGACTAAAAGTTAGCTTAAAATTGTAGACAGGCAGTATATAAATGCACCAGATTTATCTCACATCCTCAACCACTATGATAATTGGGGTGCACTTAAATGCACCCTTTCTAATAGTAAATCTAGGTCTTAGGGTCCATTCACACATCCACAATTTCGTTCCGCATTTTGCGGGACGGAATTTCGTTCCCATTCATTTTTATGGGGCCGCACAATGTGCCGCCCGGCTCTGGAAATGCGGACCTTCACTTCCGGGTCCGCATTTCCGTTCCCGAAAAAAAAAATAGAACATGTCCTATTCTCAAGAATAGGCATATTCTATTGGTGCTGGCAATGTGCGGTCCGCAAAATGCAGAACGCACATTGCCGCTGTCCATGTTTTGTGGATCCGCGTTATGGACGCGTGAATGGAGCCTTAATGTTTGCTCCACAATACATTCAAATAACATTCATAGCTTGACACATGATCAATATGGAAGAGTGACTTTATTCAGGATTTATTAAAACTGTTGCAAAGGAAAACTGGCTTAGTTGCCCGTAGCAGCCCATCAGATTCCACCTATTATTTTTCAGAACTTTAAAGTTTTCCTTTACACCAGTTTTGATAAATTGCTTTATGTGCTCCTCTCTGAAGTGAATACTAATGAGGCCACCGGACACTGCTTGGATCTGTGGTGGTTTAGCAGGGAGGGTAGGATAGGCAGGGACCTGATGCCACAGACACTACCTGGGATATAAACACAGGGAGCGGGTTGCAGATCGCAAATACATTGGAGGAGTCAAAATACAACAGTTTTGATATATCTCCCCCATAGACCTTTTTCTGTATAGCAGGCAAAAGAGTTACTATTATACTATAGACCTGGGGCTGAATTTTCGTCACAGTCATAACACAAAATAAATGGTATATTGCCAAAATTAAGGGGAACAACTAGTGCCGTTTACCGATCACCATAAATAATGCGTTCACTATATTGTACAGCTTGTTATGATTGCAGAGATGCCACATACTGTTTTGTAATATTTCATACAGAGTATGTTACAAAAACTTTAATGGTTTTAACTTTTTTTTTGTAACAATAACTGCAACTGTTACCACAATTCTATTTTTCTGCAATACATTTTACTAAGATTATTTTACAGGTCTCGGTGAGATTTGAACTCCAGACCTTCTGTATAGGAGACAGCAGCCTTACCCACTAAACTATAGAAAAGCTCTGCTGTGAAGATGGCATATTTTATGCTCTATAGTATTATAATTTTTTAATTTTTTTTTTATAAAATGTCACATATTCTTGTTATCGTAATAACCCATACAATATACTGAACATATTATTTATGGTGATTGTTAAACAGTGTAAATAAAAATAGAGATTGGGGGGGGCACAGAGTTTGCCTATATGCAGCCTTGAAATCCCTGATGGCAGCCCTGGATCCAAACCCGCTTGAAGCCCTTCTGTAAGACACAGCATCACTGCAGACATCAAGTCTACAGGCCAGGGTCCAGGAGAATGTGCAGAACACCACCCTTAGAAGGAAAGTCACAGATGACGGTGTGTCTATAGGGCACAGCCTCACCGATCTTGCCACACCTCAAATGTAGATGTGATGTCCTTGGGAACCAACACCGTAGAAAATGCCATCTGACCACAATGGACTGCAGGAGAATTGGGAATTACAGATAAACAATCACTATTAGCAAGTGATAACCGTTTCTTATAAATTGATGCAGAAAATTGCAAAACCAGAATATCCTTTTAAAACAAGACCAGGCATGATTGTGTTACACAGCTCGAGATACGCTAGCAGAAAGCAGTCCTCCCTCATTTAAGTAGTTGAGATGTCAGCTAAGGAGGAGCGGGTGGGCCAATGGAGGAAGTGCTGACAGGCTGCACTAGAAGAGTCATAACCTGTCTCTCCCTGTTTGACTGTACATGTCCTCAGGGGAGGATAATATAGACTTCTGTGCAGGTTATCAACCCCCTTCACCCACCAGTCAGAGAACATACAGGCTCTCTGACGTCACATATGGGTGTTTGTTCCAGAAAAGGAGGGAGAAAATGAATGACCCCTCTGTGCCTAATTAGGCAATTTATTGATGTCTTTACCCAGACATTTACCAGCAACCGGATCATGGCACCAAATACACCACAACCACACACACGTGTGTTTACATTTTACACTGTCTCTATCCTGTCTGTACCCAACCTATAAAATATACAGATGATTATCTCCCTTAGCCACTCCCCTTGAGTAAAGGGCCAAGCATCCTCACTGTCTTCCTGTCTGGCCATTTAATCCCATGCATGTGCCAGTAAATGTTGAATCGGCATATGTGCTCTGAAGGACTAGGCTGAACACCCTATTAGCAGCTGCAATAAAGTGCAGGTTTCTTTACAATGGACCACCTATTTAAAATACAGAGGGACTGTCTCACTCTGTATGATCAAGCCTAAGAGGCATTTTTCCTGGTTTAATAGAATTGATCAGATGCTCTTAAGGGCTCATTCAGATGACCGTATTTTACCTAACAGGTGTGGACCCATTAATTTCAATGGGGCCGCAAAAGATGCGGACAGCACACCGTTTGCTAGTTCCGTTCATGGCCCCACAAGAAAGATAGAGCAAGTCCTATTCTTGTCCGCAAGAAGGGACAAGAATAGTTATTTCTATCATAGTGCCGGCCATGTGCAGAGTGCACACAGCTGGTATCGGTGTTTTGCGGACTGTAAAACACTACAGCCACCTTAATGAGCCCTTAAGGAACTACTAATTGTATATATACACTCACCTAAAGAATTATTAGGAACACCTGTTCTATTTCTCACTAATGCGATTATCTAGTCAACCAATCACATGGCAGTTGCTTCAATGCATGTAGGGTTGTGGTCCTGGTCAAGACAATCTCCTGAACTCCAAACTGAATTTCAGAATGGGAAAGAAAGGTGGGCTACAACAGCAGAAGACCCCACCGGGTACCACTCATCTCCACTACAAATAGGAAAAAGAGGCTACAATTTGCACAAGCTCACCAAAATTGGACTGTTGAAGACTGGAAAAATGTTGCCTGGTCTGATGAGTCTCGATTTCTGTTGAGACATTCAAATGGTAGAGTCCGAATTTGGCGTAAACAGAATGAGAACATGTATCCATCATGCCTTGTTACCACTGTGCAGGCTGGTGGTGGTGGTGGTGTAATGGTGTGGGGGATGTTTTCTGGGCACACTTTAGGCCCCTTAGTGCCAATTGGCCATCGTTTAAATGCCACAGGCTACCTGAGCATTGTTTCTGACTGTCCATCCCTTCATGACCACCATGTACCCATCCTCTGATGGCTACTTCCAGCAGGATAATACACCATGTCACAAAGCTCGAATCATTTCAAATTGGTTTCTTGAACATGACAATGAGTTCACTGTATTAAAATGGCCCCCACAGTCACCAGATCTCAACCCAATAGAGCATCTTTGGGATGTGGTGGAACGGGAGCTTCGTGCCCTGGATGCGCATCCCTCAAATCTCCATCAACTGCAAGATGCTATCCTATCAATATGGGCCAACATTTCTAAAGAATGGCTATCAGCACCTTGTTGAATCAATGCCATGTAGAATTAAGGCAGTTCTGAAGGCAAAAGGAGGTCCAACACCGTATTAGTATGGTGTTCCTAATAATTCTTTAGGTGAGTGTGTATATATATATATATATATATATATATATACACATGCAGAATGAGGAAGAAATATCTATACTCATATAATAAATAATATCATTCCTTTTGCAATTACACTATTTTTTTAGGAACGATTTTTTAAAATAAAATCCCATCAAAAAAGTGCCACTAAAAACACAGGTGCAAAAAACACCACCAAAAACACAAAAGTGCAGAAAAATGCCACTGAAAACTGCGTGAAAGCACTCTAAGGCTGATTTCACACGAGCGAGGTTTGCACTCTGGAATCGCAGAGCGAGTATGCAGCAGTTCCCGTCCTGACCCCCCAGCCCTGACGGGGTCATATAGCATTATATTGATTTATGATGCTATATAACCCTTACTGTTCTGGAATGTATTCGATAACACTGACATAATGCTGTCAGTGTTATCCAATACATTCCAGGCCTTTAAGGGTTACATAGCATAAATCACTATAATGCTATGCGATCCCGTCAGTGCTGGGGGGTCAGGACGGGAGCTGCTGCATACTCGCGTTGCGAGTCCGGAGCGTGACACTCGCTTGTGTCAAACCAGCCTAAGGGTCCTTATACACACACTTTTGCTCAGGCATTTTTTAGCATTATTTTTTAAGGGAGCCTGCTTTTATTGCTGGGGTTTTTGTGGTGATTTTGTATTAACTTTTTATTGTAAATGCATGATGCTTTTTTTGTTAGTTTTTCCCTATAATGAAAGAGATGTTAAAACATCCCTTAAAAAATGCTAGCACTACAACATGTTTTTTCAAAAGAAACCAGAAAGACAAAAAACACCACCCAATGAACAAAAACACCAGTAGTCACAAAAAAATGCTTGTTTATCCTTATTGTTTTTCTTTTTGCTTGTTTTTCATATTTCTCATCGACCTTCAGATAACATCTGAAGCTGGTGTTTTTACCACTGAAAACAATAGTCACTAAAAATTCTAAAGTGCACAAAAATATCAGCAAAAACCTACATTATGTGTGAAAGCAGCCTAAAGGTTCACACTATGGAGCACAGGTATTGTTTTGTTTAGTTTCCAGATGTTAACTAGCATTGTCCTACAAAACAGCATGTACATTTTAGATCTACTGGATTCATTTTGTATCAGTAAAGATGGCTGAACCAGTTTAGTCACTTGTTATTGGCCAGTTCAAGGTTAAACTTTCATTTTAGCACTGATGACAGTCTTTATAAAACATTACTGTCCTATCTTGATACTACAGAAAATACTAAGAAAACGTAACATAATATTTAGCATGGAGCACAATATATGAAAAGTGTGCATGTTAAAGGGCATCTGTCAGCAGATTTGTACCTATGACACTGGCTGACCTGTTCCATGTGCGCTTGGCAGCTGAAGGCCTCTGTGTTGGTCCCATGTTCATATGTGCCCGTATTGCTGAGAAAAATTATGTTTTAATATGAGAAAATGAGCCTCTAGGAATAACGAGGACATTGTCATTACTCCTTTAGGCTGTGCTCTCTACAAATACTCTTCACTTAGACAGTGCCAGGTGTGATGAGCATGGGACCAAGCGCAGGTACAAGTCTCCTGATACCCTTTAACTTTCCGGACCCAGACAATTTTCGCTTATTTTGTTTAGTTTGTTGTTTGCCTTCCAAAAAGAGGCATAACTTTTTACTTTTCTGTTCACATAGTTGGATGAGGGCTTGCTTTTTCTAGACATGTATTTTTTAATAGCACCATTTTATTTACTACATCATGTATAGAAAAATGGGGGGGAAATTCTTTGTGGAGGTGAAGTTGAAAAAAAACTCAGACACCCCATTGCTTTTTGTGGGTTTATTTTTACAGCATTAGGGCTCATGCACACGACAGTATGCCTTCCGAGACAAAGGGTCGGTGAGCGGGCCATATGTCCCGGAGTGGCATACATCGTGTGCACGGGAGCGCACAGCATCATAGGTTACTATGATGCTGTGTGCATCGGGCCGCCCGCAGGACTATTGTCCCGCACTCATAGTAACCTATGATGCTGTGCGCTCCCATGCGCACAATGTATGCCGCTCCGTGACATATGGCCCGCTCACGGAGGACATACAGTCGTGTGCATGAGCCCTTACCCTGCGCTGCAAATGACATTACATTACAACCTTATTCAGAGGTTACTGACAAAAAATAGACAAGTAAAGCAACCACCACAGCGCAGCCCCTAATGGGGCAGAAATATCAGACCAGTCACAATAATTCAAAGAGAATGGTATAAAACAGACAGTAATGCCATTAATGATTCTCGTCCAATCATCAAATATGTATATGTAATTCATATATGGGCTCTAAAATTAGAGCTACCAGAAAATAAATGCAAATATGTGACAAAAACAAAAAATAGACCATTTAATAAGTCTAGCAATACATACATATAATACTAAAGGGCTCAAAAGGTGTAAAGGTACCACAAAAATGAAATAACATTCATTAGCCAAAAAGTGTAAGTGCAAAAATAGTAATAAAGGTTGATATTAATTATTAAACATAAAACCCAAAAAATAATCTAATCAGTGACCACAAGCGCTGTAGAGTAACTTCCCACACGTATCGCTGCCTTAGCAATTCAGCAATTCTTCCATTTTGATTTGTTATCCATTATGGTAGTCACCTTGCAAGATAAATCATTTTATAGTTGAATACTTCAGACATTTTTGTAAGTGGTGACACCAATTATGCTTCATTTTTTACTGTTTATTTTTATACAGCCATGGCTGAAAGTGTTAGCACCCAGTATTTCTCCCAGAAAATTATTGTAATTACACATTTTGTTACACACATTATTTCCTTTGTGTGTACTGGAACAACACAAACAAAGGCAAATTGGACATAATTTCACACAAAACTCCAAAAATGGGCCAGACAAAATTGTTGGCACCTTTTCAAAATTGTGGGTACACAACTTTGTTTTAAGCATGTAATGCTCATTCAAACTCACCTGTGGCAAGTAACAGGTGTGGGAAATATAAAAATCACACCTGAAACCAGATAAAAGGGGAGAAGTTGACTCAATCTTTGCATTGTGTGTTTGTGTGGCATGAAGAACAGAAAGAGGAGAAGAGAACTGTCTGAGGGCTTGAGAATCCAAATTATGAAAAAATATCAACAATCTCAAGGTTACAAGTCCGTCTCCAGAGATATTGATGTTCATTTGTCCACAGTGCGCAACATAATCAAGAAGTTTACACCCCATGGCACTGTAGCTAATCTCCCTGGACATGGATGGAAGAGAAAAATGTATGAAAGGTTGCAACACAGGATAGTCTGAATGGTGGATAAGCAGACCCAACCAAGTTCCAAAGAAATTCAAGCTGTCCTGCAGGCTCAGGGTGCATCAGTGTCAGCACAATCTGTCCGTCGACATTTGAATGAAATGAAACGCCATGGCAGCAGACCCAGGAGGACCCCAATGTTGACACGGATACATAGAAAAGCTAGACTGCTGTTTGCCAAAATATACGTGAGTAAGCCAAAATCCTTCCAGGAAAACGTCTTGTGGACAGATGAGAACAAGATAGAGCTGTTTGGAAAAGCACATCATTCTCATTTATCCAGGTCATGGTATACAGGTCCTTCTAAAAAAATTAGCATATTGTGATGAAGTTCATTATTTTCTGTAATGTACTGATAAACATTAGACTTTCATATATTTTAGATTCATTACACACAACTGAAGTAGTTCAAGCCTTTTATTGTTTTAATATTGATGATTTTGGCATACAGCTCATGAAAACCCAAATTTCCTATCTAAAAAAATTAGCATATTTCATCCGACCAATAAAAGAAAAGTGTTTTTAATACAAAAAAAGTCAACCTTCAAATAATTATGTTCAGTTCTGCACTCAATACTTGGTCGGGAATACTTTTTCAGAAATGACTGCTTCAATGCGGCGTGGCATGGAGGCAATCAGCCCGTGGCACTGCTGAGGTGTTATGGAGGCCCAGGAGGCTTCGATAGCGGCCTTAAGCTCATCCAGAGTGTTGGGTCTTGCGTCTCTCAACTTTCTCTTCCCAGTATCCCACAGATTCTCTATGGGGTTCAGGTCAGGAGAGTTGGCAGGCCAATTGAGCACAGTAATACCATGGTCAGTAAACCATTTACCAGTGGTTTTGGCGCTCTGAGCAGGTGCCAGGTCGTGCTGAAAAATGACATCTTCATCTCCATAAAGCTTTTCAGCAGATGGAAGCATTAAGTGCTCCAAAATCTCCTGATAGCTAGCTGCATTGACCCTGCCCTTGATAAAACACAGTGGACCAACACCAGCAGCTGACATGGCACCCCAGACCATCACTGACTGTGGGTACTTGACACTGGACTTCAGGCATTTTGGCATTTCCCTCTCCCCAGTCTTCCTCCAGACTCTGGCACCTTGATTTCCGAATGACATGCAACAGTCCAGTGCTGCTTCTCTGTAGCCCAGGTCAGGCGCTTCTGCCGCTGTTTCTGGGGAATGCGGCACCTGTAGCCCATTTCCTGCACACGCCTGTACACAGGGGCTCTGGATGTTTCTACTCCAGACTCAGTCCACTGCTTCCGCAGGTCCCCCAAGGTCTGGAATCGGTCCTTCTCCACAATCTTCCTCAGGGTCCGGTCACCTCTTCTCGTTGTGCAGCGTTTTCTGCCACACTTTTTCCTTCCCACAGACTTCCCACTGAGGTGCCTTGATACAGCACTCTGGGAACAGCCTATTCCTTCAGAAATGTCTTTCTGTGTCTTACCCTCTTGCTTGAGGGTGTCAATGATGGCCTTCTGGACAGCAGTCAGGTCGGCATTCTTACCCATGATTGCGGTTTTGAGTAATGAACCAGGCTGGGAGTTTTTAAAAGCCTCAGGAATCTTTTGCAGGTGTTTAGAGTTAATTAGTTGATTCAGATGATTAGGTTAATAGCTCGTTTAGAGAACCTTTTCATGATATGCTAATTTTTTTAGATAGGAATTTGGGGTTTTCATGAGCTGTATGCCAAAATCATCAATATTAAAACAATAAAAGGCTTGAAATACTTCAGTTGTGTGTAATGAATCTAAAATATATGAAAGTCTAATGTTTATCAGTACATTACAGAAAATAATCAACTTTATCACAATATGCTAATTTTTTTAGAAGGACCTGTATATCTGTAAAGAATAAATCAAGGTAACTGGACGTACTGTAGATTTCTTGAAAACGTTTCACTCGTTCTTCCAACGAGCTTTCTCAATTCTGAGTGATTGTACAAAAATTCTGGGAATAAATATGTAACTGAATCCACATCTGGTAATTATACCCAGCATTGGGTCAAAGGTGTTGATTCCATTAATGAGGGCCATTAATGGAATCCCTCATTAATAAGCTCCATTAATGAGGGATTCCATTAATGGAATCAACACCTTTGACCCAATGCTGGGTATAATTACCAGATGTGGATTCAGTTACATATTTATTCCCAGAATTTTTGTACAATCACTTAGAATTGAGAAAGCTCATTGGAAGAACGAGTGAAACGTTTTCAAGAAATCTACAGTACGTCCAGTTGCCTTGATTTATTCTTTACAGATATACATCATTCTACTGTTTACCGAAAGCGGAATGAGGCCTACAAAGAAATGAACACAGTACCTACAGTCAAATATGGTGGAGGTTCAAAGATGTCTTGGGGTTGTTTTGCTGCCTCTGGCAATGGGTGTCTTGACTGTGTGTAAGGCACCATGAAATCTGAAGATTACTAAAGGATTTTGAATCACAATGTAGGGCCCAGTGTCAGAAAGCTGGGTTTGCGTCCTAGTTCATGGGTCTTCAAGCAGGACAATGACCCAAACATACTTCAAGAAGCCGGATCGAAATCCCATTGAACACCTCTGGAGACATCTTAACCCCTTCCCGACCAGCGCCGTACTAGTATGGCGCTGGCCGGGTCTTTAAAGATGGCTCACGCTCCTAAGCAGAGCGGGCGCCATAGCCACGGGGTGCCTGCTATTTCTTATAGCAGACACCCGCGGCTAATGTCCACAACTGGCGGTAATGCCGTCCGCAGACATTCTACACTTCAGATGTCAATCCTGACCACGGCATCTGAGCGGGTGAAACACTGGAAGCACAAGCTTCCTGTGATGCTCTGGCTCCCCCTTGCGGCGATCGGAGGAGCCGGAGCTTGTGTGCAGCAGCCCCTGTCTTTGTGAATGACAGGAGGCTGCTGCATACTATTTTCTATGGAGCCTTGTCTGTAATAGGGCTCCATAGGAAACTAGCAATTTTCTCATAGACTCCAATGCTAGTGCGAGTTGAGAATAGCAATTTAATGACTGCTTGTTATAGTTCCCTATGGGAACTTTTAAAAAAAGTGTAAAAAAAATGTAGTTTTTAAAAATAAAAAAACATAGAAATTCTAATCCCCCCTTTCCTCAAAATAAAAATAACAGAACAAAAAATGTTTAAAAAAATACACCATCCTGGGTATCGATGTGCGAAAACACCCATAGTATAAAAATAGAAAAATATATTCTCCATACGGCAAACAGTGAAATGGAAAAAGCATCAAAATAATTTACTGTTTTTGGTCGCTTCATTTTCTAAATTTTTTTTTTATAAAAAGTGATCAAAAAGTCCTATACACCCCAGAATGGTATCAATAAAATGTTAAGATCGCCCCGCAAAAAATTATATATTACATACCACTCTGTACACATAATTACTAAAAAGTTATAGGGGTCAAAATATGGCGACAAAAAAATGGAACAGATTTTTTTCCAACTTTTTAATTAATTTATCACTATCAAAACGCAAGAAAAACTATACATATAAGGTACCATAAGGTATTGCCGGATTCGTACTGACCTGTAGAATGAAAGTTACTGGTCAGTTTTATCTCACATCAAAAGTCGTAAATTAAAAACCCGTAAAACAGTGGCTTTTTTTGCAATTTCACCGCATTTGGAATTTTTTTCCTGCTTTCCACTACATCATATGCAATTAAATGGTAGCGTTGGAAAGTACAACTTGTCCCACAAAAAACAAGCCCTCATACGGCTATGTGAACAGAAAAATATAAAAGTTATGGCTCTGGGAAGGCAGGGAGCGCAAAACAAAAACGCAAAAACAAAAAACCTCTGGCGTAGAAAGGGTTAAAATTGCTGATAGGAAAAGGCACCCTTTAAGGCCTCTTTCACACTACCGTTTTTTTTTCCGTTTTGCGGTCCGTTTTTTGCGTTCCGTATACGGTCCGTATACGGAACCATTCATTTCAATGGTTCCGCAAAAAAACGGAATGTGTTCCGTATGCATTCCATTTCCGTATTTCCGTTTTTCCGTTCCGTTGAAAAGATAGAACATGTCCTATATTTGGCCGCAAATCACAGTCCGTGGCTCCATTCAAGTCAATGGGTCCGCAAAAAAAACGGAACACATACGGAAATGCATCCGTATGTCTTCCGTATCCGTTCCGTTTTTTGCGGAACCATCAATTGAAAATGTTATGCCCAGCCCAATTTTTTCTATGTAATTACTGTATACTGTATATGCCATATGGAAAAACGGAACGGAACAACGGAACGGAAACGGAACCACAACGGAAGCAAAAAACGGAACAACGGATCCGTGAAAAACGGAACGCAAAACACTGAATTCAACATACTGTAGTGTGAAAGAGGCCTAAATATGAGAGACCTGGAGCAGTTTGCAAAAGAAGAGTGTTCCAAAATTCCAGTTGAGAGGTGTAAGAAGCTTGTTGATGGTTATAGGAAGTGATTGGTTTCAGTTATTTCTTCCAAAGGGTGTGCAACCAAATATTAAGTTTAGGGTGCCAGTAAATTTGTCCGGCCCATTTTTGGAGTTTTGGTTGAAATAATATCATTTTTGGCTTTTTTTTCTCAGTTTTTTTGTGTTGTTCCAATACACACAAAGGAAATAAACATGTGTATAACAAAACATGTGTAATTGCAATAATTTTCAGGGAGAGATACTTCATTTTCTGGAGACATTTCAGGGGTGCCAACACTTTCAGCCATGACTGTATGTAAAATAGTGAAGGAGGTGTTTAGAATTTTTATATTCCTTTTAGTATCTAAAAATGTTATTTACATTTTTTCTCTCTTTTTTTCCCCCCTTAGGGTACCTGAACATGAAATAGAGTATACTTCTGGCACCCTAGTAAGGGTATAATAGGCAGTTGTTGCGAAAATGGTTCGTGCCTAGGGATGAGCGAACTCGAACTGTATAGTTCGGGTTCGTACCGAATTTTGGGGTGTCCGTGACACGGACCCGAACCCGGACATTTTCGTAAAAGTCCGGGTTCGGGTTCGGTGTTCGTCGCTTTCTTCGCGCTTTTGTGACGCTTTCTTGGCGCTTTTTGAAAGGCTGCAAAGCAGCCAATCAACAAGCGTCATACTACTTGCCCCAAGAGGCCATCACAGCCATGCCTACTATTAGCATGGCTGTGATTGGCCAGAGCACCATGTGACCCAGCCTCTATTTAAGCTGGAGTCACATAGCGCCGCCCGTCACTCTGCTCTGATTAGCGTAGGGAGAGGTTGCGGCTGCGACAGTAGGGCGAGATTAGGCAGATTAACTCCTCCAAAGGACTTGATTAACTGATCGATCTGCAGCTGTGGATCATTGAGCTGCTGATCCTCAATTGCTCACTGTTTTTAGGCTGCCCAGACCGTTTGTCAGTCACATTTTTCTGGGGTGATCGGCGGCCATTTTGTGTCTTGTGGTGCGCCAGCACAAGCTGCGACCAAGTGCATTTAACCCTCAATGGTGTGGTTGTTTTTTGGCTAAAGCCTACATCAGGGTGAAGCTGTCACACCAAGTGCATTTAACCAGCAATAGTCTGTTTATTTTTTGGCCATATACTACATCAGGGGCAAGCTGCGCCTGTCACCAAGTGCATTTAACCCTCAATGGTGCGTTTGTTTTTTGGCTAAAGCCTACATCAGGGTGAAGCTGTCACACCAAGTGCATTTAACCAGCAATAGTCTGTTTATTTTTTGGCCATATACTACATCAGGGGCAAGCTGCGCCCGTCACCAAGTGCATTTAACCCTCAGTAGTGTGGTTGGTCAAGCTATCACACCAAGTGCATTTAACCAGCAATAGTCTGTTCATTTTTTGGCCATATACTAAATCAGGGGCAAGCTGCGCCCGTCACCAAGTGCATTTAACCAGCAATAGTCTGTTCATTTTTTGGCCATATACTACATCAGGGGCAAGCTGCGCCCGTCACCAAGTGCATTTAACCCTCAGTAGTGTGGTTGGTCAAGCTGTGACACCAAGTGCATTTAACCAGCAATAGTCTGTTCATTTTTTGGCCATATACTACATCAGGGGCAAGCTGCGCCCATCACCAAGTGCATTTAACCAGCAATAGTGTGGTTATTTTTTGGCCATATCCCAGTCTAATTCTGTCACTAAATCCATACCGGTCACCCAGCGCCTAAATACTAGGCCTCAAATTTATATCCCGCTAAATCTCTCGTTACCGCTGTCCTGTTGTGGCTGGGAAAGTTATTTAGTGTCCGTCAAAGCACATTTTTTGTTCTGGGTTGAAATACAATTCCCAATTTAGCAATTTAAAAATTTAGTGGTTTCTGCTGTATCAGAGCTATTTGAAATCTATCCCTAAAAGGGTATATAATATTCAAGGTGCACATAGGGTCATTCAGAATAACTTCACACACCCGCTACTGTGCATTTCCAAGTCTAATTCTGTCACTAAACCCATACCTGTCACCCAGCGCCTAAATACTAGGCCTCAAATTCATATCCAGCTAAATCTGTCGTTAGTGCTGTAGCTGGGCGAGTTATTTAGTGTCCGTTCAAGCACATTTCTTGTTCTGGGTTGAAATACAATTCCCAATTTAGCAATTTCATAATTTAGTGGTTTCTGCTATATCAGAGCTATTTGAAATCTATCCCTAAAAGGGTAGATCATATTGAAGGTGCACATAGGGACATTCAGAATAACTTCACACACCCGCTACTGTGCATTTCCAAGTCTAATTCTGTCACTAAACCCATACCTGTCACCCAGCGCCTAAATACTAGGCCTCAAATTTATATCCAGCTAAATCTGTCCTTAGTGCTGTAGCTGGGCGAGTTATTTAGTGTCCGTTCAAGCACATTTCTTGTTCTGGGTTGAAATACAATTCCCAATTTAGCAATTTCATAATTTAGTGGTTTCTGCTATATCAGAGCTATTTGAAATCTATCCCTAAAAGGGTAGATCATATTGAAGGTGCACATAGGGACATTCAGAATAACTTCACACACCCGCTACTGTGCATTTCCAAGTCTAATTCTGTCACTAAACCCATACCTGTCACCCAGCGCCTAAATACTAGGCCTCAAATTTATATCCTGCTAAATCTCTCGTTAACGCTGTCCTGTTGTGGCTGGGAAAGTTATTTAGTGTCCGTCAAAGCACATTTTTTGTTCTGGGTTGAAATACAATTCCCAATTTAGCAATTTCATAATTTAGTGGTTTCTGCTATATCAGAGCTATTTGAAATCTATCCCTAAAAGGGTATATAATATTCAAGGTGCACATTGGGTCATTCAGAATAACTTCACACACACCCGCTACTGTGTATTTCTAAGTCTAATTCTGTCACTAAACCCATACCTGTCACCCAGCGCCTAAATACTAGGCCTCAAATTTATATCCTGCTAAATCTCTCGTTAACGCTGTCCTGTTGTGGCTGGGAAAGTTATTTAGTGTCCGTCAAAGCACATTTTTTGTTCTGGGTTGAAATACAATTTCCAATTTAGCAATTTCATAATTTAGTGGTTTCTGCTATATCAGAGCTATTTGAAATCTATCCCTAAAAGGGTATATAATATTCAAGGTGCGCATTGGGTCATTCAGAATAACTTCACACACACACGCTTCTGTGCATTTCCAAGTCTAATTCTGTCACTAAATCCATACCGGTCACCCAGCGCCTAAATACTAGGCCTCAAATTTATATCCTGCTAAATCTCTCGTTAACGCTGTCCTGTTGTGGCTGGGAAAGTTATTTAGTGTCCGTCAAAGCACATTTTTTGTTCTGGGTTGAAATACAATTCCCAATTTAGCAATTTCATAATTTAGTGGTTTCTGCTATATCAGAGCTATTTGAAATCTATCCCTAAAAGGGTATATAATATTCAAGGTGCACATTGGGTCATTCAGAATAACTTCACACACACACGCTTCTGTGCATTTCCAAGTCTAATTCTGTCACTAAATCCATACCGGTCACCCAGCGCCTAAATACTAGGCCTCAAATTTATATCCCGCTGAATTTGAATACAATACATTGGGCCAAATAATATATTTGTTGTTGTGGTGAACCATAACAATGAGAAAAACATCTAGTAAGGGACGCGGACGTGGACATGGTCGTGGTGGTGTTAGTGGACCCTCTGGTGCTGGGAGAGGACGTGGCCGTTCTGCCACATCCACACGTCCTAGTGTACCAACTACCTCAGGTCCCAGTAGCCGCCAGAATTTACAGCGATATATGGTGGGGCCCAATGCCGTTCTAAGGATGGTAAGGCCTGAGCAGGTACAGGCATTAGTCAATTGGGTGGCCGACAGTGGATCCAGCACGTTCACATTATCTCCCACCCAGTCTTCTGCAGAAAGCGCACAGATGGCGCCTGAAAACCAACCCCATCAGTCTGTCACATCACCCCCATGCATACCAGGGAAACTGTCTCAGCCTCAAGTTATGCAGCAGTCTCTTATGCTGTTTGAAGACTCCGCTGGCAGGGTTTCCCAAGGGCATCCACCTAGCCCTTCCCCAGCGGTGAAAGACATAGAATGCACTGACGCACAACCACTTATGTTTCCTGATGATGAGGACATGGGAATACCACCTCAGCATGTCTCTGATGATGACGAAACACAGGTGCCAACTGCTGCGTCTTTCTGCAGTGTGCAGACTGAACAGGAGGTCAGGGATCAAGACTGGGTGGAAGACGATGCAGGGGACGATGAGGTCCTAGACCCCACATGGAATGAAGGTCGTGCCACTGACTTTCACAGTTCGGAGGAAGAGGCAGTGGTGAGACCGAGCCAACAGCGTAGCAAAAGAGGGAGCAGTGGGCAAAAGCAGAACACCCGCCGCCAAGAGACTCCGCCTGCTACTGACCGCCGCCATCTGGGACCGAGCACCCCAAAGGCAGCTTCAAGGAGTTCCCTGGCATGGCACTTCTTCAAACAATGTGCTGACGACAAGACCCGAGTGGTTTGCACGCTGTGCCATCAGAGCCTGAAGCGAGGCATTAACGTTCTGAACCTGAGCACAACCTGCATGACCAGGCACCTGCATGCAAAGCATGAACTGCAGTGGAGTAAACACCTTAAAACCAAGGAAGTCACTCAGGCTCCCCCTGCTACCTCTTCTGCTGCTGCCGCCTCGGCCTATTCTGCTGCTGCCGCCTCGGCCTCTTCCTCCGCCTCTGGAGGAACGTTGGCACCTGCCGCCCAGCAAACAGGGGATGTACCACCAACACCACCACCACCACCTCCGTCACCAAGCGTCTCAACCATGTCACACGCCAGCGTTCAGCTCTCCATCTCACAAACATTTGATAGAAAGCGTAAATTCCCACCTAGCCACCCTCGATCCCTGGCCCTGAATGCCAGCATTTCTAAACTACTGGCCTATGAAATGCTGTCATTTAGGCTGGTGGACACAGACAGCTTCAAACAGCTCATGTCGCTTGCTGTCCCACAGTATGTTGTTCCCAGCCGGCACTACTTCTCCAAGAGAGCCGTGCCTTCCCTGCACAACCAAGTATCCGATAAAATCAAGTGTGCACTGCGCAACGCCATCTGTAGCAAGGTCCACCTAACCACAGATACGTGGACCAGTAAGCACGGCCAGGGACGCTATATCTCCCTAACTGCACACTGGGTAAATGTAGTGGCAGCTGGGCCCCAGGCGGAGAGCTGTTTGGCGCACGTCCTTCCGCCGCCAAGGATCGCAGGGCAACATTCTTTGCCTCCTGTTGCCACCTCCTCCTTCTCGGCTTCCTCCTCCTCTTCTTCCACCTGCTCATCCAGTCAGCCACACACCTTCACCACCAACTTCAGCACAGCCCGGGGTAAACGTCAGCAGGCCATTCTGAAACTCATATGTTTGGGGGACAGGCCCCACACCGCACAGGAGTTGTGGCGGGGTATTGAACAACAGACCGACGAGTGGTTGCTGCCGGTGAGCCTCAAGCCCGGCCTGGTGGTGTGTGATAATGGGCGAAATCTCGTTGCAGCTCTGGGACTAGCCAATTTGACGCACATCCCTTGCTTGGCGCATGTGCTGAATTTGGTGGTGCAGAAGTTCATTCACAACTACCCCGACATGTCAGAGCTGCTGCATAAAGTGCGGGCCGTCTGTTCGCGCTTCCGGCGTTCACATCCTGCTGCTGCTCGCCTGTCTGCGCTACAGCGTAACTTCGGCCTTCCCGCTCACCGCCTCATATGCGACGTGCCCACCAGGTGGAACTCCACCTTGCACATGCTGGACAGACTGTGCGAGCAGCAGCAGGCCATAGTGGAGTTTCAGCTGCAGCACGCACGGGTCAGTCGCACTACAGAACAGCACCACTTCACCACCAATGACTGGGCCTCCATGCGAGACCTGTGTGCCCTGTTGCGCTGTTTCGAGTACTCCACCAACATGGCCAGTGGCGATGACACCGTTATCAGCGTTACAATACCACTTCTATGTCTCCTTGAGAAAACACTTAGGGCGATGATGGAAGAGGAGGTGGCCCAGGAGGAGGAGGAGGAGGAGGAAGAGGGGTCATTTTTAGCACTTTCAGGCCAGTCTCTTCGAAGTGACTCAGAGGGAGGTTTTTGGCAACAGCAGAGGCCAGGTACAAATGTGGCCAGCCAGGGCCCACTACTGGAGGACGAGGAGGACGAGGATGAGGAGGAGGTGGAGGAGGATGAGGATGAAGCATGGTCACAGCGGGGTGGCACCCAACGCAGCTCGGGTCCATCACTGGTGCGTGGCTGGGGGGAAAGGCAGGACGATGACGATACGCCTCCCACAGAGGACAGCTTGTCCTTACCCCTGGGCAGCCTGGCACACATGAGCGACTACATGCTGCAGTGCCTGCGCAACGACAGCAGAGTTGCCCACATTTTAACCTGTGCGGACTACTGGGTTGCCACCCTGCTGGATCCACGCTACAAAGACAATGTGCCCACCTTACTTCCTGCACTGGAGCGTGATAGGAAGATGCGCGAGTACAAGCGCACGTTGGTAGACGCGCTACTGAGAGCATTCCCAAATGTCACAGGGGAACAAGTGGAAGCCCAAGGCCAAGGCAGAGGAGGAGCAAGAGGTCGCCAAGGCAGCTGTGTCACGGCCAGCTCCTCTGAGGGCAGGGTTAGCATGGCAGAGATGTGGAAAACTTTTGTCAACACGCCACAGCTAACTGCACCACCACCTGATACGCAACGTGTTAGCAGGAGGCAACATTTCACTAACATGGTGGAACAGTACGTGTGCACACCCCTCCACGTACTGACTGATGGTTCGGCCCCATTCAACTTCTGGGTCTCTAAATTGTCCACGTGGCCAGAGCTAGCCTTTTATGCCTTGGAGGTGCTGGCCTGCCCGGCAGCCAGCGTTTTGTTCTGAACGTGTATTCAGCACGGCAGGGGGCGTCATTACAGACAAACGCAGCCGCCTGTCTACAGCCAATGTGGACAAGCTGACGTTCATAAAAATGAACCAGGCATGGATCCCACAGGACCTGTCCGTCCCTTGTCCAGATTAGACATTAACTACCTCCCCATAACCATATATTATTGGACTCCAGGGCACTTCCTCATTCAATCCTATTTTTATTTTCATTTTACCATTATATTGCGAGGCTACCCAAAGTTGAATGAACCTCTCCTCTGCCTGTGTGCTAGGCCTAAATATATGCCAATGGACTGTTGCAGTGGTGGCTGACATGAAGCCTGATTCTCTGCTATGACATGCAGACTAATTCTCTGCTGACATGAAGCCAGATTGTCTGTTACGGGACCTCTCTCCTCTGCCTGGGTGCTGGGCCTAAATTTATGACAATGGACTGTTGCAGTGGTGGCTGACGTGAAGCCTGATTCTCTGCTATGACATGCAGACTGATTCTCTGCTGTCATGAAGCCAGATTGTCTGTTACGGGACCTCTCTGCTCTGCCTGTGTGCTAGGCCTAAATATATGCCAATGGACTGTTGCAGTGGTGGGTGACGTGAAGCCTCATTCTCTGCTATGACATGCAGACTGATTCTCTGCTGACATGAAGCCAGATTGTCTGTTACGGGACCTCTCTCCTCTGCCTGTGTGCTAGGCCTAAATATATGCCAATGGACTGTTGCAGTGGTGGCTGACGTGAAGCCTCATTCTCTGCTATGACATGCAGACTAATTCTCTGCTGACATGAAGCCAGATTGTCTGTTACGGGACCTCTCTCCTCTGCCTGGGTGCTGGGCCTAAATTTATGACAATGGACTGTTGCAGTGGTGGCTGACGTGAAGCCTGATTCTCTGCTATGACATGCAGACTGATTCTCTGCTGACATGAAGCCAGATCCTCTGTTACGGGACCTCTCTCCTCTGCCTGGGTGCTGGGCCTAAATTTATGACAATGGACTGTTGCAGTGGTGGCTGACGTGAAGCCTGATTCTCTGCTATGACATGCAGACTGATTCTCTGCTGTCATGAAGCCAGATTGTCTGTTACGGGACCTCTCTGCTCTGCCTGTGTGCTAGGCCTAAATATATGCCAATGGACTGTTGCAGTGGTGGGTGACGTGAAGCCTCATTCTCTGCTATGACATGCAGACTGATTCTCTGCTGACATGAAGCCAGATTGTCTGTTACGGGACCTCTCTCCTCTGCCTGTGTGTGTGCTGGGCCTAAATATATGCCAATGGACTGTTGCAGTGGTGGCTGACGTGAAGCCTCATTCTCTGCTATGACATGCAGACTAATTCTCTGCTGACATGAAGACAGATTCTCTGTTACGGGACCTCCCTCCTGTGCCTGGGTGCTGGGCCTAAATATATGCCAATGGACTGTTGCAGTGGTGGCTGACGTGAAGCCTCATTCTCTGCTATGACATGCAGACTAATTCTCTGCTGACATGAAGACAGATTCTCTGTTACGGGACCTCCCTCCTCTGCCTGGGTGCTGGGCCTAAATATATGCCAATGGACTGTTGCAGTGGTGGCTGACGTGAAGCCTGATTCTCTGCTATGACATGCAGACTGATTCTCTGCTGTCATGAAGCCAGATTGTCTGTTACGGGACCTCTCTGCTCTGCCTGTGTGCTAGGCCTAAATATATGCCAATGGACTGTTGCAGTGGTGGGTGACGTGAAGCCTCATTCTCTGCTATGACATGCAGACTGATTCTCTGCTGACATGAAGCCAGATTCTCTGTTACGGGACCTCTCTCCTCTGCCTGTGTGTGTGCTGGGCCTAAATATATGCCAATGGACTGTTGCAGTGGTGGCTGACGTGAAGCCTCATTCTCTGCTATGACATGCAGACTGATTCTCTGCTGACATGAAGCCAGATTCTCTGTTACGGGACCTCTCTCCTCTGCCTGTGTGTGTGCTGGGCCTAAATATATGCCAATGGACTGTTGCAGTGGTGGCTGACGTGAAGCCTCATTCTCTGCTATGACATGCAGACTAATTCTCTGCTGACATGAAGACAGATTCTCTGTTACGGGACCTCTCTCCTCTGCCTGTGTGTGTGCTGGGCCTAAATATATGCCAATGGACTGTTGCAGTGGTGGCTGACGTGAAGCCTCATTCTCTGCTATGACATGCAGACTGATTCTCTGCTGACATGAAGCCAGATTCTCTGTTACGGGACCTCTCTCCTCTGCCTGTGTGTGTGCTGGGCCTAAATATATGCCAATGGACTGTTGCAGTGGTGGCTGACGTGAAGCCTCATTCTCTGCTATGACATGCAGACTAATTCTCTGCTGACATGAAGACAGATTCTCTGTTACGGGACCTCCCTCCTCTGCCTGGGTGCTGGGCCTAAATATATGCCAATGGACTGTTGCAGTGGTGGCTGACGTGAAGCCTCATTCTCTGCTATGACATGCAGACTAATTCTCTGCTGACATGAAGACAGATTCTCTGTTACGGGACCTCCCTCCTCTGCCTGGGTGCTGGGCCTAAATATATGCCAATGGACTGTTGCAGTGGTGGCTGACGTGAAGCCTGATTCTCTGCTATGACATGCAGACTGATTCTCTGCTGTCATGAAGCCAGATTGTCTGTTACGGGACCTCTCTGCTCTGCCTGTGTGCTAGGCCTAAATATATGCCAATGGACTGTTGCAGTGGTGGGTGACGTGAAGCCTCATTCTCTGCTATGACATGCAGACTGATTCTCTGCTGACATGAAGCCAGATTCTCTGTTACGGGACCTCTCTCCTCTGCCTGTGTGTGTGCTGGGCCTAAATATATGCCAATGGACTGTTGCAGTGGTGGCTGACGTGAAGCCTCATTCTCTGCTATGACATGCAGACTGATTCTCTGCTGACATGAAGCCAGATTCTCTGTTACGGGACCTCTCTCCTCTGCCTGTGTGTGTGCTGGGCCTAAATATATGCCAATGGACTGTTGCAGTGGTGGCTGACGTGAAGCCTCATTCTCTGCTATGACATGCAGACTAATTCTCTGCTGACATGAAGACAGATTCTCTGTTACGGGACCTCTCTCCTCTGCCTGTGTGTGTGCTGGGCCTAAATATATGCCAATGGACTGTTGCAGTGGTGGCTGCGTGAAGCCTCATTCTCTGCTATGACATGCAGACTGATTCTCTGCTGACATGAAGCCAGATTCTCTGTTACGGGACCTCTCTCCTCTGCCTGTGTGTGTGCTGGGCCTAAATATATGCCAATGGACTGTTGCAGTGGTGGCTGACGTGAAGCCTCATTCTCTGCTATGACATGCAGACTAATTCTCTGCTGACATGAAGACAGATTCTCTGTTACGGGACCTCCCTCCTCTGCCTGGGTGCTGGGCCTAAATATATGCCAATGGACTGTTGCAGTGGTGGCTGACGTGAAGCCTCATTCTCTGCTATGACATGCAGACTAATTCTCTGCTGACATGAAGACAGATTCTCTGTTACGGGACCTCTCTCCTCTGCCTGGGTGCCGGGGCCTAAATATCTGAGAATGGACTGTTCCAGTGGTGGGTGACGGGAAGCCAGATTCTCTGCTATGGAACCTCTCTCCAATTGATTTTGGTTAATTTTTATTTATTTAATTTTTATTTTAATTCATTTCCCTATCCACATTTGTTTGCAGGGGATTTACCTACATGTTGCTGCCTTTTGCAGCCCTCTAGCTCTTTCCTGGGCTGTTTTACAGCCTTTTTAGTGCCGAAAAGTTCGGGTCCCCATTGACTTCAATGGGGTTCGGGTTCGGGACGAAGTTCGGATCGGGTTCGGATCCCGAACCCGAACATTTCCGGGATGTTCGGCCGAACTTCTCGAACCCGAACATCCAGGTGTTCGCTCAACTCTATTCGTGCCCAACTCTGCTCAGCTGCTTCAGGTGGGCATGGGTGCCACATGACTTACCCTGCATCCTCCTTTGTCCCAGTGGCCTAACTGCCGATGCCCTACATGCCTGCTGCAAGATGGGGCTTGCATACCACTTTCAGGTCTCCCAGCTCTGCCTCTAGGGCATGTTCATGTTCCCCAGCTCCTAAAGGGCCAGCACGTGCATACCCTAATCTCCACCCAATGGCTGGTAACCTTGTAGGATTTAAGACACTTTCCCCAGGGGATGGTGCCTGAGTTTTAGGTTGTCTAGATTGCTAGTTCCCTGCTGAAGTCCTGTTCTGTTTGTCTGCCCATGTACCGATTTTTGTGTACTTACCGATTTTGACTCTCCCCTGTCTGACCAGGCCTTTACTGGTTTACCGTACTGACTCTTTGCTGTCTGTCCCGACCTCAGACTAGTTTCACAAATTCAAACATACTCTGCCTGCCCTGACCTCTGTCTGTTTCCTAATTACACTTATTGCCTGATCCCATGGTGCTTCATGCCAGTGTCTCTGAATCCTGTGGGTCAGCAGTCAACCTGTCATGGGTAGTACGGGGAAGGTAAGACAATTAAAGGGAACTACAACAAAACAACAACAGACTAGGCCCCAAACCTAGGGAACAAAGAGGTCACCTCCTAGCAATCCCTGATTCTCTCCCTAATCTGCTAACAACATGTGCAAATCTCAAAGTTATAAATGCACATGCACAGGAACCTGAGACTGCTGAAACAGTGCACCAAACCCTCAGCTTAGGGAACAGGGAAAGAGGCAACCGGGTCCTTCCAAACTGAAGGAGCTAGTGTCTCCCTGAGGCCTAGTCAGAACAGACACACCAATAAAAGGGAAAAGGACTTAGATTGAGAACCACCACACAAGCAGAGCACTCCACAGAAGAACCTGTCAGCAACAATGAAAACAAGAGACATCTGTCAGATAGACTCCTGAGTCTTCCGTCTATCTGAACTTCTAAGATCTCTCCCAGGGCCAGCGGTGACAGTACACCCCCCTTCTACATGTGACCTCTGGGCACCCAGGACCAACTTTATCAGGGTGGGCTCTGTGAAAGGCCTTCAGAAGCCGACTGGCATTCACATAATTCTCTCCTCCGGACCGTAAACCTTCCAATGAATGAGGTATTGAAGGGAAGCCCGAAGGACACGAGAGTCAACAACTCTGGAAATTTGTTATAGGAAAAGCTTCAAGCGGCTCACCCACCAAAGTAGAGATGAAATAGGTGCACACTCCTCTGGCTCACCCACAGCCTGTATATACAGACAAAATTGGACTATTCTAAAGTGGCCTTCTATGAGCCCTGACCTCAATCCTATTGAGCATCTTTGGAAGGAGCTGAAACATGCAGTCTGGAAAAGGCACCCTTCAAACCGGACACAACTGGAGCAGTTTGCTCATGAGGAGTGGGCCAAAATACCTGCTGAGAGGTGCAGATGTCTCATTGACAGTTACAGGAAGCGTTTGATTGCAGTGATTGCCTCAAAAGGTTGCGCAACAAAATATTAAGTTAGGGGTACCATCATTTTTGTCCATGCCTGTTTCATGAGTTTATTTTTTTACATAATTCTGTTGAAGCATGGTTGAAAAACAATGTCTGACTTTCATTGGTTAACATTTATAGAATTTTAATTTATTATTACTTTTGTCAGATTAAAGTTATTTCTGTGACCATTGTGACTTTTTCTTTCATTGACCAAAGGGTACCAACAATTTTGTCCACGTCTGTATATCAAAAATTAAAATAATGTGTGAGGGGGCACTCAGTTATCAGGGCCACATGGACCATCAATCATAGATAACGTAGATAAAGCTTGATAAAAAAATATTTATTATGATGGTAAATACTAAAGACAAAAAAATCAGCAGCAATAGTTATACTATATATATGAACCATAAAATCAATAAATCCAGGTCAACAGCAAATATCAAGCAACAATAGAAAGAGTGCTAATGTATTGGCAGCAATATATCAGCAGCACCCAAACAATGCTATATATATATCTTAGCAGCAATAAATCAGCAGCAATGGAAAAGTGCTATGTGCAGTAGCAGCAATATACATCAGCAGCAATATCAATGAATCAGCAGCAGTCTCATGTGCATCAAGATAGGAGAACCAGCAGCATCAAAGTCCCAATATGCAAAATCGTAATATTTAAAAAAAATCGTGATATAGACAAAATTGTAGTAAAAACTGTCCAGCAATGGCTAAGGTGCAATGTCCATCTGTATTATAATCATGTAGTGAATCAATATATAAATAGCATTCACTATTCTATATTCTCATCCAGAGTTATATTGCACAATTTGTGTCTACTTTACCACTCCACATCGTATGTAGCTTCTCCGATATCTTTCTAACTTTTCAGCCTGCTAGGACCTCCGCGGCGTCCCACGTGATCCAGCCGTCTTCTCATGGCGTCCCACGTGACGGCAGCAGGAAGCAGGGCGTGTTTTAAAGATCTTGAAAGCTTCTCTGCTCTGCTATATCGGATCGATTGTTAAAGGGAACCTGTCACCAGGATTTTGTGTATAGAGCTGAGGACATGGGTTGCTAGATGGCCGCTAGCACATTCGCAATACCCGGTCCTCATAGCTCTGTGTGCTTTTATTGTGTATAAAAACCGATTTGATACATATGCAAAATAACCTGAGATGAGTCAGAGCTTGAAAATATGACTCTTCTCTGGTCACACAAGTAAGATATGACTCTTTTATGTTAATTTGCATATGTATCAAATCGGTGTTTTTACACGCCAATCACGCCAAGTCATATGTTTTTATTGCTCCTGAACTGACTCATGGTAGCCTAAGGCTACTTTCACACTTGCGGCAGAGAGATCTGCCAAGCAGTTCTGTCGCCGGAACTGCCTGCCTGATCAGGCAAAATGTATGATAACTGATGGCATTAGTAAGACTGATCAGGATCCTGATCAGTCTTACAAATGCCTGATCAGTCGAAAAAATGCATTGAAATGCCAGATCCGTCTTTCCGATGTCATCTGGCAAAACGGATCCGGCATTTATTTTTTTCACCTTTTTTTCAGTCTGCGTATGCGCAGAACAGAAGGACGGATTCGGAATTCCGGTATTCTGAATGCCGGATCCGGCACTAATACATTCCTATGGGAAAAAATGCCGGCATTCAGGCAAGTCTTCCGTTTTTTTCGCCGGAGATAAAACCGTAGCATGCTGCGGTTTTCTCGTTTGCCTGATAAGTCAAAACGACTGAACTGAAGACATCCTGATGCAAACTGAATGGATTACTCTCCATTCAGAATGCATGGGGATAAAACTGATCAGTTCTTTTCCGGTATAGAGCCCCTGTGATGGAACTCTATGCCGGAAAAGAAAAATGCAAGTGTGAAAGTACCCTAAGTACTTTTCTGAGAGGATATTTAATGGAAATGGGGATTACATTTAAACGAAATAGCTTACTGGAGTTGTTGAAATCAGGTTTATTGGGTAAGATTAGCACGTATAATCGGATATTAAATCTGATGGATTATATTTGGAGAGAGGTAAAAAAAATAATGGGTATGAAAGGTTATTTGGAATTCACTCCACTCTGGGATAATATAAATTTATGGGAGGTTTATAAGATTAAACAATATATAGATTGGGAGGGTAGAGGGGTAAGTTTGGTAGCACATATATTTGAAGGTGATAGGTTGAAGGATTTTGAGACCTTGTCCGCTGAGTTTGGGATCCCAAATAAAGATCGATTTAAATACTTGCAAATGAGGGTGGCAATTAAGTCGGTAGTCGATATCGAAAGGTATAAAAAGATATTCTTAGAGGAGGTTGGTCAGTTTCTCAGGGATGGAAAGGTCAGGGGTTCTGTGTCAAGGAGATATAAACTTCTGATGAAAGTATTACAACAAAAGATAAAATTAAAATTAAAAGAAAAATGGAAAAAAGATATTCCAAATCTATCAAATGAGCAATGGGAGGATGTTCTTAATAGTAGGTCTCTGGTTTCGTCGAAAGCCTCACATAGGGTTTCCCATTTTTTGGGGATTCATAGATTACATCGTATCCCTGTCATTCTGAAAATAATGGGACTAAGAGCGACAGATGAATGTTCGAGATGCAGGGAAGAACAGGCAAGGCTGGTCCATTTGGTTTGGAGATGTCCAAAATTATTTAGATATTGGACTAACATCGCAAACGTTATCGAGAAAGTTATAGGACTGCGGATATACAGGGATTTTGTGGCCTGTATTTTTGGGGGTGTTAGTCATTTGAGACTAAGGAAAGTCGACAAGCAGGCTTTGTGCCTATTATTATTTCAAGCTAGGTTGCTTATTTAAAAAAAATGGAATCAAAAAGATCAACCGCTTTTAAGTGAATGGAAGAGAGCGGTGAGTCAAATACTAAAAATGGAAAGGACTATCGAGGATAATAGAGGAATAAAAGATGGCTGTAGAGAAATATGGAAAAGTTGGTTTATTACTGTTTAAATTTTTATTTTTATTTATTAATTAATTAATTTTTTATTTGTTTTCTCCTCTCTCAGTCTGGGTTGGGTTGGGGGTTGGGGGGGTAGCGATAAAATAATGTTTTTGATTACTGAAACCTTTTTATATTAGCCTGCATTTAAAAAATTTTAAATAAAATATTTTAAAAAAATAAATGCCCATTGTGCCACCTTCACATTAGCAATGCCCAGTGTTCCCCCTCCAGAGTAGAAATACCTATTGTGCCCCCTTCACATTAGCAATGCCTATTGTGCCCCCTCCAGATTAGAAAATGATGATTACACTTACCGGTAATTGGATTTTCCAGACCCCACGACAGCACCACAGAGAGAGGGGATCCGCCCCAGGGACAGGAAACCTGCAGAAATAAAAGGGTGGAGCCCCTCTCCCACCTCAGTGGTTTACAGAGCATTAGAGTGACTCCAACCCAAGTTAGTTTATCCAATATACATATACATTGTTTGCTACACCCAGTGCATGAGAAAAGAACCAGATAAAACCCAAAGGAAGGGAATAAGGTAGGGCGCTGTCGTGGGGTCTGGAAAATCCAATTACCGGTAAGTGTAATCAGCATTTTTCCCTTCCCCCGCAACAGCACCACAGAGAGAGATTACAGAGAACACCCCTTCCTTATGGGTGGGACACCACCTGAAGAACCCTGGTACCAAATAGGAGATCAGAGGAAGAATTTAGTTGAAGACGATAGTGCCTGTAGAAGGAGAGGACCACGTGGCAGCTTTGAAAATCTGCTCAATGGAAACATCAGATCTTTCAGCCCAAGAGGTAGAGACAGATCTAGTAGAATGTGCCTTAAGAGAGCTAGGAGGAGGAATACCATACAAAGTGTAAGCTAGAGAAATAACACATCTAATCCATCTAGCCAAAGAACACTTAGAGACTACCTTTCCTTTGTTCCTCCTTGAAAACAGGACAAAAAGAGAAGGGGGTCTCCTCCACTCCTTAGTCACTTCTAGGCAGGAGCGTCGTTAGGTCAAAACATTTTGGGCTGGAGCTCCGGATGTTTAGTCCACTGCCCCGAATGTTTATGCTGGTGGGATTTTTTTTTGTTTTATTAAGCTATTCCTAGCCGTCTGGGCAATCCCACAGATCATCCCCCAACCTCTTTCGTACTTGTTTAGCTACTTGCAGGCTGCGCGGGCATGAGTTCAGAACATCAGTCACTTTGGTCTGCAATTCTGTTCTTGACTTTAGGAGAGAGAACCAGGCTCTCTTTGGCCAAAAGGGGGCTATTAGTATAATCCTTGCTCCCTCGCCCCGTCTCAGAAGTTAACGGCTCAGATAGTCTGCCTGGACATTGTCTTTTCCAGTTATATGGAGAGCGGAGATCTGACCAATCCTCCCTTCCAGAAACTGAAACAAAAGGGAACTCTCCCTCATGAGGGACCTGGATCTTGTGCCCCCCTGGTGATTTATATACGCCACTGCAGCTCGATTGTCTGACAATATCCTTATGTGATCTGCATAGATTAGGGGAATTGCTTTCTGTAAGGCTAACTTCACCGCTAACAACTCTTTCCTGTTCGAAGAGAAAGTCTTCTGAATTGTGAATTGGGGACCATGTCCCCTGAATGACCTGGTCTAGAAAGTGAGCCCCCCATCCAAAGGGACTGGCATCCTTGGTCAACACTACTGGGCTGGAGATATTCCAGGAAATTCCTTGATCTAAATTGAATTTTTTCTCCCATCATCTCAGACTTCTCAAAGTCTCTTTCGAGATTTTTATTTTTGTCTCTAAAGAGCTTCCCCATTCTCTCAAGGCGAAAAGGATCTCCATCTGTAAGGCACGGGTGTGGAACTGAGCAAATGCTACTGCTGGAATACAAGACGTTAGGGACCCCAGCACAGACATGGCCTTCTGGATGGACAGATAATCTGATGTCCTCAATATCTGAAGCCTCCCCTGTATCTTTGTAATCTTTGTTTCTGTTAGAAAACCCTTTGGGATCTGGAATCTAAGAGGAGACCCAGGAATAACTGATGAGTCTCTAGGTTTAACCGGGGCTTTTCCAGATTTATCATCCATCCTAAACGTTTGAAGATGTCCGACACTTTCTGTACGGCTGATACACAATTTAGATGAGAGTCTGCAATGATCAGGAAATCGTCTAGGTATGGTAGGAATAAAATATCCTCTTTCCTTATAAAGGATGCCACTTCTAAAATAATCTTTGTGAATATCCTCGGAGCCATGGAAAGACCAAATGGGAGTGCCCGATATTGGAAATAGCGAATATGACACCTGATTCGTACAGCCACTCTGAGGAACTACTGGTGAGATGGGTGAATGGGGACGTGATAATATGCGTCTTTCAAGTCAAGGACAGCCATGTAACAACCTGGGAATAGTAGTTTCCATTTTGAATTTTCTCAGGACAAGGTATTTGTTTAATAGTTTGAGGTTTATAATAGTGCGAAAAAAGGGGGGAATAGTACCCCTTTACTTGTTCCGCCAAAGGTACTGGTATTAGGACTTGCTTTTCCTCTAAACTCAAAACCTCTGTTTCCATTGCAGATAGACCCGATGACGAGGCCTGAGGATTTGTGATTCTGAATCTCTGAGGGGGGTAGAGCAGAAATCTAGTTTCAGTCCTTCTTTTATTATTCTCTGAACCCAACCTCCCCCAACTTCTTCCCATGTGGAAAGGAAGAAACTCAGTCTTCCTCCCACAGAGCTTCTGGCGTCATTGTTGTTGTTGGGATGGCTTTTTAAACTGAGATGAGGAATTTCCGAACAGGAAACCCCTGCTCCCAAACCTTCTAGATCTAGAGTTCTGGCTTTTCTCTCTACCACGGCTTCTTCCTTTAAAACCAGAGGAGCAAAAGGAACGCCTGGATCTGGAAAAGGAATTCGAGGAAAAACCCGTAGAGACACCTGGAAAATTTCTTTTATGGTCTGCTGCTTTTTCTAGAAGGGAGTCTAAATCTGGGCTAAACAAAAATTCTCCCTCACAAGGGATACCACATAAGCATTGTTTTGATGACAGGTCTCCTCCCCTCCAATTCTTCAACCACAGAGTTCTGCGAGCTGAGTTGGAAAGAGAGGAGGCCTGAGCTAACAGTCTAATAGAATCTACTGAGGCATCAGCCAAAAAATCTGCCGCTTTCTGTAAGGTAGGTATAGAGGCAAAGATCTGTTCTCAGGGGCATTTTTCACGAATCTGGGTCTTCAATCTATCCAACCAAATGACCATGGATCTGGCTGCCACTGTATAAGCTATACAAGGTCTAAAGCGGAGGTGGATGCTTCCCAGGTATATTTAAGGCAGGGTCAACTTTTTTATCTAATGGATCTCTTAAAGATCCCAGGTCCTCAAATGGAAAAGAGGATTTTGTAGATATTTTGGAAATGGCAACATCTATCTTTTGCACCTTATCCCAGGAAGAAGAAGCTCCTTTCTCAAAGGGAGGTTTTCTCCACTCTTTGTCACCGCCAGTTCTGTGAGAAGGTCTGACAGACGTTCTTGTCTACCTCTTGTATGACGTTCTTTGTTTTGGTTTCACTTTGTCATCTCCTTTCCTTCTGCCAGGTGTCACTTATTTAGACTAATCGTCTTCCTTTATATTCCCTCCCATATTGCCTCACTTTGCGGTTTATACTACTTCCTGGATGAAGTGTTCACTGCTGGAGGCTGCTGCTGCTGTTTGCTCAGATAAGTCTTTTCCTTTATTGTGTTTCCTTGCTGGCTTGATTCTAGGTGACCATGACTCCGTCTGTATTAAGTCAAGGAGCCGGTGGTCGTGTCCCCTCACTATTATAGGGTTTTCAGGTGTCACACAGTCTTAGGTACGTGGGCATGCAATCGTCTACCATTGAGACACTTGCATGTGCATAGCAGTCAGGGAGAGCTCTTAGGGTTTTAATGGGCTCACCTATATGCTCCTTAGTTTGGGATCAAGCCAGTCGGTCGTTTATTTATAAGTTCCAGCTATCTGCAAAATCATCTGTGACACTCTTTATTAATGAGGGCCATAACACTCTTATGTAATGGAAAACATCTTGAAGACCCTCAAAAACGGAATCCACCAAAGATTTATCATCTTTTATATCTTTCAATTCTAATGTAAGGCTTTCAATAGCTTGTCGGTATCTTCGGCTGGAAAAAAGTTGGTCTTATCTATTTCATCCCCAGAGGATGAGGAATACGCAGCGTTAAATGCCTCCTGCTACTGATTACTGTCTAAAGGAATCCGCGTCTGACGACCAAATCTCTGCAGATCTTTTCTGTTTTTTTACAGGACTTCAAGGAAGATCTAACCTCCGATCTAATGAGAGATTTTATGTTTTTTAGGAAACAATGGAATTCTTCAGAGACTGTCTTGTCTATGCATTGCTGGCACAATGTTTTAGTGCAGGAGGAGGACAAAGGGAATCTTCCGTTCAGTCAAAACTTTACTAGGTCTTGTCTAGAAACAAATAGATAAATTACCCCATCAGTATCACAAAAAATCGGCTTGGGCACTTACCCTTTACGATTTCAGAATCTGAGTTGAAATACCGGCTATGGGGTGTCTCCTTCTGCCAGGTCGGGTCTTTTCTCTTCTTCCTAGGAAAAATAATGAAAAATGATACAGAATATATGCAACGAAAATCTGGACCAGAAGAACCTAACACTCAGATTTTTACCAGAAGCACAGAGGTACCTGGCAGGAGGGCAGACAGCTTACAGGAGGCAGCAGACTAGGACCTTACTTTGTCCAGCTGGCGGCCGCTCATTTAAAAGAAGTCCCGCCAGGAAGACCGGCCTACAGGTGTAATCACCGGCCGGAAACAAGGCAGTGGAACGCACACCACCGGTAGTGCGTCACCTGGAACGCACACGCCTTCCGGTGGCATCCCAGTGGAACGCACGCCACCGGAAGCGTGTCACATGGAACGCATCTGCTTACCGGAAGTCATTCTGAAGCATCTTCCGTCAAGCCCTCGAATTCCCCCCTGGGGCTGCTTCCTTCTCCCCTGATGTTGCATGGCCTTACTCCAACCGAAGGGGCACACGCACCTGCCACAAGCCCCGGACCTCCACCGGCATTAGGGTCCTGCCAAACCCAACCTATGGGCGATAGACTCCAGCAGGTTAGTTACCAACTAGCCCTCCAGAACCTCTGGGACTTGCAGACTAGTGGTACCTGAAAGAAAGCAGTTTCCCAGCTCCAGGGACAGGAAACCACTGAGGTGGGAAAGGGGCTCTTTCATTTCTGCAGGTTTCCTGCACCTGGGGGCAGATCCCCTCTCTCTGTGGTGCTGTCGTGTGGGAAGAGAAAATGCCCATTGTGCCTCCTTCACATTTGCAATGCCCATTGTGCCCCCTCCCAAGTAGAAATGCCCATTGTGCCCCCTCCAGAGTACAAATGCCCATTATGCCCCCTCTGTGTTAAAAAACAAAAAAGCAACACAGTAGCTACTCACCTTGTCCCATTCCTAAAGCTCACAGTCCTCTTTCCCCTGCAGACACAGATCGCTCTGCAGCACTGTGTGGGTGGAGCTTATGCAGATTTCGGGGCTGAAGGCTCCGCTCACACATGCTGGAGCGCGATCGATGCTGAATGGTGGAGCAGGGAGAAGTCTTCAAAGCCAGCAAATGGCAGAGGACCTCTAGCAGTCCACCAGTGTTTACAACTTTTTACACTTCCATTCAGCCAGCCAGGAACCCAGCTACTGAAACAGAAAAAGCATCCTTGCAGGGGTTCTAGTCCATTCCCCAGTTCAATCAAATCTAGCAGATAGCATGGAACTGGCGATTTATAAGGAATTATGAATTGCCTGGCCATCACAAACCGGATACATATTCATGACCCTGTGGTCACGATAAACAGGCCCGTGGTCATAGTCTGGCGGTGGGATGCCAGGGAAGGGAGATATACATATCTCCCTACAGACACTAAATAACGGTACCATGCTTGGACTTTACTTGTAGCCGGAACCCAGGCAGGTCTGTTGGTCCCAGAACCATCTCCCTGTGACCTTCTGGTCTGGAGCTATATACCCTAAAGCGTTTTGTGGGTCATTGAGCTGCCAGGATCAGCAGGGGGGGGACCCTTCCCAGAGGTGGGAAGAGGAGGGGCCGGCTACAGTTTAAAAGGCTTGTGCCAGCAAGCGGGCGTGTCTTTTCTCTGAAGGAGGGTCACATCGTGCCATGTGTTTAAAGGGACCTGCACCCTGCTGACATCACTGCACTCCATGTGAATACAGCTAAGAATTCATCACCACCCATCTGGTAAACTGACTTTTGTTCTGCTTAACCCTGTTTGTACCTGTATTTATAACCTCAGACCACTGTATATATTCCTTGTGTGTATAGTGTCATTTCTAGTGAGCCCGTAAGGAGATTAAATATATAATTTAATCTTGTGCTGTCTTGTATTTCGATCACGAATCCCCACGTCCGTGTTTCGGCCTAGTTATACGCTACTGCGGGTTGTTTTCTTACCCTATATAATCCTGTTAGCGGGCCAGGCTTATATCAAACAAGAAACTGGTGGCAGTCTTCCCGGGCTGGGAACGTGCTGTTTCACTGGGGCAGTGAAAGGGTCTCTCAGCCCGTTGCATCTCTGTGCCTGTGTGGACAGAAGGAGTCTGTGAAAAGTGTACCAAGACTGACCTTTCCCACTCCTCCAGGAGGGCGTAACGTCATGCCTTGGTAACCAGTGACCATACCGTATCTCGTGAGCTCGATGTAGTTGACGTCCGACGTCAGTCGGGGCACAAGGGGTACGATATTTGTCATATATTAGTGGCAGCAGAGTGGGATCAAGATACTACTGTGTGTGAGTGTGGGACCCATACTTCCTAAAGACTATCATCAGTAGCTTTTGCCGCTGGAGTCTTAAGATCAGCTCAACACTAGACAGTCTGAGTGCAAATACCATAAGGTGTGTGTGTGCATCAGGTTGCAGTCTGTGTCAGTAATCATCGGTAGCAATGATTGCCAGTATCACAATGAGCAAAGCTAAGGAGATAGCCGATGCTATGAATGGTGGCGGGGAGGACACAGTCCAGATAAGGGGCCCAGAGGAGGTGTAAGGCAACTTTATTCAAGGCGAGGGGGAGCACTGCCAAAGCTCCCCAAGGAGCCAGTTGCCGGCGGTGAGGCCCGCGGAGGGCCGCACCCCACCTGCCCATCCCTTCAGCCAGGCAGGCTCGGCTGCTCTCCTACAGGCTGCCCTAGACCGTCTCCAGGCCGGAGACCAGGCTTCCTACGAGATCCTCATAGCAGCTGCAGAGTGTCACGAGCAAGCAGAGGCCTTAGAGCGTCGCGAGCAAGCAGAGGCTGCAGAGCGGCGTGAGGATCAGCTGCAAGTGTTCCAGCTCCAACTCCAGCAGCCCTCCTCACCCCTATGTGAGTCTCCAGAGATCCGGAGTCCAAAACTGCGGGCGAAGGACTTCCCCCTGCTGGACAAAGATGGGGACTTGGACACTTTCTTGTTGGCGTTTGAGACGGTCTGCCATCAGTACCAGCTGCCAGAGGACCAGTGGGTCCGATTCCTAACAGCACGTCTCAGGGCAAAAGCCCTTGAAATCTTTGGGTACCTGCCCAGCGAGACTATCCTGAGCTATGAGGACATCAAGCAGGCTCTGGTCCGGCAGTACAACTTAACCCCTGAGTCGTACCGGAAAGAGAAGTTTGCAGCGGAGTCCTACCCAAAGCTGGACCGACCACATGCGGGCCTTGCTGAGAGCGGTCGACCAATGGACCACAAGATTGAAGCTCACCACCGTTCAGCAGCTAAAGGAGCTCATTGCCACAGAGCAGTTCTTGTTGAATTGCCCTGGGAACCTCCAGCAGTACCTCCATGACCGGAAGCCAAAGGGGGCCTCTGCACAGCAGCCCTGGCCGACGAGTACACCAACAAATGGACATCAGAGGTCCGGAAACCTGTCGGCTGGAGAGGGGGTGAGACACACTCTGCCCTGCTGCCCCTAGGCCCAAGTGGGCACCGCCCCCGGCTTCACTTTCCACGTTGGTGGGGGAACACCGACTTTGCCACCTGTGTAAGCAGCCAGGACACTTCAAGGCCATGTGTCACCGGTGCCCGAGGGACCCGTCCCAGTCATCGACCCGGAAACCGTCCACTGTGTTGTGTGTGGGTGGGGGTGGTGGGAGGTCCCTTGACAATTTTCAACCAGTCACCGTGGGCCAGACCGTGGCCATAGGACTTAGAGACACCGGTGCTGAGATGACTCTGGTATGGCCTGAACTGGTGGCACCCCATGATTTATTGCCCGGAAGATCCTTTACTGTCTCCGGGATTGGAGTAGAATCGGCGCTGCCCGTCGCCATGGTCTATTTGGACTGGGGCGCCGGTTCAGGAGTAAGGGAGGTGGGGGTATCCTCAAATATCCCTGCCAGTGTTTTGCTGGGGACGGACCTGGGGCGGCTTGTGGCCACTGACACCCCGAGGTCCAATTGCCCAGAATGTGATGTCATGTCCACCCCTGTTGATACTGTTAATGTACCTAACATGCCTGTTGATGGCAATGTGGGGGTGGGGGATGTAATGTGTGCCTCTTCCCTCAGTGGGGAGGGGGTCATTCATGCCAGCTGTGCTGAGGCCCCAGGGTGTGGCCAGCAAGCATGCTGGAACCTGGGAGAGATCTTAGAAGTTCAGATAGACGGAAGACTCAGGAGTCTATCTGACAGATCTCTCTTGTTTTCATTGTTGCTGACAGGTTTCCACCCCTTCGCAGATGCTACTCATTATCAGTTAGGTGGCTCTTTATATGTTCCGCCTCTCACTTGTTTCCCTGTGGCTGATAGTTCTTCTGTGGAGTGCTCTGCTTGTGTGGTGGCTTTCTGATGGCTTTTTCTTATCCAAGCCATTCTGAGACTGTTTTCTTGTCACATATTGTACTTCATGACAGTGGTAAATTTGAGTCAAAATATTTCATTTTTATTTATAAAAAAAATTCGCAATTTTCAAAATTTCTATTTCTCTGCTTAGATAGTGATACCTCCTAAAATAGTTCTTACTATACATTTCCCATTTGTCTACTTCATGTTTGGATCATTTTATAAATTACATTTTCTTATTTTGGGATGTTAGAAGGCTTAGAAGTTTAGAAGCAAATCTTGAAATTTTTCTGAAAATTTCCAAAACGCACTTTTTAAGGACCAGTTCAGGTTTGAAATCACTTTGTGAGGCTTACATAATAGAAACCACCCATAAATTGCCACATTTTAGAAACTAAACTCCTCAAGGTATTCAAAACTTATTTTACTAACTTTCTTAACCTTTTAGGTATTCCACAAGAATTAAAGGAAAATGTAGATGAAATTTCAGAATTTAACTTTTTGGGCAGATTTTACATTTTAATCATTTTTTTCCAGTAACAAAGCAAGGTTTAACAGCCAAACAAAATTCAATATTTATTACCCTGATTCTGTACTTTACAGAAACACCCCATATGTGGTCATAAACTGCTGTAGGGGCACACAGCAGGGCGCAAAAGGAAAGGAGCGTCATGTGGTTTTTGGAAGGCAAATTTTACTGGGATAATTTTAAGTTGCCATGTCACAATTGAAGACCTTCTGATGCACCCCTAGAGTAGAAAATCTAAAAAAAGACCCCATTTTGGAAACTACGGGATAAGGTGGCAGTTTTGTTGGTACGATTTTAGGGTACATATGATTTTTGTTATTTACAATGTTCATCTGACAGGTTGGATCATGTGGTATTTTTATAGAGCAGGTTGTTACGGATGCGACAATACCAAATATGACTAAAAAATAATATTTTTGGGCATCTCCATATTCTGAAAGCCATAGTTTTCTTAATTTTTTGGGCGAATGTCTTATGTAGAGGCTAATTTGTTTTGGTATGAGATGATGGTTTGATTGGTACTATTTTAGGGTCATATGACTTTTTGATCGCTAGCTACTGATGTAAGGTGACAAAAAATTGCTTTTTTACACCGTTTTTATTCTATTTTTTTACGGTGTTCACCTGAGGGGTTAGGTCATGTGATATTTTTGTACAGCAGGTTCTTATGGACGCGGCGATACCTAATAGTTTTACACAATAATAGCATCTTTGAAACAAAAAAATCATGTTTTAGTGTCTCCATATTTTGAGAGCCATAGTTATTTTTTATTTTTATGCGATTGTCTGAGGTATGGTCTCATTTTTTGCAGGATGAGATGACTGTTTGATTGGTATGATTTTGGGGTGCGTATGACTTTTTGATCGCTTGGTATAACACTTTTTGTGATGTAAGGTGACGAAAAATGGCTTTTCTTGCTCAGTTTTTTTTTCCCTACAGAGTTCACCTGAGGTGGTAGATTATGTGACATTTTTATAGAGCACATCGTTACAGACGCAGCGATACCTAATATGTATGTTTTTTATTTCTTTTTTTTAAACTATTTTATTGTGAGGGACCTTTTTTTTTTACTTGAAACTTAAATTTTTTTAATTAAAAAAACACCTTTTTTCCTCTTTTTTTTTACTTTTTATATTTGTCCCTCTGTGGGTTTGATCCCTGTTTCATTCATTCTGTATTGTAATGATTTGAACTGTCAGCGTCTTACACAGTAAGACTCTGACAGTTGCCTAGGAGTCTCAGCCCTCAGGCCATGGCAACCATCAGCCCCCTATCAGCGCAACTCGGGGGGCCGATGGAGTCAGAGGGAGCCCCCTCCCTCTATAAACCCAGAGGGAGCACCCTCCCTCTGTAAACCCTGCAAATGCGTGGTCAGGGCTCACCGCGAATGTAAAAGGGTTAATCCGCCAGCATATTCGCATACAGCGATGGCAGTGGATGCAGCAGGGGCCCGTGTTGTGGATCGGGTGGGTGGAGCTCTTGCACCCACCTGATCACATCACATACATGCACGTAGGAATGCAGTAAGGCACCACATTCCCCCACGTATATGTAAGTGATATTGTGTCACGGCGGACGTACACTTAGTATCAAAGATAACACACCAACCAGGCTCTGGACGAGAGACAGGGGAAGGGTCACCTCCTAGCTTATCCCTGACCTCTTTCCCTGCACTGCTCAGCCCACAGTAGACCTTGAAGGTAGGTGTGCTAGTGTCCTCCAGCCTGGGCTAACAAAAACCCTGAACTCCCTAAGATGGTGAAGTGGGGAGATAGGAGCAGTCTGCTCGCACAGAACCTGGATGGACAAGAAGACACAAACAACCGAACAAGCAATGACACTTATCTCTGAGAGCAGGAACAGACAGCCAACCTTCTCTCCAAACTTCCCAGACAGAATGAACAGTATAATCCGCTCAGGGCACTGGGCAGTGTGCTATTTAACCTAAAGACCCCACCCAGTGCACCTGAGAGAGGCGGATCCAGCACGGCTCCAAAGCAATCACTAAACTCGTGCTGCTATCCTGGCTGACCTCTGCACATGGTCAGAGTGGGGCATGACATATTGCGGGAAGGGGTTAAAAAGCGGGTTTGGGGAATTAAAATTTGCATCTAAAATTGTACTCTATCTACCATCCCCAAAAAATAAAATGACCTTTACAAAATGCTGCCAACATAAAGTAAAGTAGACATATGGGAAATGTAAAGTAATAACTATTTTATGAGGTATCACTATATGTCTTAAATGGGAAAATGGGATTTCTTTACTGTCAGAATGAAAAAAGAATTGGTTGCCTTTCTTAGAAATATAAGTTGTGGTTACTACAGTGCTGGAGATGGGTCTTTGATCCAGGGATTTATTCTAATTGTCCGATTTTGAGTCATGAAAGATTTTTTGCCTTCCTCTGGATCAACACCGAATATTTATAGGTTGAGCTTGATGAATTTATGTCTGTTTTCAGCCTTACTATATTGATGTTACTGTGTCATATTGTAACCTAGGTATTCATCTACCGCTATAGTGAGGATAAAAATTTTTATTTTCTTGACAGAGAAAATAATTGGAAATTATATTAATTGTGGGGATTCTCTCTGGAAGACAGTACAAGCTGACGCAGTATAGAGGCAAAGACCCGTTTGTAACTCAAAAACGTCTGTGTTTTATTCACACTTATGGCAACAAAACAGTACGACAGACATTTGCCGTTTTGGTGTTCGTTCACACCTAGACAGTTCATACAGCAAAAACAGTCACCTTTGATCCTGGGTGTTAATCCACACCCGGTCGGCATAGCACAGGACAGAGCAGTCCTCCCGGATTCAGGCCTCCAGCCTGGCACAAGGCTCAGATTCCACAGAGATTGCCAGAGCTCCAATGTCAGAGAGAGAGATCATCACCACCACCTGACACTGCTGGCTGTTTTTTATAGGCCTGCCTCCCAAAACCCGGCCTGGAACGAGGGGATTAGTCACCCACCCAGCACTTTGGCTACTCCCAGTAGGAGCCATCCCACATCAGCTATTACAGCTATACTAAATAGCAAGGTGTCAAACATCAACTGCTGCTGACACATGAAAACTGGCTCTTACTCCACCGAGAACAGGAACCTCGGTGACACATACCTTCTGTCAACGACGATCCCTTGCGCCTTCCTACATAATGTAAAAAAAATCTATAATTTATTCAGTAAATGAGTCCCCTGGCTTTTTTTACTTCAGTAGTTCAATAGTGGGTGGTCACACAGTCCTGGTATTGAAGGGCAAAAAAATAAATCATGTTCCCTTTCTTTGTCCTTTCTTGGTCTGACATCTCTTCTGTGGGGTTTTCTGGGTTTCAGTAGAAGGGACAGAATGCAAAAAGTTGTGCTTTGTGAGACTATTGACTCATGGAGTCCTACTTCCCCTCCTTCAAATAAAAATGCTCTAAATATGTCATTCTTCCCTGGGTCTTTTTGTAAGTGACATAGGAATTAAAATCAGTACCCTGCTTTTACTCAAAGCTGGAGAGCCTGGTCACAGAGGCCCACTCCATCAGTGAAACTGCTGATTTCGGTAATACATAGCGGTTTCTGTCTGTCCACAGTAGCACCATTTTCTCTTACAGTGTCCATGGCGCAATCCAGGGCCGTCTTTAATATTGATTGGACCCTGGGCAAAAATTTACTTGGGCCCCCTGGATCCCGCCTTCCCACACCTTAGCAGGCAATCACGCCCCCTACACCACAACACACACACAAAAAATCCACACACCTGGTAGAGTCCAGTGAATGACTGTAAATACTTCCAGTTCTGAAGACTCCAGCGGCTCAGGATCAGTGCTCTGGGCAGCTGGGCTCAGGCTGGAAGTGGGCACCGCTCTGCAGGAAAGAGACCAGGGCTCGGCTCACCCTAGCGTTACAGTGCACCCCAGCACCCCACAGTATGCAGTATAGCACCCTATAGTATACAGCACCACACAGTATGCAGTATAGTACTCTATAGTATACAGCACCCCACAGTATGCAGTTTAGCACCCCACACTATACAGTACCCCACAGTATATAGTAGAGCAGTATAGCAGCCCACAGTATACAGCACCTCACGGTATACAACACCTCACTGTATACAGCACCCCAAACTATACACGATACAGCCCCCCACACTATACAGTACAGCAGTATAGCACTCCACACTATACCGCACCCACAGTATACAGCCCCCCACAGTATGCAGTACAGCAGTATAGCCCCCCCCCCACACACTATACAGGCCCCCACACTATACAGGCCCCCCACAGTATACAGCCCACCACACAGTATACAGCCCACCACACAGTATACAGCCCCCCCACAGTACACAGCCCCCCCCCCCCACAGTATACAGCCCACCACACAATATACAGCCCATTACACAATATGCAGCCCACCACACAGTATACAGCCCACCACACAGTATACAGCACCCCACTATATAGTAGTTTACAGTATATTAACATAACATCCCCTGTCACCTTTTTCTGATGTAATCTTTACACAAAAAAGCTCCACAGTTAACTTCTGCAACACTCAGTAGGACCTGTGATGACCTCATAGCCATGTGACCAGTAATTGCTAGGTTACTGGTCACTTGGTAATGATGTCATTAAGGTCCTAGATCACAACTCATTAAGGTCCTAGAATCCCTAGATCATTAACACAGTACGATCATGATGCCTGTGTAGCCGACAGCCTGACACCCGGGGCAGTAGCTAGCAGGGCTCAAGAGGCAGCTGCCTTGGGCCCCCCAGGAGCAACTGGGCCCAGGGCAGCTGCCCCTTTTGCCCCTTGGTAAAGACGGCCCTGGCGCAATCATATAAAGTGTTTAGCGTAAAACCGTTTGTCTGATCATTGCACATTGCTCAAATTCAAGACGTTCATTACTTGAAAAAGCAAATGATTTACCCTTTGTTAGGCGCACTGACACTGGCGCTACAGGCTGTGGCTACACGGTGACACGTGTCACAAGACAGGAATTCTAAGAAAAGGCAAGACACAGGTCACATGTGAATTACATTAAAGTCAATGGAGTAAAAGTCGCCTTGTGACCTGCAACACAAAATCATCAGGTCTGGTCATCACAGTCGGAGCATGTCACGTCTCACAATGAGACACCATTGACAGTCATTAGACACAATGTCACCACCCCTGCCTTACAGTTTGTGTGAACTGTCCCGTAGGCCCTTGTTTAGCAGTGTGAAAGTTTTCAAATGGAGGCACACTACAATAAAAAATTGTCCATATATACTATGTAGCCTTTGTTAAAGAGGTTCTCTGGGAATTAATCAAATACATAAATATTACTTTATTATAAATATATTCCCAGATAACTTTCAGTAGTTATAAAGGATCATTTTGTCTTGGGACAAATCATTAGGAGAAATAAAATTGCCTCCGCCCTATTAGTACACACAAAACCTGTCCTAATCACATAGCAGGACAAGTTACTTCAGAGCAGTGAGCTAAAGAGCTGCCTCATCCTCCTCTCTGTTCTACTTGTGATCCTGAATACATCTAATAAGATCTTCATCTGAATCTCTAGGAATGGAATTGTATGGGGCAAAATTTGTGCCAGTTCTAATGACTTAAGTTGCTGCAAATCAGGGCACCTGAGGGGTAATGTTTGCTGCAGGATCTCCAAAAATATTTAGCAGTACAATATGATGGATTATTTGTTCACCAGTGGCTTCCTCCATAGGGCTATAGGGTTTTATGATGGAAGCAACTCAAGCTATACTGAGTGTCATCATCACTGCATACATTTCAAGATCATTATATATATACAGTACAGACCAAAAGTTTGGACACACCTTCTCATTCTCAAAATTGTAGATTCACACTGAAAGCATCAAAACTATGAATTAACACATGTGGAATTATATACATAACAAAAAAGTGTGAAACAACTGAAAATATGTCATATTCTAGGTTCTTCAAAGTAGCCACCTTTTGCATTGATTACTGCTTTGCACACTCTTGGCATTTTCTTGATGAGCTTCAAGAGGTAGTCACCTGAAATGGTATTCCAACAGTCTTGAAGGAGTTCCCAGAGATGCTTAGCATTTGTTGGCCGTTTTGCCTTCACTCTGCGGTCCAGCTCACCCCAAACCATCTCGATTGGGTTCAGGTCCGGTGACTGTGGAGGCCAGGTCATCTGGCACAGCACCCCATCACTCTCCTTCATGGTCAAATAGCCCTTACACAACCTGGAGGTGTGTTTGGAGTCATTGTCCTGTTGAAAAATAAATGATGGTCCAACTAAACGAAAACCGGATGGAATAGCATGCCACTGCAAGATGCTGTGGTAGCCATGCTGGTTCAGTATGCCTTAAATTTTGAATAAATCCCCAACAGTGTCACCAGCAAAGCACCCCCACACCATCACACCTCCTCCTCCATGCTTCACGGTGGGAACCAGGCATGTAGAGTCCATCCGTTCACCTTTTCTGCGTCGCACAAAGACACGGTGGTTGGAACCAAAGATCTCAAATTTGGACTCATCAGACCAAAGCACAGATTTCCACTGGTCTAATGTCCATTCCTTGTGTTCTTTAGCCCAAACAAGTCTCTTCTGCTTGTTGCCTGTCCTTAGCAGTGGTTTCCTAGCAGATATTCTACCATGAAGGCCTGATTCACACAGTCTCCTCTTAACAGTTGTTCTAGAGATGTGTCTGCTGCTAGAACTCTGTGTGGCATTGACCTGGTCTCTAATCTGAGCTGCTGTTAACCTGCGATTTCTGAGGCTGGTGACCCGGATGAACTTATCCTCCGCAGCCGAGGTGACTCTTGGTCTTCCTTTCCTGGGGCGGTCCGCATGTGAGCCAGTTTCTTTGTAGCGCTTTATGGTTTTTGTGACTGCACTTGGGGACACTTTCAAAGTTTTCCCAATTTTTCGGACTGACTGACCTTCATTTCTTAAAGTAATGATGGCCACTCATTTTTCTTTACTTAGCTGCTTTTTTCTTGCCATAATACAAATTCTAACAGTCTATTCAGTAGGACTATCAGCTGTGTATCCACCTGACTTCTCCACAATGCAACTGATGGTCCCAACCCCAAATTACAAAACTTCGTTGTCCTGCCTGGTTGCCATATTTAGCACCAATCATGCATTTATTGGGCTAGCTGGGACATCAGCTTTGGAACCCTATGAGTGTGCAGGATTTTACAAGTCCAGCTGCAACATCTGTGGGCAAATGTGCCACGGGATACCATATGGAACCTATATGCCTCCATGCCCATTGAATCTCATCTTGTATCCTGGTTAGAGGTAGCTCAACAGGGTACTAGAGCCTCCTTCCAAATGTACAGTTTTCCCCAATAAACAACTTACACTTCTACTGTAATCACTTACATACATCATCATTCACACACAAATTTTCATTTAATTCTAACTCCTTCTTGGTGCATTATTTTCTTCTCGTCAATCAATGTATAATATAAAACCTCTTTGGTGATATACTCCTTAATATTGCTACATTTATCATTGCTTGTATCCAAATAATATAAATCATGAAAATAATAAAACCTGAATAATGTAGTTGATATTCTTTTATTAGTTTATATAATAGGCAATCATAATTTTCTAATATACCTGTATTTAAAATTCTGCATACGTACTTTTCTTATATCGGTTGGTTGATCCTTATATGCAGTAGAATGGTATGGCCCATGTATCAGTCCTGTGCAATGTATCCAATGTCTAAATAGGATCAGGCATTTGACACTCTTTACACCCTGACATTCAATAAGCATGTGTGGGGTCAGCACACATTCATGTGATAACTAAATAGGACTAGTAGTGGAATAATGGTTTTTATTTTATTTTAGGTATTACAGTAACTACATTGGTGTAATAGTTTCACACTTACATTCCGTTCCGTTTGGTTGCGTTGCAAAGCTGCAGTTTTATGTCCGGCATGGGATGCGGAACAAAACTGATCTGGCATGACACACAATACAAGTCAATGGTGCCGGATCCATTTTCTCTGACACAATAGAAAACTGATCCACAACCAATTGACTTAGGGCTCTTTCACACTTGCGTTCTTTTCTTCCGGCATAGACTTCCGTCGTCGGGGCTCTATGCCGGAAGAATCCTGATTAGGATTATCCCAATGCATTCTGAATGGAGAGAAATCAGTTCAGGATGTCTTCAGTTCCGGACCAGAACGTTTTTTGGCCGGAGAAAATACCACAGCATGCTGCGCTTTTTGCTCCGGCCAAAAATCCTGAACACTTGCCGCAAGGCCGGATCCGAAATTAATGCCCATTGAAAGGCATTGATCCGGATCCGGCCTTAAGCTAAACGTCATTTCGGCGCATTGCCGGATCCGACGTTTAGCTTTTTCTGAATGGTTACCATGGCTGCCGGGACGCTAAAGTCCTGGCAGCCATGGTAAAGTCTAGTGGGGAGCGGGGGAGCAGTATACTTACCATCCGTGCAGCTCCCGGGGCGCTCCAGAATGACGTCAGGGCGTCCCACGCACAAGGATCACGTGATTGCATGGCACGTCATCCATGCGCATGGGGCGCTCTGACGTCATTCTGGAGCACCCCGGGAGCTGCACGGACTGTAAGTATACCGCTCCCCCGCTCCCCGCTCCTACTATGGCAACCAGGACTTTAATAGCGTCCTGGCTGCCATAGTAACACTGAACGCATTTTGAAGACGGATCCGTCTTCAAATGCTTTCAGTACACTTGCGTTTTTCCGGATCCGGCGTGTAATTCCGGCAAATGGAGTACACGCCGGATCCGGACAACGCAAGTGTGAAAGAGCCCTTACAATGGTTTTAATGCTGTCATTGCTATTTTAAAAATAATTACAACTGGATCCGTTCATAACAGATGCAGCCGGTTGTATTATCAATAATGGAAGCGTTTTTGCTGATCCCTGCCGGATCAGGCAAAAACGCAAGTGTGAAACTAGCCTTACATGGTTGATTGTCTGTAGGTGATGTTGTGAAATGGTTGCTAGTCTCTAGGTGTTGTCATGTTGTTACTAAAGTTTAGTGTAAAAAAACACACACACAGATCTGTTTCTACACAGTCCTTGACAAACATGATGTTGAGGTGCTGCTGCAGGTAGTAATTCTGTATATACTGTACATGTTCTGCTCCTCAATACACTACTACTGACCTGTTAGATACCTGGGCAGTTAACTGAAAGCCAATTCACATGATGGCTCACATGACTGATTCCATGTTTAGTCCTACCCAGCTCTCCTAGGGATGCATTTTACAGGACTAAAATGGGCTGCACCGTTTCATGTATTTTAGGGAGGTATAGATATAATAAAGGTCTGCAAGCAAAATTTTTTATCATGTATATTATTAAAGTGTTCAACATCCTATTCTCTAAATATGTAAATGTAATCATTAAAAACGTTATGACGCTAATTATTTATGCAGTATTTCTACAGTTTCATATTCTGCTTTGCTGTGCAATGTAACAACATTTCAGTGTAATGTACAATTTTTTGATATTAGGAATTTTTCATAAATTTTATTTATTGCGACCAGATCCGTCCATAGGCTAGTTTTAAACTCCAGACCACACCAAAATATCTATTTTTACTTTCAAGTCAACACTAAGAAGTCAAATTAACGTATTTGGCATTCCTACCGTTTTACCATCTGCCGCCTCTAATGGAAGTTTATTCTTGGGAGGTAAACCCCTATTAATCATGTAGTAGCTCAGGACCTCTTACTTACAATAAGCCTCCTCCCAACATCGTACTTCTGTCTAAATTCGGCAGTGAACTGCATCAGGTTGCAGAGCGTGTGTCTGTTTGCACTATTTAAGTGAATATTGAACGTGAGCTTCTTAATGACCATACAATCTATACAAATCTATGTCCTGAGTTCCTACTAAGAACACAAAGCTAGAATAAATAGTTCAGGCGTATTTCATTCCCCTCCCCCAAAAATGTAACTAGAAACCATGGGAAGGTATTTTCTACACAGTTCATAAACTTCAAGTTAGGATCTAAGGAGGAATGTAGAATAGGGTTAGTGGATCTATTCAGAGCACATTAGCAGATGTTAAATACCTTAGTAAACCTACAAAGTATGACTTTGTCTCACAGCACCCAACAACCAAGTTGGTGCGTCGATTCCTGATCATCAAATAGGCTATAGAGCCATAAAGTGAAGTGAGCATTTCTATATCTAGAGAAAACATATAGATAAGGGAATCAATTCTACTTGAATCATTCATGAGTTATTATAAGGGTACGGCCATGCTGAGAGTTTGGGCAAGACACGTCTTGCGCGTCCAAGTATTGTAGTGTAGCGGGGCAGCCATGGAAATGAATGGGGTCGCAGCATGACCAAGAATTGCAAAAAAATCTCCAAAAATTTACACTGCTGGATTTTTTGTTATTCTGGGGTTGCAGTTGTGGCAAACGCTGCCCTTCTATACTTAGGAGCGCAACAATACAAAAAATCGCAGTATAGCCATACCCTTAGAAGACCAGTAAAATGTGTGTATTTGTAACATGAAAAAGAGTATAATTTTAAACCACAAAATTGGGATAAGGCAGTATGTATTTGTACTTTATCTGGGTGATTTGTTTTACATTTTTCTAATGATTTTCTTTAACGTAATTTATAATAAATAACTATGTAGCCTTATCTTATATAAACTAGTATAACTCTAAATTGAATAGCAATATTCAAAAACACACAGAGAGCTTTTAATATTCCCCATAAAAATATAATTTTATTAATATCTTTTAAAACTGATCATAAATATTTACTGATGTTACAGGGATCCAATAAAATATGCTTCATTTATAACCTAACGGTATTTCTTATATTTTTTTTGTAGTTTCATGCACAGTTTAGTTTGAAAATAAAATAGTTTTTTTTTCTAGAATAGTTAATCAATCTAGACACTAATCTCATTGTATGTTTTACAGGATACATACATTGATGACCTATTCTCAGGACTCCCGATCATCTGTTTGAAGAGGACGTGGTGCTCCGGTGAGCAAGTCAGCCTCTTCCTAGGCCATGTGACGTCATGTGCACTGGTCACATGGCTTAGTTGCTATACTTGGGTGCCATCTTACTTCCTGTTTCATATATAAACCTCTCAAGCCTGTTACCCATTCCTTGAGTATAGTGTTTTAGCTCCTGCTTGTGCAGTCCTCTCGCCTGGAACTGTCTCTCTGGTTTGTTCTTTCTCCTTGAGGTTTACCCTGCTACTCCTGGACACCTGCTGACCGCTCACTGGGTTTCCCCCTGACCTCTTGTCTGGATCCCTGCCTTCATCTGCTTTCCTGCTACCTCCTTTTCAAGACTTTGGTGCCTCCTGTGTTTAGGCCTTGTCGTGACAGTGTCTTTTCTGCTTCAGCTCAGGAGGCGTGTCCATGCTCTCCCTATCACAGCTCAGGAGGCGTGTCCATGCTCTCCCTATCACAGCTCAGGAGGCGTGTCCATGCTCTCCCTATCACAGCTCAGGAGGCGTCTCCATGCTCTCCCTATTACAGCTCAGGAGGCGTCTCCATGCTCTCCCTATCACAGCTCAGGAGGCGTGTCCATGCTCTCCCTATCACAGCTCAGGAGGCAGTTGAAGGATGAAACTGAGCATGTGCGGCCTTCTCAGTGAGCGGGACAAAGAAATAAGAAAAAGAACAAATAGCAGGTGGCGCTATACAGATACATTTTATTGAATAACTTAGTGGCTATGCTAAAATTAAATACATGCAATTACAAAAATATTCAGATCCAGGTGCTGGTTTGGAAACTGTAGAATATTTTTTGTGGACAACCCCTTTAACTTGCAATGTTGGCACTTTGCGATAAATAAGTGGGTTTTGGGTTGTAGTTTGGGCACTCAGTCTCCAAAAGGTTCGCCATCACTGGTATAAAGGATAGATATGATGTCTCTTCTTTTCTGAATACACTTCTCGTTTTGGCGTTCAAAAATGTATGCTGAAACCTGACAGTGTGGTCTCACTCTACTAGTGAGACTAGTTCCTGCCTGACCACAGATCTACTGTACTATACTCACGGCGGTACAGTGGACCTGCAGTCACGCTGGACCTCACAGCATCATAATTCATAAGGTGCTTTGAGTTTGGATTAGAGAAGTGTGCGGCCCCGGGAAACGCAACTGTCAGATGGAAGCATGCTTCCCGGACTGGACACGCTCGTGTGAAATTAGCCTAAAGAGCAGTATCGGACTGGGGTCCCTAGGGCCCACTAGTAAAATGTATTTTGGGGGCCCATCGTACGGATACATTCAAATATTACCTGCTCACACAGCAGCAAGATATTACCAGATGATTTTGAGAAGGTAGGTCCTGGGGAAAAGAGGACACTGGTTAGCTTCCCTCTATACCTAGAAGTCATCTCAGTTATGATTGTGTCTATAATAATTTTTTATATGAACATAGGCTGGTGGAGGTGCTGTACATTAACTATATGTACAGTATGTAGTGCAGTAGGTCTACTGTGTTATGTGCCACTTGTGCAGGGGGTGGGAGACTAGGGGCCCACCGGGGGATTCACCTGTACCCCTGTGGGCCAGTCCGAGCCTACTAAAGAGGATTCTGTGAAGCAAACAAACAGATCTCTTTTAACTGATCACAGGATGTGCTCAGATTTTATCTATAGATTCTATAGGAATACATAAGTGAATCTGTGTGGACATGCTGCTTGAAGACAAACACTACAGAGCCTGTGAATGTGGTCCTAAATATCAGAGCTCGGAGAAAGAGGTCTGGATTACAAAATTTTACTTCTACTTTACAGCTCTTCATACACTTAACAAAAATATAAACGCAACACTTTTGTTTTGCTCCCATTTTGCATGAGCTGAACTCAAAGATCTAAAACATTTTCTACATACACAAAAGACCCATTACTCTCACATATTGTTCACAAATCTGTCTAAATCTGTGTTAGTGATAATCCATCCCACCTCACAGGTGTGGCATATCAAGGTGCTGATTAGACAGCATGAATATTGCACAGGTGTGCCTCAGACTGCCCACAATAAAAGCCCACTCTGAAATGTGCAGTTTGATCACACAGCACAATGCCACAGATGTCGCAACGTTTGAGGGACCATGCAATTGGCATGCTGACTGCAGGAATGTCTACCAGAGCTGTTGCTCGAGCATTGAATGTTCATTTCTCTATCATAAGCAGTCTCCAAATGCGTTTCAGAGAATTTGGCAGTACATCCAACCGGCCTCACAACCAGGGCCATCCACAAAATTCCCATTAGGCCGGTAGCCTCGACTGCTGCACGGCCGGCCGTGCCGACAGCGAGGAGGCTCCTTGGCTGGTGCAGTATATTACACAGAGTGACTGACAAAAAGAGGAGCCCATCCCCCGGCCCCGCCCCCAACAGCAGGCTCTAGCACGGACATTGCCCGGAGCCTAACTCCTCCCACACATGTGACTGATCACATGACCATGATATCACGGAAGGTCCTTTAGCCTGCTAGCTGCTGCTTGTGCAGAGCTGTCATCCGGCTGTTCAGGGCTGTGTGTCAGGTTTAGGGTGGCCACTGGCTTCACCCTAGAAAGCCGGACCGGCCCAAACCACTCCCACAATGACCCAAACCACGCCACCAAACCACATAAAGCCACGCCCCCATGCCAGTGAAGCTACGCTCCCACCATCGGCTGGAAAAAACACGGGGGAGGAGAGGGAAGAACTTTGTGAATGGAAGGTGAGCGGGGGCAGCCGGGGTGCTTCTCTTCCCCTCGGTTATCCACAGGGAGCCATATCTGTGGCTCTAGTGACTGACTGGGGGTGAGAGAAGCCTCGGTCAGTTGCTGCAGCTTACGCTCAGACAGCACAGTGCTGCTGTCTGAGACGTGAGCTACTGAAAAGGAGGACATCCCTATGTCCGTCCAGGCACTGCGCCGGACGGAGGACAGGGAGCCTGAAAACCGGACTGTCCGGCCTAAAACCGGACGTCTGGCCACCCTAGTCAGGTAGGAGGCTGAGTACAGAGGCTGGTGATTTTCAATATCAATAAGAGATTCAATAGAAGAGCGATTGTTTCAGCAGTAAAGAAAGACTTTGCATACAAAGACAGTTATGTGCGTGGTTTAGGACACATGAGGGGACATTAATAAAGTAATGCTGTGACACATAGGGCCATGAGAGGGGCCAGCATAATATGCTATATGTGTGTCATTCACACATATAGCATCTTATGCAGGCCCCCCTCATGGCCCTATGTGTCATAGCACACATCCCCTATAACAGTGCATCATTCATAGGTCCCCCATAACAGTGCCATCCACAGATCTCCATAACAGTGCCATCCACAGATCCCCATAACAGTGCCAACCACAGATCCTTCATAACAGTGCCATCCACAGATCCTTTATAATAGTGCCAACCACAGATCCCCCATAATAGTGCCAACCACAGATCCCCCATAACAGTGCCAACTACAGATCCCCTTAACAGTGCCAACCACAGATCCTTCATAATAGTGCCATCCACAGATCCTTCATAACAGTGCCATCCACAGATCCTTCATAACAGTGCCATCCACAGATCCTTCATAACAGTGACATCCACAGACCCTTTATAACAGTGCCAACCACAGATCCCCCATAACAGTGCCATCCACAGATCCCCTCCATAACAGTGTCATCCACAGATCCCCTCCATAACAGTGTCATCCACAGATCCCCTCCATAACAGTGTCATCCACAGATCCCCTCCATAACAGTGTCATCCACAGATCCCCTCCATAACAGTGTCATCCACAGATCCCCCATAACAGTGTCATCCACAGATCCCTTCCAGAACAGTGTCATCCACAGATCCCCCATAACAGTGTGTCATCCACAGATCCCCTCCCTAACAGTCATCCACAGATCCCCTCCATAACAGTGTCATCCACAGATCCCCTCCATAACAGTGTCATCAACAGATCCCCCATAACAGTGCCAACAACAGATCCTTCACAACAGTGCCATCCACAGATCCTTCACAACAGTGCCATCCACAGATCCCCCATAATAGTGCCATCCACAGATCCCCTCCATAACAGTGCCATCCACAGATCCCCCATAACAGTGCCATCCACCGATCCCCTTCATAACAGTGTCATCCATAGATCCCCTCCATAACAGTGTCATCCACAGATCCCCTCGATAACAGTGTCATCCACAGATCCCCCATAACAGTGCCATCCACAGATCCCCCCTAACAGTGCCATCCACAGATCCCCTCCATAACAGTGCCATCCACAGATCCCCTCCATAACAGTGTCATCCACAGATCCCCTCCATAACAGTGCCATCCACAGATCCCCCATAACAGTGCCATCCATAGATCCCCTCCATAACAGTGTCATCCACAGATCCTGCATAACACTGCAAATAGACCTCTAGCACAATTCCCTTAAAATATTGCATATCGTTATCACATCCTGTTTATAAAAAGCTGGTCTACTGTGATAATATAAACAATGGGGGTTCTACTAAAGAGCTATTGTGGGGCAAAATTCATATTCGTGTTTACACACGTGTTTTAAAATGAATGCTTTCGCCTTTTATAAACAAGTAAATAATGACGCAAAGCTGTGGGGCTGGTATGCAACTTTTTCCAGGGCTGTTTTTTATCCCCAGTCCGGCCCTGCTCACAACCGCAGACCACGTGTAACCACACCAGCCCGGGACCTCCACATCCAGCATGTTCACCTCCATGATCGTCTGAGACCAGCCACCCGGACAGCTGCAGCAACAATCTGTCAGAAACCGTTTCAGGGAAGCTCATCTACATGCTCGTCGTCCTCATTAGGGTCTGGACCTAACTGCACCTTGTCGTCGTAACCGACTTGAGTGGGCAAATGCTCACATTCGATGGCGTCTGGCACATTGGAGAGGCGTTCTGTTCACAGATGAGTTCCGGTTTTCACTGTTCAGGGCAAATGGCAGACAACGTGTGTAGCATCGTGTGGGTGAGCGGTTTGTTGACGTCAACGTTGTGGATCGAATGGCCCATGGTGGCGGTGGGGTTATGGAATGGGCAGGCGTATGTTACGGACAACGAACACAGGTGCATTTTGAATGATCCTGAGGCCCATTTTTTTATCCATTCATCCATGACCATCAACTCATGTTGCAGCATTTTAATGCACGGCCCCATATTGCAAGGATCTGTACACAATTTCTGGAAGCTGAAAACATCCCAGTTCTTTCATGGCCAGCATACTCACCGGACATGTCACCCATTGAGCATGTTTGGGATGCTCTGGATCGACGTATATGACAGCGTGTTCCAGTTCCTACCAATATTCTCAACTTCGCACCGCTATTGAAGAGGAGTGGACCAACATTCCACAGGCCACAATCAACAACCTGATCAACTCTATGCAAAGGAGATGTGTTGCACTGCATGAGGCAAATGGTGGCCATATCAAAAAATGACTGGTTTTCTAACCCCCCTCCCCCAGTTAGGCAAAACTTTGCACATTTCAGAGTGTCCTTTTATTGTTCTAGGGCACACCTGTGCAATATTCATGCTGTCTAATCAGCACCTTGATATGCCACACCTGTGAGGTGGGATGGATTATCTCGGCAAAGGAGAAGTGCTCACTAACACAGATTTGTGAATAATATTTCAGGGTAATGGGTCTTTTTTGTATGTAGAAAATGTTTCAGATCTTTGAGTTCAGCTCATGCAAAATGGGAGCAAAACCAAAAGTGTTGTGTTTATATTTTTGTTCAGTATATATTTCTTGCAAAAGATGTTTTCCTCTGGTAACACAGGCAGAAAATATAATCATGTGAGTGCACCTTAACATTTTAATTTTCCACATTAGCTCCATTCAATTTCTTGCCATACGTAAGGCTGGGTTTCCATGTTGCAGCTGCTGGGAACGACACGGTAAAACCACAACTGTTTACCACGAATTGCCGTGGTTTTGCAGCAAAGTTGAAGCACCTATAAACCATGTGCTTCCCCTGGATTTGAGGCAAAACAACACCAATGAGTGGTAAACTGTTTAACCCCTTCCCGACTCATGACGTACTAATACGTCATGGAAGCCACTGCGCTCCCACAATTTGACACAATAGTACGTCATGATGATCGGGCAGGCACTGTAGCGGTGCGCGCCCGATCACTGCAGAGGTATCACGTCTGTATCCGCCAGCATCACTGTAAAAGCCGATGCCAGTGGATTAACCCCTTCTATGCCGCGGTCCACGCTGACCGCGACATAGAAGGGGTTTGCGTCGGGTGAGGGAGCGCATCGAGTCCCCGCGCTGCTGTGGTGGGGACTCGATTTGTCAGAAGGCAGCCCAATGCCGTGCACGGCATCGGGACCTGCCTTCTACGGGTGCTGGGTCTCCTAGGCAACCTGTTAGTGTACTACTCACTGTAGTACACAAACATGCAATGCATTACAATACAGATGTATTGTAATGCCTTGTAGAGGGGATCAGACCCCCAAAAGTGAACGTCAGAAATAAAGAAAAATGCCCTTTTACCCTTATTTTATAATAAAAAACGCATACGAAATGACCGGCTCTATAAATATATCACTGTCATGGTAGGTAGGTAAGCAGGGAAAAAGCCAAACACAGGGAAAACAAACAGAACAATTGACTAGGCCCAAAAGCTAGGGAGAAAAGGGTCACCTCCTAGCGATCCCTAAGGTATTCCCTATACTGCTGTGCACATGTGCATACCCATATAGTGAATATGCACATGCCCTTGTGCCTAAGTCTATATACCCTGGGAAAACCCTGAGCAGTAAGAAAAGGGGAAGAGGCGACCTGCTTCTTCAAACATGAGGAAGCAAGCGACCTCCCTAGAGGCCTAGATAAAAGACACCAAGGGAAGAAACAGAGAGGACTTATCTTGAGCTGAGCTGGAGCAGACGATCCACAACACATCCAAAGCCCAGAGGCATGAACTATAACCCGCACAGGCCACTGAGAGAAGGAGGAATTAATAGCCTCGCTAACAATCAACCCAGCACACCTCAGGGAAGGTGGATCCAGCTCAAACCCAAACCAAACAGAAGAGTCAGACATGTGCAGTCAGCCTAGCAGATGTCCACACATTCACAGGGAAAGGCGTGACAATCACATGATCCACCCTGTCCGATAAACACCATAAAAAAAGTGTAAAAAAAGCTATTTTTGTCACCTTACATCACAAAAAGTACAACACCAAGCGATCAAACCCGTATGCTCTCAGAATATGAAAACACTAAAACATAATTTTTTTTGTTTCAAAACTGCTATTATTGTGCTAAAGTGAAATACATAAAAAAAATCAGGGTGGATAAAAATCAACGATTTAAAATAAATAAATCGGATTTTTTTTAATTTAAATCGGATTTTTTTAATATAAAATTCTTTTTGAGGAAAATATCTTACCATCCAAAGGTTATTCCATTATAAAATAAAGATTTGTTTTTTAATTATGTAGAATAAGGCTATATATATTTAATTTTTTTGGTAAATAAATTCCATTAATCCATTCACAATGTCATGCTCTTCCAGAGGTTTTTGTAAGATTATTGGGCAGTTTCTCTGCCTACACGATATTATCACAGATGCTTGGTTTACTTTTGCAGTTCTCAAAACTGAATTTGACTCAGCAGAGATCACATGCCTCTTCTTCACAGCAAAAAAGTTTGTAACATGAACAGAGTTGATAAAAAGACCTTAATCCTATCTTCTACAAACCTATGAATACAGAATCAACCTAATCAAACTAATATGAAAAGTTGTTATTCTAAAAATCTTCATCTACTTGCATATTATAAGTTATACCAGCAAGAATTATGTAGAAAACTATGATTTAAATCAAGCCTTACTGACTAGTGATTTAAATCGTGATAAAATATATACATATTAGGTATCGCCACATTCGTAACAACCTGCTCTATAAAAATATCATATGACTTAACCCCTCAGGTAAACATTGTTAAAATAAAAAATAAAAATGTAAAAAAGAAAAGCAATTTTTCTCACCTTACATCACAAAAATTGCAACAGCAAGTGATCAAAAAGGCGAATGCCCCCCAAAATAGTACCAATCAAACCGTCACCTCATCCCGCAAAAAATAATACCCTTCCTAAGACAATCGGTCATAAAGTAAAAAAGCTATCACTCTAAGACAATGGAGACACTAAAATATGATTATTTTTGCTTTAAAACTGCTATTGTTGGGGGGCGGAGCCTGACCGCGTTACATGGCGGCTGCTTGAGTGAAGCGCTTCCGCCAACAAGCTGCCTAAAGCTACTAAAGCACTATCACTCCGTGCCATGGTTAAGATCCAGCTGAAACCTGTTGCTGGTGACACTACCAGGGACCCTCCGAATCACTTTGCAGGCCCCAGGATGGAGAAATACGTCCATAAATGAGAGGCACAGCCACAGGCCAGGTTTGATAAGATGGCGCCCAGCGGGAAATCCGCTTCTTGTAAGCCTGATGTCGGCTCAAGCGAGTGCACCTCGCATTCAGAGAAGGACTCTCAATTCTCCCAGAGGGAGAGAGATCCTATCCCGCTATCCAGGGACTATCTGGACATGGCCCTGCAAAAAGCATTGGCCCCGATAGCAGAGGACTTATCCTCTATCAAGATTGATATCCGTCATGTTGGTAATAGGGTTGAGGCCCTTGAACAGTCGCAGGATGTGCTCCATTCCTATGCGGCCTCCACAGCTCAAAGCTTAGATTCGCACAGGGCGGCCATCAACTCTGCTCTGTTATCTATTGAAGACCAGGAAAACCGAAGCCGCCGCATGAACATTAGGATTCGGGGCCTGCCTGAGGCGGCGGACAAGGAGAATTTGTTTGCCGCTATGCAATCCTTGTTCGCCTACCTGTTGGGCGTGGAGAGTGCGAAGTCTGTGGTGGTTGAGAGGGTTCATAGAGCCCTTCGTCCTAAGCCGGCTACCTCGGAGAATCCGCAGGATATCATTTGTGGCCTTCTGAGTTACCGCGACACTGAAGCCACCTTGCACAAAGCCAGAAGCCTGGAAGTAGTGAAGATTGAGGACTCCATAGTCCACCTCTATCAGGATGTGGCCTCTTCCACCCTTCAGAAAAGGCGCCTACTGAGGCCTCTCACAGATGCCTTACGTTCTGCTAAGATCGCCTACCGTTGGCTATTTCCCTTTGGGATCCTAATTTCTGCTGGCAACAAGCGCCTTTTGGTTCGTGACCCTGAGGATCTGACAGAGCTTTGTGACGTTCTGCAGATACCCCCTATGAATATCCCGTCGTGGCTACCTGTTCTCCCGGTTGGCGATCCTCCTCCTCTTCCATCTCCTTGGTCCACCGTGGGTAATTCTAGACCCAAGAAGCCAAGATCATCCCGGATGGACTCAAATGATTGACCTGCATAAGGGGTTAATGGGTATCGTTTCTACACTGGCTGGATGTTTATCCCATTTATTCAGATGGGATAGAAGTGGTCTTCTCCCCAGCATACTGACCTGATTGTCATTTTATTTAAAATTTTTCTTTTTCTTATTCCATTATGCTCCAGGAGACTCATTTTCGGGTGGGCCATGCCCCCAACTTAGCTCGTTCTGGGTATAATAAATGGTTCCACTCGTGCCACACCAGTTCATCCAGAGGGGTAAGCATTGGAATCCACAAAAATGTACCTTTCTATGAACCTTCCATAGTGGCAGACCCTGAGGGTCGTTTTTTATTTCTCTCTGGTAAAATAGGCACTGTAGCGGTCACCATTTGCAATTTATATGCTCCTAATAAACGTACGGTGTCTTGGCTAAAGAAAATACTAAGTAATATAGCTGTGGTTCAATCAGTTTTTTTGTTGGTTGGAGGGGATTTTAACCTGACTCTAAATCCTATTCTAGATGCTTCATCGGGGAAATCTGCTGTTTCATTTGGAGCTCTGGGGAGACTGCAAGGCTATTTGCGAAATCTCAACCTGTGTGATGTCTGGAGGTCCATGCATGCTGATTCTAAGGATTTCACGTTCTACTCCAATCCTCTCTTTTTACAGGATAGGTATCTGCAGCAGGTGCAAAGGGTTGATATCCACAATATCACGATCTCGGATCATGCCCCGCTCTTTTTATCCGTGTCCTTGCCCGGGGTTAACTCAAGAGAATGGTCTTGGCGATTTAACCCCACCCTTTTGAGCAGCCCCTCTCAAATTAGTTCTTTTTCAAAACTTATAACTAATTACTTTATCACCAACTCCTCCTCTGAGGCCTCTCCGGCTTCAATCTGGGAGGCGCATAAAACTGTAATCCGGGGGGAACTTATCTCATTGTGTTCATTTGTTAAGAAGAAGCAAGTAGCTGACATCAACGCCCTTCTGTCCAAGATAGCGATCTTAGAATGCACAAATAAGAAATCCCTGGCCCTTAGAGATCATGACCAACTAGTGTACCTTAGGAATGACCTGAAATCACTCCTTAATGTAAAAGCCGCAAATGCCTTCGTTAGACTGAGACATAGCCAATATGCTCATGGCGATAAAGGCAACAAAATCCTGTCCGCCATGATCAAGAAAAGATCTGAGCAAGCCCATATTAAGTCTATGCACTCGATGGGCGGTAATGAGGTGTCTGCCACGGAGAATATTGCTAGTGTTTTCACCACATATTATCATTCCCTTTATAATATACGTCAAGGTGAAACCTCAGCAGATTTGGTGGATTGCATGCGGCAGACCTCTGAATTTTTGTCCTCCCTCAAGCTACCGGTTCTGTCTGACGATGATAGGGTTTCACTTACTTCACCTATCACTTTGGAGGAAGTGAATTCCCCCAGGCAAGAGCCCTGGCCCAGATGGGTTCCCGATTTCATATTTTAAAAAGTTCTTTCCGGTCCTAGGTCCTCAACTGGTCCTTTATTTTAACGTTCTTCTCTTTGGATCCCCTATGTCTACTCAGTCCTTGGAGGCTCATATTGTAGTGCTCCCTAAAGAGGGGAAGGACCCGTCTCTTCCTTCCAGTTATCGCCCCATCTCGCTGCTTAATGCAGACACTAAATTATGGGCTAAGATTCTTGCTCATAGAATTAACTCCCTCCTTCAAAGATTAATACACTTGGACCAGGCGGGTTTTGTAGGGGGGTGGGAGTGTAGGGACGGCACCGTAAGGGTATTACATGCCATCGAATACGCTCTAGCTAACAACACACAACTCACCCTTCTCAGCACTGATGCTGAGAAGGCGTTTAATCGAGTGGATTGGAAGTTTTTGGAGGCATCTTTGCTTAAATTTGGCTTTCCTCCCTCCTTTGTCCATGCGGTGCTGTCCCTCTACTCCTCGCCTCGTGCGCGGGTCAGGATCAATGGGACCCTATCCTCCTCTTTCTCCATTTCCAATGGTACTAGGCAGGGGTGCCCCCTCTCTATTTATTTTGTGTTTGGAGACGTTACTTCAGGCGATTAGGCAAAAAGATGACATTGCGGGTATAAAAGTCGGACCTTTGACCCATAAAGTAGCGGCATTTGCCGATGACATGTTACTTCTTCTGCCTGACCCTACTAAAGCGTTCCCTATTGTGCTTAGCCTATTTGAATCATTTGGACAAATCTCCAACTTCAAGATAAACCTTTCTAAATGCACAGCCCTGGGAATTGGTGTCCCCGATTCTACTATTTCTTTCCTGTCCCGTGCTTTTCCTTTTCTGTGGGCGACCTCACACATCTCTTATTTGGGAGTGAACATATCTGCCCATATCGACCAGGCCTATTCTCTGAACTACTCCCCCCTACTGACTAACATTAAAGACCAATTAAAAAACTTAGACATTCTCTTTGTTTCTTGGATGGGACGTAAGAACATTGTCAAGACGTATATCTTACCCAAAGTACTATTCCTTCTCCAAACACTGCCCATTTATCTACCGGATTCTTTCTTTATGTCCCTTCGTAGGATTATATCAGGCTTCGCTTGGAAGCAAGCTCGTTCGAGACTATCACATGCCCAGCTGAAGGAGGTCTCGGTCTACCTGACATAAAACTTTATTACCAGGCAATTAAATTGCGTTTGTTAATAGAATTGAAAAACCCCAATGTCTCGAAATTAGCTTGCCAGATAGCTCGTCTCTCTCTCAAACCATCTGAGTTGGCTCGGCTATGGTCGGTAAAGTCGGATCGTGCACTGGATTTAGATTTTTCCCCCTTACTTAAGGGTCAACTCCACTCTTGGCTCTCCTTGCAATGGACCCCCTTGCATTACGCACACTTCTCTTTCATATGTAAGCTTTATTTGGGATCTGCCAATAAACACTTTGTCCCCTCCTGGTATGATATACTTGTAGTCTCCCCCAGTCCGACGAAGAAATTAGTCTCTTTGCTTTACAATAAGTTACTACTGGAGGGCATACAATCTAGACCCCCCCTTATTAGGCAGTGGGAGAAAGCTTGGGATTTCCCTCTCAGATGGGGAGGTGTCATTGGCCCTGAGGAATTCTCATGGATTTTCTAGGTGCATCCGAATCCAGGAGAACTCCTTCAAATTGTTTACAAAATGGTACCGCTCTCCAGATATGATGCCTAAAATTGATATGAGTATTCCCCCGATTTGTTGATGTCACAAGGCAGTCGGCACACTATCTCACATTTGGTGGTCGTGCGAAGGCATTTCTCCTTCCTGGTCCGAGCTTGGTGGACTTCTCCAACAGATCATTCCTCCAGGTCCCAGGCTCTCTCGTTCTCTGGTTCTCCTTAATGTTCCCTCAACAGATTCTTCCCTTCACAAGCGCTCTTTATTAGCCTATTTACTGGCTGCGGCCAAATTACTGGTTCCCTTGAATTGGTTGTCCGACAGAGCCCCTTCCACTGCTGACTGGATACTTAAAGCAAACGAGATCTGTAGGTTTGAAGAATTGTCAAGCTGGGAGACTCACATGATAAATTTCTGGTGACATGGGGCCCCTGGATGGACTGGTGTCGGTCGAGATCTGTCACGGCTGTTTAAGGGTAACAAGAGCATACACAGTAAAAGGAGCTACTGACCGGACCCAAACTAGGGAAGAGAAAGGGTGACCCCTGTCAGACCCTCAACACTCTCCCTATGCTGCTAAAGCACATGCCCGGATCCATGTGGTGGAACGAGGCATGCCCGCGTGCCTAAGACTGATGAGCCCTGTAACCCCTACACTAGTGGAAGGGGCACGGCCACCGATGCCCTGCTCAGAATATGGAGGGAACCGTGGCCACCTCAGATCCAGTCAGAAAATCACCAGGAACACAACAATGTCTGCACACTTAGCTGATGGAGCTGCAGCCGCAGAGAAGACGGATCCAAGGGCCGCTGGCAATATCCGGGGTGCTTGCAGCAACAGAACACAGGTCCAGAGAAGTAATAGCTTAACAAGTGAAGATACTCAAGGCAGAGCTACAACTGAAAAGAGAAATATAATCCACGCCCTGCAATAGGAGGAGGGATCATTTAAAGGCAGGGAAATCAAACGCAGGAGGAACAGCTGGGAGTAAAGACCTCATCACAGGGGCGGAGAAACAGAACAGTGAGAACACCTCCAAACTCTAAGTGACATCATCACAGGGGTGGAGACACAAAGCTGTGAGAACGTCTCAAAGCTCTGGTAGTGACAAGATCTGGTTGAGATCACCTTGTATTAATGCCTTCTGTATGCGGTTTACCTCCGTATTGTTTATTTCCATATTTAGGAGCCAACAATTTTTGCCGTTATTTATGCCTCCTGGTCAGTCAACAATGAGCTTGCACTTTCCATTGTATGTACTTAGTGCTTTAAGGTCCCTGAGCCTTACCTAGTTGTTGATATGCTGCCTCTCCTGTCATATGGCCTATCAGAAAGCCTGTTCCTATGTATGTTGTCCAACAGACTAATTTTTCCATGTATGCGTTGTAATTTGTACGCTTCCTCGATTTTTGGGCTTGTTTGCCCTTCTGTTATTGTTACATATCATTATGCTGGCAATAATAATAAAATAAAGATATGATAAAAAAAAAACTGCTATTGTTGTGTTGACATAAAAAAAGTTGACATATTAGGTATCGCCGCGTCCATAACAACCTGCTCTATAAAAATATCACATGACCTAACCCCTCAGGTGAACACCGTAAAAAATTAAAAAATTAAACTGTGTAAAAAAAAAAGCTATTTTTGTCACCTTACATCACAAAAATTACAATACCAAGCGATCAACAAGGAATATAACCCCCAAAAATAGTACCAATCAGTCACCTCATCCCGTAAAAAATTAGACCTTACCTAAGACAATCGGTAAAAAAATAAAAAGCTATGGCTCTCAGACTATGGATACCCTAAAACATCATTATTTTGGTTTCAAAAATGCTATTATTGTGTAAAACTTAAATAAATAAGAAAAAGTAGACATATTAGGTATTACCACGTCCGTAACGATCTGCTCTATAAAAATAGTCACATAACCTAATCGCTCAGGTAAACTCTGTAAAAATAAACAAATAAAAACTGCACCAAAACAACCAATTTTTTGGTCACCTTGCCCAATAAAGTGTAATAATGAATAATAAACAATCATATGTACCCCAAAAAAACGAGCCCCTGCACAAGACGATCGGCAGAAAAATGAACAAAAAGGGAGTTCACAAAATGAAGATACAAAAGCATAATTTTTGTTTTCAAAAATGCTTTATTATGTAAAACTGAAACAAACATAGGAAGTAGACATATTTGATATCACTGCGTCCGTAACAACCTGCTCTATAAAAATAGCGCAAGATCTAACCTGTCAGATGAATGTTGTTAAAAAAAAATGGTGCCAAAACATAAATTTTTTGGGTTACCTTGCCTCACAAAGAATGTAATATAGAGCAAATAAAAATCACATGTACCCCAAAATGGTACCAACAAAACTGGCATCTTATCCCGTAGTTTCCAAAATGTGGTCACTTTTTTAAGTTTCTACTGTAACCCCTACAGCATCAGGGGTCTTCAAATTGGACATGGCATCTAAAAACCAGTTCAGCTAAAATCTATATGGCGTTCCTTTCCTTCTGCGCCCTGCTGTATCGGATATACAGCAGTTTACAATCACATGTGGGGTGTTTCTGTAAACCGCAGAATCAGGGTAATAAATATTGTGTTTTGTTTGGCTGTTAACCCTTGCTTTGCTACTGGAAAAATTGATTAAAATGTAAAATCTGCCCAAAAAAGTGACATTCCATTAATTCTTGTGGAACACCTAAAGGGTTAACAAAGTTTGTAAAATCAGTTTTGAATACCTTGAGGGGTGTAGTTTTGTAAAATGGGTCATTTTTGGGTGGTTTCTATTATGTAAGCCCCACAAATTGACTTCAGACCTGACGCCAGCACAGGGAAGGAACACTATGCCGGCACTGCGCATTGCGAGATTACGGCGATCTAACTGTGAAGAAAGGAGGAGATTCAGAGGACGCAGGCGCTGCTGGGCTCCTTACCAGGCTGATTTACATATCTATAAAATCATTTAACATAATAAAAGGACACTGCTATGGGACAGGTATATTGCAGACATGCTAGCGGCGATCTAGCCGTTCATGTCCGCATCTCTATAGCCTAAAACGAGGCGACAGAATCCCTTTAAGGGGGAGTCATGAGCAATCATCCTAAACCTCACTTGGCTGATTGTATTTGCCTTCTCGAGAAAGAATTTAGGAACATGTAACTCCATGACACCTGTCTGTATTGTACCTCTATGTGTGCTCTCACCTCCATAGCGGTCTCAGCCCCCTCCAACCTACAACCCCATGTAAGGGTCCATTCACACGTCCGTTTTTTCTTTCCTGATCTGTTCCGTTTTTTCAGGAACAGATCAGGACCAGATCTGGACCCATTCATTTTCAATGGGTCCTGGAAAAAATCGGACAGCACAATGTGTGCTGTCCGTTTCCGTTGTTCCGTTCCGCATGTCCGTTTAAATATAAAACATGTCCTATTCTTGTCCTGAAAAATCGGATCCTGGTACAATACAAAGTCAATGGATCCGCAAAAAACGGATTACATTCGGATGTCATTCCGTATGTCATCCGTTTTTTGCGGATTCCGTTCCTGGAAACACATAACAATTTTTTTTTTTTTTTTCAATTTTTTTTCAAAGAAATCCAAACAACTTTATTTGATTATTGAAATGTATACATGCTCCCGTTTTTTGCGGATCCGCAAAAAACGGATGACATACGGAAACATTTTCAGGAACAACGGATCCGCAAAAAACGGACCGTTTTTCAGGATGAAAAAAAACAGGACGTGTGAATGGACCCTTAATATATCACTCCCCTTTCTTCTGCCCACTCCAACATACAGTCCCATGAAAAATACATCACTCCTCTTTCTTCTGCCCACTCCAACATACAGTCCCATGAAAAATACATCACTCCCTAGCTTCAGCATTCCTAAGCATGTAGTCCCATGTAAAAAGACAAGTCTCCCACAATTCACCCTCTCTTAGGGCTCATTCAGACGGCCGTATGCTGTCTGCAAAAATGCGGATCCGTTTTTTGCGGATTAGATGCTGTCCCATTCGCTTCTATGGGGCCCTTTTCTTCCATTGCACGGCTCAGCAAAAAAAAATAATGAAACATGTCCTATACTTGTCAGTGAAAATCATGACATGGCCCTACTGAAGTCTATGGATCAGCAAAAAAATGGAATGCAATCCGTTTTTTTGCAGACATGCAGAACTGTCAGCAAAAAAACGGATCCGCATTTTTGCGGACAGCATACGGCCGTCTGAATGAGCCCTTACAAACACATTCATACAGTCCCAAATCCAGTGACCCAGAGGCCACTGCTAATAATAGGGCTTTGCAAATGTTTTTTTTATGTATAGTTAGATCTAACACTATGTTATGTTATGTAACACCTGAAGTAGAGTGTTAGTTCCATGCCCTAGCAACCATCACCAGGCAGGGGTGGGCTCAGCTCCTTCCTGTGAGTCCGCAGTTAGTCAGGTGGATGTAGCGGCCTGTGAGCATCTACTCTCAGGAGTTTGGGGACCACAGAGAGAAAATCTCCATAATTTTACCAGACTAAGGCCTCATGCACACGGCCGTGTACCGCGGCTGAGAGCGAACCGTGGAAATCGGCCAGGATTCCTGCTGACAGCATGAGCGCACGGCGTCATTGGTTGCTATGACGCCGTGCGCTTCATGCAATCGCTGCTGTACAGTAATACACTATCTGTTTAACCCCTTCCCAACCTTTGCCGTACACGTATGGCAAAAATCAAGTCTTTAAACAAGAAACCGGCCCAGAAGCTGAGAGCGCACCACAGCTTCCCGCTCCATGCTGTCTTGCGCAAAAGACATCGATTCTGAACGGATGCGGTCGGTTGTATTATTGACGGATGCGTTTTTGCCGATCCCCTGCCGAAGCCAGCAAAAACGCAGAAGTGAAAGTACCCTAAAACATCACTCTTCTTTCTTCAGCCCCCTCCAACATACAGTCCCATGTAAATATATAAACAAAATATAGCCCCACTCCCATGTAAACCGAAAACCCCCTGTGCTCCAATCTGTCATATGCTGTGAGGCCCCGCCCCGCCTCCGGGAGCCCCGCCCCTTCCCATGACATCACACCCACCAGGTGCCACTCCACCTCAGTCAGCCCGGCGTCCTGTGACTGCTAAGATCCTCCCGCCTGCGGTACTGCACTGTGGCCCCTCAGCTGGTGTCATGCCGTCTCCTATCCCTGTGGAGCGCTTCCTGCCCCGGGACTTGTCTCCGTCCATAGACCTGCGTCCCTGCAGCAGTCCCCTGGAGCTGAGCGGCCGCAAGCCCGGCTCCATTCTCCCTGCTGCCTGTAACCAGCGCCTGGCCGTGCCCCGGCTTCCCCCCCGCCTGGCCTGGTGCAGCATTGACTGGGAGCAGGTGCGAGTGCTGGAGCCACTGGGCTCCGGGGGCTTCGGCTCCGTCTACAGGGCCACCTACCGCGGCCAGACAGTGGCGCTGAAGAAGGTGAAGCGCTGCAGCAAGAACCGCCTGGCCTCCCGGCAAAGCTTCTGGGCCGAGCTGAACGCCGCCAGCCTCCGGCACCCGCATGTGGTGCGCATCCTGGCCGCCAGCGCCTGCTGCCCCGGAGACCCCGGCAGCCCCGGGACCATCATCATGGAGTACACGGGGAACAGCACCCTGCACCAGCGCATCTACGGCCGCGGCCCCCCGCTGGAGCGGGACTGCTGCCTGCGCTACGCCCGGCACGTCGCGGACGGCCTGTGCTTCCTGCACCGGGGCGGGGTGGTGCACCTGGACCTGAAGCCGGCCAACGTGCTGCTCGCCCCGGGAGACCTCTGCAAGATCGGGGACTTCGGCTGCTCGCAGCGGCTCCACGAGGGCGGGGAGGATCCGTGCTGGAGCCAGCTCCGCCACCTGGGGGGCACCTACACCCACCGCGCCCCGGAGCTGCTCCGCGGGGAGCCAGTGACGGTGAAGGCGGACATCTACGCCTATGCGGTGACGGTGTGGCAGATGGTGACCCGGGAGCTGCCGTACACCGGGGACCGCCAGTGCGTGCTCTACGCCGTGGTGGCCTATGACCTGCGCCCGGAGATCGGCCAGACCTTCCGCTGTACCGAGGCGGGCAGCGCCCTGGGCGACATCGTGCAGAGCTGCTGGGTGCCCCGACCGGAGGACCGACCCGACGCCATTCAGATCCTGCAGAGACTGGACGCGGCCGACTGCTCAACGTCCTCTGTGCTGCTGACAAGGGAAAGCCCCCTGGACTCCCCTCAGGGACCTGACTCGGGGGATGGCAGCTGTCAGCCTGATGTCTGCTCCTTCACATGAAGACATATGCCCCTTGTATAGGAACACGGCACCTCTATGTGCAGGGTGAACTGCAGGCCTAGAGCCATCCAGGACCTTTCCTACATACCAGTGAATGATGTGGGTGACTACTGGGGCTTGGCATGGTGACGGGTGCTGGGCACGGATAGGGTAGTGGCTTGGTTACTACATTGTGTTTTGATGCTGTTTATGTTTTGTGTTTTTATGTCTGGTAGATTGTTATGAAGCACTTTAATAAATGTGATTTGGATAATACAGGCAGCAGGATACTCTAATGAACAGCGCCGATCCGTGGCAGTGGCACCTGCTGTTAAAGGGGAGCTCCCACATGCAGGATAGTATTGAAGGGGTATTCCTATCTTAGACAATGGGGTCATTCATTTCTATGGGGCAGACGGCAATAGCCGAGCTAGTGCTCTGCTATTTTCGGAAGCCTCATAGAAATGAATGGAGGGCAGCTGCGCATGCGCAATGCGCTCTCCTTCACTCTTGGGGCTCCGCTCTCGATATAGGTGTGGGACCCGCACCTATAAGACAATGAGGGCATATCCTAGAGATATGCCCCCATTGTCTGAGATTAGAAAACCCCTTTAAAGGGGTTGGGCAGCATTTTGTAAAATTGATGGTGTGTAGATAGATCTCTGCCCGCTGTTAGTGAAGCAAAACATCTTTTAAAGGGGTTGTCCGGTTTTAAGAGAGAACCAGACAATTCAGGGGATTAACCTTTTTTAAAGGGGTTGTCTCACTTCAGCAAATGGTGCCAGTTGCCGCAGTTACGTGGCAGGTTCTGCCCTTCCATTATTTTTGTTGTGCTCCTATAATAGAGCAAAATGATGGTAATCCAAGGGCTTGTTCACATTGGCACTATTAACAGGGCTTTTTAGGAGTTTGATATTGATGGCCTATCTTCAGGATAGGTGATAATTATCTGATCTAGGGGGGAGGTCCGACTCCAGCACTGCTGGCAATCAGCTCTCTGAAGGGGAGTGCTGCGGCTGCTTCCATGGCTAGTGACGTCGTGTTCATCAGTCACGTGGCTCTGCCATCAATATTGATCTCCTGGAAACCCACTGTAACCGGATACCACCTCTAAGGCTACTCTCACACTGGCGTTTTGGCTTTCCGTTTGTGAGATCCGTTCAGGGCTCTCAGTCGGTCCAAAATGGATCAGTTTTCAGTTTTGCCCTAATGCATTCTGAATGGATAAGGATCCGCTCAGAATGCATCAGTTTGCCTCCGTTTCGTCTCCATTCCGCTTTGCAGGAGGACACCAAAACGCTGCCTGCAGTGTTTTGGTGTCCGGCTGACGAAACTGAGCCAAGCGGATCTGTCCTGACACACAATGTAAGTCAATGGGGACGGATCCGTTTTCTATGACACAATCTGGCACAATAGAAAACAGATCCGTCCTCCATTGACTTTCAATGGTGTTCAAGGCGGCTACGTCTTGGCTATGTTAAAGATAATACAAACGGATCCGAATGCAGACGGTTGTGTTATCTGAATGGATCCGTCTGTGCAGATCCATGAAGGATCCACACAAAACGCGAGTGTAAAAGTAGCCTAATACGTAAACTATGACGTTTTCCTGCAGCAAGCAGAGATCTTCAAAACGGCAAGGAACTGAAAGACGGGGCACATAGGCTCTTTAGCTTTGTATTCTGCAGAGATTATGCTTCGTGCTGAAACCTCAAGATTGTTCTCTTATGACGGGGGTAGGAAACCTCCGGCACTCCAGCTGTTGTAAAACTACAACTCCCAGCATGCATACTTACTCTGCTCTTCTAAGAAATATCATAGGAATGATTGGAGCATGCTGGGAATTGTAGTTTCACACCAGCTGGAGTGCCGACGGTTGCTGGGTACCTGTCTTGAGATGCTGTTTCACTGTGACCCCGATGTACATTGCACAGTAAATCAACACTTACAGGCGGAGTAACACTTTACATGTCTCTCTGGAGTCTTCTGTGGAATCTCTGAGTTATATTGTGATGTATGAAGTTCCTTTTGGTTTATTCTATAGTGTGGATTTTGTGTATTATATTTTTATTTTTTGTTACTGGTGCTTCATCATCCCTGTAAGTTTATTATGTTATTATGCATGAGCGACCTGTACATAGGTCCCCTTCTAATTTCAGAAGTGGCGCTGTCCCATTGTCAGTCAGTTCTATACTCTCCCTGCCGATCCCGTTCCGATGCTCATCAGTTCCCCTCTGGTCTCCTCTTGAAGCATGTTCATCCAATCACTGGCCACTGCCTTGGCCTATCTCATTCAACTCCTTTGTCGTTCCTATTTGGTTGCCATAACCTCTAAGGGTACTTTCACACTTGCGCCAGAGGATTCCGGCAGGCAGTTCCGTCGCCAGAACTGCCTGCCGGATTTGGCAATCCGGACGCAAACTGATGGCATTTGTCAGACTGATGCGGATCCGTTTGACAAATGCATTGAAATGTCAGATCCGTCTCTCCGCTGTCATCCGGAAAAACGGATCCGGTATTTATCTTTGCATTTTTAAAGGTCTGCGCATGCGCAGACTGGAAAACCGGATCCGTTTTGCCGGTACACTCAGGGCCGGATCCTGCACTAATACACTTCAATGTAAGTGAATGCCGGATCCCGCATTCCGGCAAGTGATCAGTATTTTTGGCCGGAGAGAGAAAATGCAGCATGTAAGAGGGACTGAACTGATGCATCCTGAACGGATTTCTCTCCATTCAGAATGTATTAGGATAAAACTGATCAGTTATTTTCCGTTATAGAGGCCCTGTGATGGAACTCGATACCGGAAAAGAAAAACGCTACTGTGAAAGTACCCTAACATAGTGCTGCTTTAAGAGTAAGGTTACTTTCACACTCGTTTGTTGCGGATCCGTCATGGATCTGCACAGACGGATTCGTTCGGATAATACAACCACATGCATCCATTCAGAACGGATCCGTTTGTATTATCTTTAACATAGTCAAGACGGATCCGTCTTAAACACCGTTAAAAGTCAATGGAGGACGGATCAGTTTTCTATTGTGTCATAGAAAACGGATCCGTCCCCATTGACTTACATTGTGTGTCAGGACAGATCAGTTTCGTCAGACGGACACCAAAACTCTGCAGGCAGCGTTTTGGTGTCCGCCTCCAAAGCGGAATGGAGACGGAACGGAGCCAAACTGATGCATTCTGAGCGGATCCTTATCCATTCAGAATGCATAAGGGAAAACTGATCCGTTTTGGACCTCTTGTGAGAGCCCTGAACGGATCTCACAAACGGAAAGCCAAAATGCCAGTGTGAAAGTAGCCTAAGTTCACTCCGGGTCATCATATAGTCATGTCAGGACTTGAAATGCCTCAGAGATCTTTACCTTCACGCTGGGTTCAGACCTGAGCGTTCGGGATGTCGCGCTCTGTATGCGCGATTGTACTGGCGTTTGCAATCGCGCATACAGAGACAAGCGAACTCCCATTGTCGTGCGTTCCCGGAAGTCTATGTACGGGAACGCGCGACAAGACGCCCCAAAGATGCTCATGTACTTCTTGGGGCGTTGGGCGTCTTACAGCGCGATCGTACGCGCTGTAAAACGCTCAGGTGAGAACCATTCCCATAGGGAATCATTGGTTCTTGCCTGTTGAGCGTTTTACAGCGCGTAGGAACGCGCTGTAAAACGCTCGGGTCTGAACGCAGCCTTAGGGTGGCTCAAAGTGCTTATATTTTAGTGGACATCTTTTGTGATCTCGGGACGTGTGAAGTTGTCAAAGATTGTTTTGGATACCATGAGATGAGTTAGGAGAACTCGGCAAACGTGTAGATAAGACCAGGGACCGTACATTGGTCCATGAGAAGGGATGAGGTTGCAGGAGTCCCCACCCTGAGCATCTTATGGTCATAATTACAGTCTCGCCAAATCGCACCCATCTTCACTTCTAAATGTTTAAGACTGTCCTGGTTTTCATTTGGGATGTTGGTCCTGGCAAAGAATTGGGACATTTGATGGACTCGCCCTTTTTGTAGATACTGTCTTGTGGCTGTTACAGTTGAATCCAAGTTCCAACCCTTGAATTGTGCTGGTCTTTGTAGTGCTTAGTCGTGGAAAGGCTCCATGTCTTGTAGAAGTTAGTCCGTGGAGCATGTAGACATTTTAAAACACACCGTAGAACTAATAGACCTTGACAGGTTAATCTTATTGTGCATTTGTTATTGCTTACTAGGGGTTGTAGTAGTGTCGTCCAGTGTCACTCGCCTATAGAACCAAGAATTGTGGTCGTTTGATACCTTATTTATTGCTGAAAGGGTTTCTGTCACCAGATTTAACCCTATTAAGCTAGCTGAGATTAGCGATGTGCTAATGTCAGCTGAACTTAACTAGCCTATTCCTACTTTTATCTATGCCCCCGTTATGCCAGAAAGCTAACTTTTATAATATGCTAATTAGCCTCTCAGAGCAGGGGGGGGTCCTGCTCTTAGAGGCTCCGTTCTCCCATCTCCGGTCACGCCCTGCGACACTAGATTGACAGGGCCAGGCAGCGTTGGTCTCCTACTGCTGCCCCTGTCTGCCGTGTAAATCTTGCGCCGTCCCGTTCAGTATTCGGCGCAGTGAGTGAGGGGCGCTCGCTGGCTGCCGGCTTCCTCACTGCGCCTGCTCCGAATACTGAACAGCGCAATATTTCCCCAGCGCACAGGGCCAGCAGTTGGAGGTGAAGGCTTCCTGGCCCTGTCAATCTAGTGTAGCAGGGTGTGGCCAGAGGTGGGAGAGCAGAGCCTCTAGGAGCAGGAACCACGACCCCCCCCCCCCCCACCTCCTAGAGGCTAATTAGCATATTATAAAAGTTAGATTTCTGGAGTAACGGGCATAGATAAAAGTAGGAATAGACTAGTTAGGTTCAGCTGACATTAGCACATCGCTAATGTCAGCTAGCTTTAATAGGGTTAATTCTGTTGACAAATCCTCTAAATGGGTAGATAACGGGTGCAAGCTTTTAATATAGCTTTGGTCCCTTCCTGTAGCATAACCAAATCTTCTCTGCATCGTGTACGACCACACGGTGCGGTCAGACTGCGGTTGAGTACCGCTCAGCAGTACGAGCCACATCGGGCTCTAGTTAACTTACTGCATTCTTAATGACCACACGGCACCTGCAATGCCACGTGTCCATAAACAGTGTGGTCCTAATTGGTTAACTGGAGCCCACTGTGGCTGCACATTTATTTTTTTTCCTGTACTGATTCTCATGCGGACACACTGCAGCGTAATACAGTACTAACATTAAAATGTATAGAAAAAATATATATAGTGTTAACTGGTATGGAAATAGACAATAGCAGCGGTGCCCTTAAGGGAGTAGGGTCAAACTCCTAAAGTATATAAAGTTAAAGGATGCGGGAACCGCGCTCTAAATACAAAGTAAATGTCAGTGAGTCTCTCCTGCAAATATAGGGAAAAAATCCGGTAAAATGTCCAGTTAATGAAGATGGAAAGTTCACTGGACCAGGATGTTCATAAGATGTTTAAACAGTTCCCCTGCTACTGATCCATAAGTAGCATAACTGACCAAATTCCGGACCCAAATGAGAGGTGAAAGCTGCTGGAAAATGTCAGTAATTCATCCACAGACACCTCCTACTGATCCACAGATCTCGTGCTGAGTATCCAGCCTCTAAATCCAACCACCGAACCTTCAAAGGAATAAAGACAGATGGTGCAGTACCCTCGGTATCTTCAATAGTCAGGATTTTATTATACTTACAATCAAGAAGTTTAAAATTTGCACATAAAAAAGGCCCGACCCGGGTTTCGCTGTTCGCTTCGTCAGGGGCTGCGGTATACTGACCGCTGCAAACCACGAGTGGAAGTACTCTCCCACCCCGGAACTGAAACGGACTTCCGTAATCAGTCACATGTCAATCACAAGGTCGGCTATTCAAACTATAAAAAGTGCATTCAGAATCACAAATAACAATCACATATAAATACAAATTCATATATAAATATAAATAGACATATAAAATGTTCAAGGTATAAAATTCAATATAAAAATCCATATATAAAAATTGAATATATAAAACGGAAATATAGATATCATCTGGATCAAGCCATACAGACTGATTTAATGTCCCACTCAATATTCAGCCCTCGCGGTTGTAAAGTGCCCAACTCAAAAATCCACTTCGCTTCTATTTTATTAATTTGTGTTGCGGGATTACCTCCTCGCCAATGTTGTTTAACCAGTTCAATACCACAAAATTTCAAACCACTGGGGTCTTTCTGGTGCACTCTCTTGAAATGGGCAGAGACACTATGCGTCTCTAAACCTTTTTTAATATTTCTAATATGCTCTGCCACCCTTACTTTGAGCTTCCTTAGAGTCCTACCTATATATTGGAGCCCGCAAGGGCATTCCAACATATAGATGACCCCCTTAGTTTCACAAGAAATGTTACCTTTAATTTTTAAGACAGTTGCATTGGAGGTAGACACAATCTCTTTTATCTTTGACTTTTTCTTTTCGTCCCTAGAGCGGTTCTTACAACAAGGGCAAAAACCGCACCATGTGAACACACTGCAGGATTTAATAGTGCTGGGAACCTCCTTCACAAAACTATGTATAATACGATTCCTAACAGTGGGGGCTCTTTTATAAATAAATGGTGGTTTCTTGGGGATAAGATCTCCAATAATACGGTCATTCTTCAGAACATTCCAGTTCTGATGTATGATCTTTCTAATTTGGGGGCAAATAGCAGAATAAGAAGTAGAAAAAGCAAATTGATATTTATCCCTCATGATTTCTTTCTGTTCCTTTGAATCATTATTTTTATTTATTAACATATCACTATCTAATTTTATTTCTTCCTTTTGCTCATATAAAATTTCTTTTTTATATCCCTTTTCAATGAACCGATCTATGATAATGTTACTTTGATTGTCATAATCTTTAATATTGGTACAATTTCTTCTAATGCGTTTTAGTTGGCCTTTCGGTACATTACATAACCAAGGCTTATAGTGACAACTACTGCTTTCAATGTACCCATTACGGTCAGTTGGTTTAAAGTAGGTTTTGGTTACGATTTCATTCTCCTCTAGTCTAATTTCAAGGTCTAAAAAATGAATAACGGTGTTGCTTATATCCTCCGTGAATTTTATATTCCATTCGTTTAAATTCAAATGCGAAATGAAATCCAACAAACCCTCCTTTGTGCCATACCAAATGCCAACGCAGTCATCAATATATCTCCTCCAAAACTGGAGGCTGCCGCCCTCAGCGTCTCTTCCCAGGGCAGGGGAGATGGTAAAATGTTCCCAATATGACATAAAAAGATTTGCAAAACTAGGTGCAAATTTCGCACCCATCGCCACACCAGAAACCTGTAAATAATAATAATCGTCGTACCAAAAATAATTATGTCCCAAACAAAACCGTATACAATCCAGAATAAATGTTTTATGAGCCTCACTCATTCGTTCGTCACTATCCAAATAAAACCTAACTGCATCTATACCAATATTATTAGGTATTATAGTATATAATGATGTAACATCCAGTGTCATTAAAAGGGTATTTTCTGGGAATTTATCAAAAGCTTTTAACAATTCCAAAACATGCCCTGTATCTCTCAGATAATAGGGGGTGGTGGTAACAAAACGTTGTAAAAAAATATCTATATATTCAGAAACACGGCTGGTAATTGAGTCGATACCAGAGACTATGGGTCTACCTGGGGGGCGCTCTACATCCTTGTGTACCTTTGGCAAGTAATATATAGTTGGAGTTTTAGGATATAAGTTATTCAGATATTGATGTTCCTTCTGATTAAGGACACCTAGAGCTAGCCCTCTATCCAGAAGTATTTTTAATTCCTTCTTATAATCACTGACCGGATCTTTTTTTAGTCTCCTATATGTATTAACATCACTCAAAATTCTTTGCATTTCAGCATTGTAATCTGCTATATTTAATACCACTATCCCTCCCCCTTTATCGGCCGGCTTAATTATTATTTGGTTATTTTGTTCTAAACTCTTCAAAGACGCTTTTTCTTTTTTGCTCAAATTATTATATTTCATGCCCCTTGTATCTATTTGATCAAGCCCCTTCAGAACCCCTTGTTTAAAAGCCTCAATACATTCATTTTCTTTGTTATCTGGGTAGAAGGTAGATTTATTCCTTAGGTCTGTGTAAATCCCTGTTCCATCTGTTTGGGGGTTTTTAATAGGGTTACTCGTAAGATATTTGCGAATGTTCAATTTTCTGATGAAACGATGTAGGTCCAAATAGGTCTCAAACTTGTTACCCCAGTAAGTGGGGGCAAACTTGAGACCCTTATTGAGGACCGACCGCTCATCAGACGATAGAACATGAGAACTTAGGTTGTATATTCCTAATGATTCCCCCTGCCCTTCTTTGCATCGGGGCTTATTGTGTCTCTTTCCTCCCCTGTTGCCTCTGTTTCTCTTTTTTTCTTTCTCGGTGTATCGTCCTTCTTTTGTGGTATTTGTGGTGTTTTTCGATTTATTAACTTGTGTGGAAAATTTTCATCATGGACACTATTGTCAATTCTCTCATTAGGGTAGGCTCGTGCCTCTTTCTTATTACTCATATCCATTTGATTTTCATATTGGTTATTGGCCTTAGGGGAACCATTCCCCCTTGGTCCATCCACTCTTTTATTAGGATAATTTTCATTCTGATATCTATGGTTTGTATCGATCTGATACCTTCCGTTAAAATCAGGTGCATAATTCTCCATGTCTCTATTATCAAAATACGGACGGTATTGTTGCCTAAAATTCCCTGGATTCTGATATTCTCGGGGGCCATGGTGGTATCGATTATTATTACCTCGATAGTGGTAGTTGTTATAATGGGACTGATTAGTCCCTCCATTAAAATGTATGAGATCAGGCAAATGTCATGTCCACTTTGCTTTTTTGATTCCATGTGGAAGTTCACCTGCTGCGCAGATTGTTAAATCGGCAGCGTGTCAATTCTTTGCTCGAATTTCACCTTTTTCAATGCAAGGGTCAGATCTGCCGCAAAACTGCATTAAATCCGCACCCAAGACCGGAAGTAACGCAAGCGACTTTTGTTGCAAAAATGCCAAATTTCTGTGAGTTTCCGCAAGTCAGCCCTTACCCATCTGCAGGTAGCCTTAGGGCTCATTCACACGACCGTATTTACGTGTCCACATCCGTTCCGCTATTTTGCTTAGTGGATGCAGACCCGTTCACTTCAATGGGGCTGCAAAAGATGCGGACAGCACACTGTGTGCTGTCCGTATTCGTACTTCTGTTGCGCGGCCCTGCAAAAAAGAGCATGTCTTATTCTTGTCTGCAATTGCGGACAAGAATAGGCATTTCTATCATAGGTCTGGCCGTGTGGGTTCCGCAAAATGCGGAATGCACACAGCCGGTATCCGTGACATACGGTCGTCTCAATGAGTCTTTATGGTAAGATCACGTGGTGCGGCTGAACAAGCTGGGCTGCATGATGGGAGCACTTCAACCACTAGATGTACAGTGGATATAAAGTCTACACACCCATCTTAAAATGTCAGGTTTCTGTGATGTAAAAAAATTAGACAAAGGCCTAATGCACACGGCCGTGAGCGGTCCCTGGTAACACAGGCTGGATTCCTGCCGAGAGCAGGAGCGCACGGAGTCATTGGTTGCTATGACGCCGTGCGCTTCATGCTGCCGCCGCAGTACAGTAATACACTGGTACCAGTCTTTTCATCAATTTTGGAGGGACGTCCAGTTCTTGGTAATGTCACTGTTGTGCCATTTTTTCTCCACTTGATGGTGACTGTCTTCACTGTGTTCCATGGTATATCTAATGCCTTGGGAATTCTTTTGTACCCTTCTCCTGACTGATACCTTTTAACAATGAGATCCCTCTGATGCTTTGGAAGCTCTCTGTGGACCATGGCTTTTGCTGTGGGATGCGAAGAAGATTTCAGGAAAGACCAACTAGAGCAGCTGAACTTTATTTGGGGTTAATCGGCACTTTAAATGATGGCAGGTGTATGCTGACTCCTATTTAACAGGATTTAGAATGTGATTGCTACATCCCCAATTATAAGAGGGTGTGCACACTTATGCAACCACATTGTTTTAGTTATTGGTTTCTTCCCTCCACCTAAAAGATTTCAGTTTGTTTTTCAATTGAGTGGTACAGTTTATAGGTCACATTTAAGGTGGAAAAAGTTCTGAAATGATTTATCATTGTCTCTTTACATCACAGAAACCTGACATTTTAACAGGGGTGTGCAGACTTTTTATATCCACTGTATATGAAAAACTTGCTGAAAACTTCCACAACTGATAGGGAAACACGATGGCCCCATAAAGTTACTTTGGTGCAAGCAGGCTCAACCATGCAGCCCTCCAGCTGTTGCAAAACTACAACTCCCAGCATGCCCGAACAATCTACAGGTATCAGCCTACAGCAGGGCATTGTGGGAGTTGTAGTTTTACAACAGCTGGAGGGCCGCAGGTTGAGCATTCCTGCTTTAGTGTAAACATTTGTTCTAAACCAAGCTTGATTTAAAGTTTAGCAGTTGTGAATGTGGGGGAAAAAAATATAGAAAACAATCATTTATTTTAACAATGTTAGCTAAGGGCTGTGGGTGGTATTTCCGCCATACCCCCCCGCAGCCCTGATCGCTGCTATTGGCCGGATTCCACAGGCATGCGCATCGCAGTATCGGCTGTGATACAGAGCTGGGGGGGGGGGGGGGGGGTCATCTGGAGGTGACTTGTGCTGGACAAGTTGGCACCTGTCTCCTCCTAGGTCAGGCAGGGTACACCAGTGTTTTGGGAACAACGCTCCAGCCAATGACAGCCTTATAGCTGCACAGGAAGAGGCAGAACTTCCCTGCATGCAGATGTTTTAACCCCTTTCCTGTTGAAAAGACGAAGAAAGAACAACATCTGGAATAGCTGTCCATATATTTATTTTTTATTTGCAGCTGTTCCAGATCCCTAAACCACCCTCCGTCCTTGTCCCTTCGATCTGTGTGCAAGACAAATAAATTATTTAAAATTCATACAATGTGATTTCCGGATTTTTATTTATTTTTGTAAATTCTGTCTGAGTGGGAATGCACCTACAATGTGATTTTCAGACCCCTCCATGATTTCTAAGTGGGAGAACTAACAAAATCACAGGGTGTTCAAATACTTCTGTTCTTCACTGTAGAGGAGTCCCTGGCACATTTCAAGGTGAGGGTAAGATTCTGCCAGTACCTGCCCAGCAAGGTATGGCATAAAAATGTTAGGATCCCCGAAAATATATGGAGGGATCCTCATGGGATTATAATCATCCCATTAGCCTCCATTGTGTTTTTTGGGCGGGCAAATTTCCCGCCTAAAAGTGTGTATAAGGCTACTTTCACACTTGCGCTTGATCGGATCCGTTCTGAACGGATCCGATCATATTAATGCAGACGGAGGCTCCGTTCAGTACGGATCCGTCTGCATTATAACTTAGAAAAATTTCTAAGTGTGAAAGTAGCCTGAGCGGATCCGTTCAGACTTTCAATGTAAAGTCAATAGGGGACGGATCCGCTTGAAGATTGAGCCATATGGTGTCATCTTTAAGCGGATCCGTTCCCATTGACTTACATTGTAAGTCTGAACGGATCCGCTCGCCTCCGCACGGACAGCCCAACGCTGCAAGCAGCGTTCAGCTGTCCGCCTGGCCGAGCGGAGCGCAGGCTGAACGCCGCCAGACTGATGCAGTCTGAGCGGATCCGCTCCATTCAGACTGCATAAGGGCTGGACGGAGGCGTTCGGGTCCGCTCGTGAGCTCCTTCAAACGGAGCTCACGAGCGGACCGACGAACACAAGTGTGAAAGTAGCCTAAGCCGGTTAAAAATAGATGGCTACTGGGGTCTGGGGCAGAGGTCACTCATTGGGTCAGCAAGTGACCTATGGTATGGTGTTGCTGGGCAAAAAAATGCAGAGATGCCCAGCAACAGGTAGGGCATTGGTGGGACTGTTTCAAGCACCCCGGGTTAGGGCTAGATAGTTGCGGTGGCTGGCAGCTTTGTGCTGTCATCCCGACCGCATCTGAAGGAAGTGCTGCCCCCGCCCACCGTTCCCTGTTGAAAGTTTTGATATTGTCACGGCCACTTTATTAGGAGGGTACAAAGTCGCTCACTGAAAAGGTTAGCGGACGAGCTTATGGCTGGTCTAATTATTGTTTAAGTTATTGGTGTGATTGATACAGTTTTAATTGGTTTAAGATGACCTTTAATAAAGTTGGCCGTGGCCTAATTTATTCCACCCAAATACTGTCCATGTTTATTTATTTTTATTATGGATATGAGTATATTTTGAGATTGATTTATAATCCCATGTATAAACAGAGTAGCTCAGGGTAAACCTGTTGGTTTCGGGTTTATGAAGGGAAAGAACCTCAAATTACAAAATGCGCCCCCCCCCCCCCCCCCCCCCCCCCGTCCTAGGAGTTAGTGGGAAGATTGTGTGGGACCTACTGCACCCACTGCTGGATAAAGGGTTATCACGGCTATGTGGATAACTATTATACCAGCATAGCCCTGTTCATGTCACTAACTTCCAGAGGTACTGTGGCAAAAAAGAGGGGCCTTCCTAGATCCCTGGTAGGGCAACCACTTAGGGTGAAAGCAGGGCACTCCGCAATGAACATGCTGGTGGTTAAGGACAAGAGGGATGTCCTTGTACTGACCTGACCACCATTCACAGTAACGCCAGATCCCCTGCTGCTGTATGTGGTACCACTGTCCCCAAACCAGACACAACAGGCACATGGGCAGGGTGGATCTTTCAGATCAAGTTCTGAAGCCGTACAGTGCCACACGAAAAACAAAAGTGTGGTACAAAAAGCTGGCCGTACACATTGTGCAGATGGCAATGTACAATGCGTGCGTGCTATACACGTCTAGCCAACACACAGGAACATTTCTTCATTTTCAAGAAGTAGTGATCAAGGCCCTAATGCTTCCAAACCAAACAGAAGAGGGCCCCAGTACGTCTGTAGGTCACAGTGGCCGTGTTGTACCAGGACAACATTTCCCAGCTGAAGTCCCCCAGACAGCAAGAAAGGGAAGGACCCAAAAAAGATGCAGAGTGTGTTCAAAAAGGGGTATCAGGAAGGACACAATTTACCACTGAAAAACCTGGCCTGTGCATGAAGGAGTGTTTTAAAATATACCACACATCCATGGAGTATTCATTGAATCCTTTATGCTCCCTGTAATATTTCCACTTTATCTCTGATTTAGTCCACCTCGCTTGCATATCCACTTTCCAACAACGACTACATATTTTTTATTTATTTTTTTCCTGAGACAACCGTGCCCTTCCACCCCTTAAAATGTTCGTACGGGGATGCACTTTCCAAAAAGGGGTCACTTTTGGAGTTTTTTTTTTTAATTTCTGCAGACCTCAGGAATTTTTTAAATGCGACATGGCTAGCGAGTAGCGAGGGTCTGTAGTATTCAAGGTCTATTTTAGGTCTTCTAGCTCAGGTCCACGTTCTTTTACTTTTATATTAGTATCTTTCGACAATGCTTTTTCCCCACCACCTCCCTCTTCTTTCCACCCTCCTTCCTCCTCTCCTTCTGTCACTCCCCATGTTGTTGTTTTGCTGAATGGCGATATTTTCCAATGTTATAGACTTAGGGCCACTAAGTAGGTATTAGCACTGGCATTTGGTTGCACGGACCATTGAGTATTGCTGGTTTTCATCATCGACACATGCAGCAAGATATATACATATGCATTAATATGTCTATTCATTAATTGATGACAGTATGCTTAATGTATGTGTTGTTGATATCAAATAGCCTCATTGTTATTTTATATATTAGACCCTGCGCGGTCTGCTTGTAACATTTATGTTCATATAATGTCACCTCCCCCTTTTGAAATTGGTGATTTCAATAAAATTCTGAGTAAACATAAATGCGACATGGCAGCTAAAATCCATGTCTGTTTATCCAGGCCTGGAAAAAACTGTGCACTTTGCCTCTAGAGACCTGCTGTGCGCCCATACAGCAGGCTACAAGCACATATGGGGTGTTTGCAAAAAGGGGAGAAAATGGGCAACACATACTGGGGTGCATTTTCTACTTTAACCCCTTGTGAAAGATTGGGGTCTGCTAGTAATTTTTCATTTTCACAAATGTGTGCTTTGAAATCCTTTCTCTACTATTTCTGCCTTCTGTGAAGACACCGGTTTGCTGAAAAGTACCCTTTTCACCACTTAAAATGTTCGTATGGGGGTGCTCTTTCCGAAATGGGGTCACTTCTTTCTTTTTTTTTTATTATTATTTCTGGGGACCTCAGGAATTTATTTAATGCGACATGGCATCTAAAATCTGTCTGCCAATTCAGGCCTGTCAGCAAAATTCATATTATGCCGTTTGCCTGCTGTGCGCCCATACAGCAGGCTACAAGCACATATGGGGTGTTTCCTAAATGGGGAACACAACCTCCGGTACATTTTCTCCTTTAGGCTGGTTTCACACGGGCGTTGCGGATTGGGGCCGGGTGCGTTCAGTGACACACGCGCTATTTTGCAAGCAAGTTCAGTCAGTTTTGTCTGCGATTGCGTTTAGTTCAGTTTTTTCCGCGCAGGTGCAATGCATTTTGATGCGTTTTTCACGCGTGTGATAAAAAACTGAATGTTTACAAACAACATCTCTTGGCAACCATCAGTGAAAAACGCATCGCACTTGCTTGCGTATGCAATGCGTTTTTCACGCAGCCCTATTTACTTCTATGGGGCCAGGGCTACGTGAAAAACGCAGAATACAAGAACATGCTGCGATTTTCACACAACGCAGAACTGATGCGTGAAAAACAACGCTCATGTACACAGACCCAGTGAAATGAATGGGTCAGGATTCAGTGCGGGTGCTATGCGTTCACGTCACGCGTTGCACCCGCGCGGAAAACTTGCTTGTGTGAAAGGGACCTTAAGTCCTTGTGAAAAAAAAGTCTGCTAGTAGTTTTTATATATTCTTTTCCCAAATCTGTGCTTTGAAATGCTTCCTCAAGTATTTGTGTTCTGTGAGACATCAGTTTGCTGAAAAAGTACCCTTTCTACCACTTAAAATGTTCGTATGGGGGTGATTTTTCCGAATTGGGGTCACTTGGGGTTTTTCATTTTTGGGGACCTCAGGAATTTATTTAATGCGACATGGCAGCTCAAATCCATGTCTGCCAATTCAGGTCAGCAAAATCCATATTTAGCTGTTTGACTCTAGAGACCTGCCATGCATCATTTTTTGAGCACATATGGGGTGTTGGCGTATTTGACGGGAAATGGGGAGCAAAATGTGTGATGGATTTTATCTAGTTACCCCTGGTGAAAGTGAAAAATGTGGGTGTAAAGCAACTTTTTCTGGAAAAAGTTGTAATTATTTTTCATTTTCACAGCCAAGCGTTTCCCAATTCTGTGAAACACCCGAAGTGCTCACTACAGACCTTGAAAGATTCCTTGAGGGTGTAGTTTCCGGAATGGGGTCACTTTTTGGGGGTTTCCACTGTAGGGCCACATACGACATAGCTCCCAATTACCATTCCAGCTAAATCCACTCTCCTAACGCCATATGGTGCTCCTTTCACTCTGAAGCCTGGGTGTTCCCATACATAATTTTTGGAACACATATGGGAGTTGGCGTATTCGGGTGGAAATGGGTAACAAAATGTGGGGTGCATTTTGTCCTGTTACCCCTTGTGAAAGTGAAAAATGTGGGTGTAAAGCAATTTTTTTTTTTTTCTGGGAAATGTAATTTTCTCATTTTCACAGCCAAACGTTTCCTAAATCTGTGAAACGCTCAAAGTGCTCACTACAGACCTTGAAAGATTCCTTGAGGGTGTAGTTTATGGAATGGGGTAACTTTTTAGGGGTTTCCACTCTAAGGGTACCTCAGGGTGTGTTAAATTGCAAGATGGCGCCTGTGAATTATTTCGGTGAAATCTGCCTTCCAGAAGCCATTTGGTGCTCTGCCCCCTGTGGTACGCCCATATAGCAGTATACAAGCACATATGAGGTATTGCTGTAATAAGGAGAAACTGGGCAATACATTAGGGGGTACATTTTCTCCAGTTCCCCCTTGTTCAAGTGAAAAATTTGGGCCTAAAATTACTTTTTCATTTTCGCAACAAATTCCATGAATTGCCTTTTTGAGGACTAAATTCTCACTACACATTTTGAAATATTCCTGAGGGGTGTAGTTTCCAGAATAGTCACTTTTTGGGGGTTTCCACTCTAGGGGTACCTCCAGGGTGTCTTCATATGTGACATAGCTCCCAAAAGCCAATCCTGCTAAATCTGTCTTCTCTTTTGAACTCTGCTATGCACCCATACGGGTGTTGGCGTATTTGGGGGGGAAATGGGTAACAAGATGTGGGGTGCATTTTGTCTTGTTACCCTTGTGAAAGGGAAAAATGTGGGTGTAAAGCAACTTTTTCTGGGGAAAAAATTGTCATTTTTTAGTTTCACAGACAAGCGTTTTCTAAATCTGTGAAACACCCAATGGGTCAAAGTGCTCACTTCACACCTTGAAATATTCCTCGAGGGGTGTAGTTTCCAGAATGGGGTAACTTTTTGGGGGTTTCCACTGTAGGGCCACCTCAGGGTGTCTTCATATACGTCATAGCTCCGAATTACCATTCCAGCTAAATCTGCTCTCCAAAAGCCATATGGTGCTCCTTCCACTCTAAAGCCTGCTCTGCGCCCATACATCATTTTTTGATCACACATGGGGTGTTTCTGTAAACTCCAGATTCAAGGTAATCGATTTTGTTTGGCTGTTAACCCTTGATGTGTTGCAGAAAAAATTGATTTACAATCTACTAAAGTGAAATTTTGAAATTTCATTTCCATTCCTGTAATTCTCGTGGGCCACCTAAAGGGTTCATAAAGTTTGTAAAATCAGTTTTGAATAGCTTGAGGTGTGTAGTTTCTAAAATGGGGGGATTTTATGGGTGGTTTTTAATATGTAAGCCCCAGAAAGTGACTTGGAAATGTTCTTCATTTTTAAAGATTTGCTGCTAAACTTCTAACGTCCCAAAAAATTGGTAATTTTCTAAATGATCCAAACATGAAGTAGACATTTGGGGAATGTAAAGTAATAACTATTTTTGGAGGTATTACTATATATTATAAAAGTAAAGAAATGGAAATGTGCTAATTTTTTGGTAATTTTTTTTTTTTTTATAAATGAAACTTTGACCTATATTATAAAAAATTTTTTATTTTTTTTATTCTGTTTTTCTGAACATGATTGTGGGGGCATCAATTTTGACTGAGCTGTTAACAGCATTTAGAGAGATGCTTTACAGTAGCCACCATCGGCCATAGACACACTGGACATGAAGAGACTTAGATTTTTATGGGAAAGTTTTTTAGGCAAGCTCTGGGACCTGTGCAGAGATCATTTTGCAAGTAATGAGTAGATAAGACAATCGCCTGTTTTGAATGGTGGATCCTGTGTTATCCATCCAGGTGATATGTCATTCTAATACTGCCTGTGATAATGAGATGACTTCTGAAAGGTGATCTGAACAGACCAAGAAGTAGTAGCTATTATTAGGCTTGGCAACCAACGTGAAAACTGCAGGATTTAAGGTTTTTTTTTTTTTTTTTTTTTATATAGTGACATCACCAAAAGTCTTTCCAAAAGTGTAACAAAAAGATTTAAACAACAGGTCATTTCCTGATGACACATTCCCTTTAACCACTTCAGCCCCGCTAGGTGAAACCCCCTTCATGACCAGAGCACTTTTTACACTTCGGCACTACACTACTTTCACCGTTTATCGCTCGGTCATGCAACTTACCACCCAAATGAATTTTACCTCCTTTTCTTCTCACTAATAGAGCTTTCATTTGGTGGTATTTCATTGCTGCTGGCATTTTTACTTTTTTTGTTATTAATCAAAATGTAATGATTTTTTTGCAAAAAAATGACATTTTTCACTTTCAGCTGTAAAATTTTGCAAAAAAAACGACATCCATATATAAATTTTTCGCCAAATTTATTGTTCTACATGTCTTTGATAAAAAAAAAATGTTTGGGCAAAAAAAAAAATGGTTTGGGTAAAAGTTATAGCATTTACAAACTATGGTACAAAAATGTGAATTTCCGCTTTTTGAAACAGCTCTGACTTTCTGAGCACCTGTCATGTTTCCTGAGGTTCTACAATGCCCAAACAGTAGAAAACCCCCACAAATGACCCCATTTCGGAAAGTAGACACCCTAAGGCAGGCATGTCCAAACTGCGGCCCTCCAGCTGTTGCAAAACTACAACTCCCAGCATGCCTGGATAGCTTACAGCTATTCGGGCATGCTGGGAGTTGTAGTTTTGCAACAGCTGGAGGGCCGCAGTTTGGACATGCCTGCCCTAAGGTATTCGCTGATGGGCATAGTGAGTTCATAGAACTTTTTATTTTTTGTCACAAGTTAGCGGAAAATGATGATGATTTTATTTTTTTTATTTTTTCTTACAAAGTCTCATATTCCACTAACTTGCGACAAAAAATAAAAAATTCTAGGAACTCACCATGCCCCTCACAGAATACCTTGGGGTGTCTTCTTTCCAAAATGGGGTCACTTGTGGGGTAGTTATACTGCCCTGGCAATTTAGGGGCCCAAATGTGTGAGAAGAACTTTGCAATCAAAATGTGTAAAAAATGACCGGTGAAATCCAAAAGGTGCACTTTGGAATATGTGCCCCTTTGCCCACCTTGGCAGCAAAAAAGTGTGACACATCTGGTATCGCCGTACTCAGGAGAAGTTGGGGAATGTGTTTTGGGGTGTCATTTTACATATACCCATGCTGGGTGAGAAAAATATCTTGGTCAAATGCCAACTTTGTATAAAAAAATGGGAAAAGTTGTCTTTTGCCAAGATATTTCTCTCACCCAGCATGGGTATATGTAAAAGGACACCCCAAAACACATTCCCCAACTTCTCCTGAGTACGGCGATACCAGATGTGTCACACTTTTTTGCTGCCAAGGTGGGCAAAGGGGCACATATTCCAAAGTGCACCTTTCAGATTTTGCAGGCCATTTTTTACACATTTTGATTGCAAGGTACTTCTCACACATTTGGGCCCCTAAATTGCCAGGGCAGTATAACTACGCCACAAGTGACCCCATTTTGGAAAGAAGACACCCCAAGGTATTCCGTGAGGGGCATGGCGAGTTCCTAGAATTTTTTTATTTTTTGTCACAAGTTAGCGGAAAATGATGATTTTTTTTTTTTCTCTTTTTTCCTTACAAAGTCTCATATTCCACTAACTTGCGACAAAAGATAAAAAATTCTAGGAACTCGCCATGCCCCTCACGGAATACCTTGGGGTGTCTTCTTTCCAAAATGGGGTCACTTGTGGCGTAGTTATACTGCCCTGGCAATTTAGGGGCCCAAATGTGTGAGAAGAACTTTGCAATCAAAATGTGTAAAAAATGACCGGTGAAATCCGAAAGGTGCACTTTGGAATATGTGCCCCTTTGCCCACCTTGGCATCAAAAAAGTGTCACACATCTGGTATCGCCGTACTCAGGAGAAGTTGGGGAATGTGTTTTGGGGTGTCATTTTACATATACTCATGCTGGGTGAGAGAAATATCATGGCAAAAGACAACTTTTCCCATTTTTTTATACAAAGTTGGCATTTGACCAAGATATTTTTCTCACCCAGCATGGGTATATGTAAAATGACACCCCAAAACACATTCCCCAACTTCTCCTGAGTACGGCGATACCACATGGGTGACACTTTTTTGCAGCCTAGATGCGCAAAGGGGCCCAAATTCTTTTTAGGAGGGCATTTTTAGACATTTGGATCCCAGACTTCTTCTCACACTTTCGGGCCCCTAAAAAGCCAGGGCAGTATAAATACCCCACATGTGACCCCACTTTGGAAAGAAGACACCCCAAGGTATTCAATGAGGGGCCTGGCGAGTTCATAGAAATTTTTTATTTTTTGCATAAGTTAGCGGAAATTGATTTTTTTGGTTTTTTTCTCACAAAGTCTCACTTTCCGCTAACTTAGGACAAAAATTTCAATCTTTCATGGACTCAATATGCCCCTCACGGAATACCTTGGGGTGTCTTCTTTCCGAAATGGGGTCACATGTGGGGTATTTATACTGCCCTGGCTTTTTAGGGGCCCTAAAGCGTGAGAAGAAGTCTGGAATATACCGTATTTTTCGCTTTATAAGACGCACTTTTTTCCCCCCAAAAGTGGGGGGAAAATGGCCGTGCGTCTTATAAAGCGAATACTTCGCTGGCCGCTATGCTGCACAGCGCGGCCAGCGAAGTATCAGTGACAGTGTGGAGGGAGGAGGCGGAGACACTCATGGCGGGCCCGGTGCAGTGACTCTACTCTAATACACCGGGCCCCGCAACTGTTAAACATTCAATCTGATCTATATCTAATAGTATATGCTCTGTACGGTACTTACTGTAGTACCGTAAGTATAGCGCAGACCGGCATCTCCCTCGGTCATGCGCCGCTTGCCGCACCTCCTTCCTCATGCGCCGTCTGCTCCAGCTCCCTCTGTCATGCGCCGCCTGCCCCAGCTCCCTCTGTCATGCGCCGCCTGCCTGTTCATTCATAAAGTGAGATAAGCAGGCAGGCGGCGCATGAGGAGGGAGCTGGGGCAGGCGGCTCATGACAGAGGGAGCTGGAGCAGACGGCACATGAGGAGGGAGCTGCGGCAGGTGGCGCATGACCGATGGAGATGCCGGTCTGCGCTATACTTATGGTACTACATTAAGAGCCGTACAGAGCATATACTATTAGATATATATCAGATTGAATGTTTAACAGTTGCGGGGCCCGGTGTATTAGAGTAGAGTCACTGCACCGGGCCCCGCCATGAGTGTCTCCGCCTCCTCCCTCCACACTGATGCATCTGATGGGGGATCTATAGATGACACTTAGGGGGATCTGTGGATGACATAAGTGTCATCCACAGAGCCCCATAAGTGTTATCCACAGATCCCCCCCTCAGTGTCATGCACAGATCCCCCCCTCAGTGTAATCCACAGATCCCCATAACAGTGCGTCATCCACAGATCCCCCCATAACAGTGCGTCATCCACAGATCCCCCCATAACAGTGCGTCATCCACAGATCCCCCCATAACAGTGCGTCATCCACAGATCCCCCCATAACAGTGCGTCATCCACAGATCCCCCCATAACAGTGCGTCATCCACAGATCCCCCCATAACAGTGCGTCATCCACAGATCCCCCCATAACAGTGCGTCATCCACAGATCCCCCCATAACAGTGCGTCATCCACAGATCCCCCATAACAGTGCGTCATCCACAGATCCCCCCATAACAGTGCGTCATCCACAGATCCCCCCATAACAGTGCGTCATCCACAGATCCCCCCATAACAGTGCGTCATCCACAGATCCCCCCATAACAGTGCGTCATCCACAGATCCCCCCATAACAGTGCGTCATCCACAGATCCCCCCATAACAGTGCGTCATCCACAGATCCCCCCATAACAGTGCGTCATCCACAGATCCCCCCATAACAGTGCGTCATCCACAGATCCCCCCATAACAGTGCGTCATCCACAGATCCCCCCATAACAGTGCGTCATCCACAGATCCCCCCATAACAGTGCGTCATCCACAGATCCCCCCATAACAGTGCGTCATCCACAGATCCCCCCATAACAGTGCGTCATCCACAGATCCCCCCATAACAGTGCGTCATCCACAGATCCCCCCATAACAGTGCGTCATCCACAGATCCCCCCATAACAGTGCGTCATCCACAGATCCCCCCATAACAGTGCGTCATCCACAGATCCCCCCATAACAGTGCGTCATCCACAGATCCCCCCATAACAGTGCGTCATCCACAGATCCCCCCATAACAGTGCGTCATCCACAGATCCCCCATAACAGTGCGTCATCCACAGATCCCCCCATAACAGTGCGTCATCCACAGATCCCCCCATAACAGTGTCATCCACAGATCCCCATAACAGTACATCATCCACAGACCACCTTTAGTTCAAAAGCTACCAAAAGCACACCTTTTGGTTCAAAATATTTTTTTCTTATTTTCCTCCTCAAAAACCTAGGTGCGTCTTATCATCAGGTGCGTCTTATAAAGCGAAAAATACGGTAAATGTCTAAAAATGTTTACGCATTTGGATTCCGTGAGGGGTATGGTGCGTCCATGTGAGATTTTATTTTTTGACACAAGTTAGTAGAATATGAGACTTTGTAAGAAAAAACAAAAACAAACAAAAAATTTCCGCTAACTTGTGCCAAAAAAAATGTCTGAATGGAGCTTTACCGGGGGGGGGGGTGTGATCAATGACAGGGGGGGTGATCACCCATATAGACTCCCTGATCACCCCCCTGTCATTGATCACCCCCCTGTAAGGCTCCATTCAGACGTCCGTATAATTTTTACGGATCCATGGATCGGATCCGCAAAACACATGCGGACGTCTGAATGGAGCCTTACAGGGGGGTTATCAATGACAGGGGGTGATCAGGGTGATCACCCCCCTGTCACTGATCACCCCCCCCTGTAAGGCTCCATTCAGACATCCGCATGTGTTTTGCGGATCCGATCCATGGATCCGTAAAAATTATACGGACGTCTGAATGGAGCCTTACAGGGGGGTGATCAATGACAGGGGGGTGATCAGGGAGTCTATATGGGTGATCACCCCCCCTGTCATTGATCACCCCCCTGTAAGGCTCCATTCAGACATCCGCATGATTTTTTACGGATCCATGGATACATGGATCGGATCCACAAAACACATGCGGACGTCTGAATGGAGCCTTACAGGGGGGTTATCAATGACAGGGGGTGATCAGGGTGATCACCCCCCTGTCACTGATCACCCCCCCCCCCCCTGTAAGGCTCCATTCAGACATCCGCATGATTCTTTACGGATCCATGGATACATGGATCGGATCCACAAAACACATGCGGACATCTGAATGGAGCCTTACAGGGGGTGATCAATGACAGGGGGGTGATCAGGGAGTGTATATGGGTGATCACCCGCCTGTCATTGATCACCCCCTGTAAGGCTCCATTCAGACGTCCGCATGTGTTTTGCGGATCCGATCCATGTATCCATGGATCCGTAAAAATCATGCGGACGTCTGAATGGAGCCTTACAAGGGGGTGATCAATGACAGGGGGGTGATCAATGACAGGGGGGTGATCAGGGAGTTTATATGGGGGTGATCATGGGTGATCAGGGGTTTATAAGGGGTTAATAAGTGACGGGGGGGGTGTAGTGTAGTGTAGCATAGTGTGGTGTTTGGTGCGACTGTACTGACCTACCTGAGTCCTCTGGTGGTCGATCCTAACAAAAGGGACCACCAGAGGACCAGGTAGGAGGTATATTAGACGCTGTTATGAAAACAGCGTCTAATATACCTGTTAGGGGTTAAAAAATTCGGATCTCCAGCCTGCCAGCGAGCGATCGCCGCTGGCAGGCTGGAGATCCACTCGCTTACCTTCCGTTCCTGTGAGCGCGCGCGCCTGTGTGCGCGCGTTCACAGGAAATCTCGCGTCTCGCGAGAAGACGCGTATATGCGTCCAGGAGGAATAAAGCAACCACCTCCCGGACGCATATATGCGTACAGCGGTCGGGAGGTGGTTAAAGGGGTTTAAAGACCTCTCCTGATATTTGTTTCAATAACTACTTCTATTCCCTATGTATAACAATTCTGCAGCATCTATTCTTATGTCTCTATGTTGTGCCATTTGTCTATTATTTCTACTAAAAGTTATAAATGAATTGCCAGCAGTCTGCAGTAAAGGTCCAGATGGGTGATACCAGTTGGGGGTGTCACTGCACAGTCTGATTGGACAGTCGGACTGTGGGCACACCACCAACTGGTGACGCCCACCTGTATCCTTTCTGCACACTTAGCAGTTGTTCAATAAACTAATAGGCTATGTACACCTTCGGAGGTAATTTTTTATGATTGTATTTTACTCATTTTGGGCTAAAAGTCCTTTTTTTCTATAGTTTTTTATTAAAAATATTCAGTTGTTTTGTCACAAAGTGTTAACTGTCTAGCTGTGAAAAACGTATTTTCACTTTGTGCTGGTCATCTGATAACCCTTATATGAAAATTACTAAAAATTCTGTGTTTAGGAGGTCAGACACACAGAACCGTCAGCTGAACTGCTTGACAGAACAGAGTGAAAACAGACAGATGGTTACTAGAAAATCTCAAGGCTAATAAGAGAAAAGGGTTAAAAAAATTCATAAAGACTAATTGAAAAAATGATTTTTGGCTCAAAATGAAGTTGACTGAAATATGATGAATCCTGTGTTTTTCATCATTTCTCCCCCCCCCCCCGGTTACGGCAAGGAAGGCTTTGTTTCCTGTATAAGACTCTGAACCTTTGTTAGATCAACGATGCAGTTAGAGTATGTTTACCCTTTCTCGACGTGACATAATAGTATGTCACATATCGGACTGTTTTTTTTGGGCGGGGGAGGGATAAAAATCATTTTTTCAATTGGTCTCTTAAAATATTCAGCCGTTCTTTCACAAAGGATTAACAGTTTGTCTACCTGTGTGAATCCATACTTTTACTTTGTGTTGGTCATCTAATAAACCTTATCTCTAAATTACTAAAAGGTCATAAACACTTATTTAAGCCACATTCTTATCAATAATATAAGAATTGAACTATAACAAGTGTTTCGGAGGTCAGAGATCAGAAGTTGTCAGCTGAGCTGCCTGATGGGAAACAGTAAAAATACAGAGACTGCTACTAAAGCCGGGGTCAGCAACCTCTAGCACTCCAGCTGTTGGGAAACCAACTCCCAGCATGCTCCGTAGATTTTTTATGAGAGTTCCTAGATCAACAGAGCAAGTGTGCATGCAGGGAATTGTAGTTTCACAACAGCTGAAGTGCCAAAGATTGCTGACCTCTGAACTAAAGAATCTCAAGGCTGTACAGAGAAAGGGGATCAAAATCTTTAATAAAGACCAATTTGAAAAAATTAGTTTTAGCTCAACAGTGCAAAAATAAAATATAACCACTTTAAAGATGGCACCTGCTTCACTTTAACCTGTTATATGCCTGAAATAGCACTGAGCCTCAAGCAGGCTCTGATAGCTATCACTGGTATATACCAATACAGGCTAGAAGGTGCCAGCACTCTATTAACATATAGCTATATAGCTATCACAGAACACAATGGGCAAGCTAATGATTGCCAGTTATAGTCAGCCGGGGGGGGACTTAAAAAACCCCCCATAAAAGTTTAAATCACCCCCCTTTCCCAAAAATCAAAATATATAAACAATAAAAAATACACATAATGGGCATCACCACCTGCGAAAATGCCCGTACTATTAAAATAGAACAATATTTATCCCATATGGTGAATGCTTAAAGGGGTTGTCTGGGATTGGGGACATTGGTGTATGTGTACAATGGTCCCCTAAATATTACATTTATGCCTGTCCTTCCCTTACCAGACATTTCTGAAGGCCCTTTTTTCACTTCACAACTTTTCAGCCGGAAGTGCAGTTTCTATCACAAGTCAGTGACGTACCAGGTCCCTTTCCGCATAGCGAAGCCTCTTCTTCCTCTTCACAAGGAGCCTGGTGATGTCACCATCAGCCTCGGTAATTATTCCAAGCGCATGGAGGGGAGGTAAGTAGGCGGCATCACGCTGTGCTAAGCCACGCCCCTCTGGTCCGGTGACATCACCGGGCAGGGTGCATTCTTACCAAGGAAAGAGGCAGGAGGCGTTTAGGGGTGTCACTAAGGGGGAGGAATAGTTTTGGCAGGAGGCGGCATGGAGGAGCAGACACACACTTGAAACAACGTGATTATGCACGAATGCATGATTATGCAGGAAGTTACCGCACACGTAAACAGAGAGGTAAACAATCAGTGGGGGACTGTAGGAGCCCCGCTGAAGTGGAAAATACCTAAAAACATCTGGGGGGACCTTCAAACCGCTATTAATAGTGATTTAGCTGTTTTTTGGGGGGGTTTTTTAATCTTGATCCCGGACAACCCCTTTGAGGCCCTTGCAGACGAGCGTTTGTCACGCAGCGCAGCTCCTGGCCTGAACTCCCAGCCCTGCCGGGGGTCACATAGCATTATATCTCTTTATGATGCTATGTAACCCTTAGGCCCCTTTCACACGGGCGAGTTTTCCCGTGCGGGTGCAATGCGTGAGGTGAGCGTATTGCACCCGCACAGAATCTGGACCCATTCACTTCAATGGGGCTGTTCAGATGAGCAGTGATTTTCACACATCACTTGTGCCTTGCGTGAAAATCGCAGCATGTTCTATATTCTGCGTTTTTCACGCAACGCAGGCCCCATAGAAATGAATGTGTCTGTGTGAAAATCGCAAGCAAGTGCGGATGTGGTGCGATTTTCACGCCTGGTTGCTAGGAGACGATAGGGATGAGCAACCCAATAAAAGTCTAATCACTGTATTATTTTCCCTCATAACATAATAATACCATTCGTAATACAGAATGCTTACTAAAATGTGGCTTGAGGGGTTACAAAAAATAAATAAATTAACTCACCACATCCTCTTGTTCGCGCAGTCTGCATCCTCTTCTTTCAGGACCTGCAAAAGGACCTTTGATGACGTAATCGCGCTCACCACGTGGTGACGTCAGCGCAGGTCCTGCTGAATGGCGAACAAGAGGATGAGGTGAGTTAATTTTTTTTTATTTTTTAAACCCCTCCAGCCCTATTGTACTAAGCATTCTATATTAAGAATGCAATTATTTTCCCTTATAACCATGTTATAAGGGAAAATAATAAAATCTACAGAATACCTAACCCAAACCCGAACTTTAGTGAAGAGGTTCGGGTCTGGGTACCACAGTCAGTTTTTTTTTTTTTTTCACGTGCGTGCAAAACGCATTGCACCCACGCGATAAAAACTGAACAACGCAATCGCAGTCAAAACTGAAATTGCATGCGCATTTGCGCGGGTTTCCCGCAATGCATACGCAGCAAATCCTGGACGCCTGCGTGAAAGAGGCCTTACAGTTCTGGAATGTATTGGATAACACTGGCAGCATTATGTCAGTGTCTGCGACCTGTGAAAATGCAGATCTCAGACATTTAATCCCTCAAATCCGGTGGGCAAATGTGACCGCTGCATCTGAGAATGCAAAACCCAGAAGTGCTGCCCTTGTCCCGGCGGCGCAGACTAATTACAACTGCTAGTTCTATTTACTTGAATGGGACAAACGCTTGTAATTACACGGCGCTGTAAACAAGGAGATGCCCTGTGTAGTCTTGACAGGTGTCGCACTTGGAATCACTGCACACTTCACTTATTAGGGCAGTCACTGGGCCAAAACTGACCAAATAACTCAAGTATGAACTCCGCCTTACAGGTCGATGTTAGTGCCAAGAAGAAGCGCACTCCTTTTACAACATCGTCAGCTGATTAAACATAGATGTCTACAGACCCTGTTCTATTAAACGCTTATACAAGTAGAGCCCCCCCGACAGATTGGAGAGGGTGTCAGCATTAAGTTTTTGTTGATGTCACTGATTAATTTGCCCTTTCTCTGATCCGTCAGAAAAATTACCCCCAAAAAACTGATCCTGTCTGTGGAGCATACGCCTTCACTCGGTCAGCATTTGCTCAATAATCCATCAGTGCCAAAAAAAACACAGGACTGGATCTAAAACAGAGATGGCACGTGAATGGAATATTTGCATGCCTTCTGTGTTTTTACCCACTCCTGCTTTTGGCTACCAAATCATAAGCCAATTCTGATTATTATTATTATTTATTATTAAAGCGCCATTCATTCCATAGCGCTGTACATATGATAAGCGGTGCACATACATAATACAGACAATTGCACTAATCATAAACAAAGTGAGTTACAAACTGGTACAGAAGGAGAGAGGGCCCTGCCCGTGAGGGCTTACAATCTACATGGTATGGGAGAAGGACACAGTAGGTGCGGGTTAAGTTGGTCATGGCGGTATAGAGGCAGCAGGGTCATTGGTTGTAGGCTTGTCTGAAGAGGTGGGTTTTCAGGTTTCTTTTGAAGGATTCCACTGTAGGTGAGAGTCTGATATGTTGGGGTAGCGAGTTCCAGAATATGGGGGATGCACGGGAGAAATCCTGGAGTCGATTGTGGGAAGAGGCAATAAGAGGAGAGGAGAGTGCGTATGGGGGTGTATCGGGAAATTAGCTCAGAGATGTAGGGAGGGGACAGGTTATGGACGGCCTTGTATGTATTTGTAAGTACTTTGAAGTGAATTCGTTGGGCAATGGGGAGCCAGTGAAGGGATTGGCAAAGGGGAGAGGCAGAGGAATAATAGGGTGAGAGGTGGATTAGTCGGGCAGCAGAGTTGAGGATAGATTGGAGGGGTGCGAGAGTGCTAGATGGAAGGCCACAGAGGAGAATGTTGCAGTAGTCTAGGCGGGAGATAATGAGGGCATGTACAAGTATTTTCGCAGATTCAAAGTTAAGGAAAGTGCGGATGCGGGAGATGTTTTTGAGTTGGAGACGGCAGGTGGTGGAAAGGGCTTGGATGTGCGGTCGGAAGGAAAGGGCAGAATCCAAGATCACTCCAAGGCAGCGGGCTTTGTTTGATGGGGATAATGTGCAGCCATTGATCGTGATAGATAGGTCTGTTGGGGGGGTTGAACAAGATGGGGACCATACAGGTCTTACAGCTGCTACACAGACAGGATCTGTTGTGCATCTCATTTTTCCTTCCTTCTCACAGATCAGAAGAAGGGTCAAATATATGATAATGTCAGCCAGGCCGACAGGCAAAACAGTGGCCCAGTCATGAAGTGGGGAGGGTTGGAACAGCATGAGAAGTCCACAAAGTGGCCCTATGATAGGGTCTGGAGGTTGCAGCAGCATGAGGAGGCCACATAGTGGCACAATAACAGAGTTTGGAGGTGGTGGCAGCATGAGGAGACCACAGAGTGGCACAATGACAGTGTGGATGTGGAGGTGGCAGCAGCATCAGGAGGCCACAGAGTGGCACAATGACAGTCTGGAGGTGGTGGCAGCAGTAGCAGCATCAGGAGAAGGCCACGGAGTGGTACAAAGACAGAGTCTGGAGGTGGTGGCAGTAGCAGCATCAGTAGGAGGCCACCGAGTGGCACAATGACGGGGTCCGGAGGTGGCGGCAGTAGGAGCATCAGGAGAAGGCCACCAAGTGGCACAATGACAGAGTCTGGAGTTTGCTGCAGTATGAGGAGGCCACTGAGTGGCACAATGAGTCTGGAGGTGGCGGCAGCAGCTGTAGCAGCATCAGGAGAAGGCCGCCTAGTGGTACAAAGACAGAGTCTGGAGGTGGCGGCAGCAGCAGCATCAGGAGAAGGCCACCGAGTGGCACAATGACAGAGTCTGGAGGTAGGTGGCAGCAGTATGAGGAGGCCACCGAGTGGCACAATGACACAGCCTGGAGGTGGCGAGAGCAGCAGTAGCAGCATCAGAAGAAGGCCATCGAGTGGCACAATGACAAAGTGTGGTTGCTACAGCAGCATCAGAAAGGAGGCCACAGGGTGGCACAATGACCAAGTATGGAGGTGGCGGCAGCATCAGGAGACCACAGACTGGCAAGGTGACATAGTGTGGAGGTGGCAGCAGCATGAGGAGGCCACAGAGTGGCACGACGACGAGCGATTGAGGAGGTGGCAGCAGTATGAGAGGGCCAGAGAGTGGCACAATGACGAGAGATTGTGGAGATGGCAGCAGCATGAGGAGACCACAGAGTGTCCGCTTTGTCTATTCATTTATAGGGAATATGGAACAGAACAGAAGGTTAAAATTTCTCAACTTTATAAAGTGTTGCTTAAAACACGATTTTATAATACACGTTCTCGGCACAAAAGGCTTGGCAAATTGATTGTCCGTGAATTTCCCTCGAAGATTGGGATAATATATATTGGCGAATTTAAGTTTACTTTCTTATAATTTTAATCAGGTTTTGGTTCAATTTAATATTCAATATTTAATAAATTTTATAATAATAATTAAGTGTTGCCTAAGACAGGAGAGAATGCGCCAGTGTACTGTTTATTCAACGATGTGGTTATGATGGAGAAAGCATTCCAAAAAACAATTTCTCTCCACCTAGAGACGAATCCTGTCAACATTGATGCAAGTGTGGTATCGGCTGCTCATCGACCCAGATACTTCTGGGGGAACCTGTCTGGCATGAACAGGCCTCTAGTAGCTACAGACAATGAGAAGACAAAGTGTCAAGATAGCTTTGAGCCCGGAAGAGTTGCGAAGTTCGTCAAGATATGTCACTAAAGATTTTACTGCATATAACCACAGCGCTGAACTCTGAATAAAATTAGTTTTTCGACCGAAATACGTTACTAAAGGTTTTGCCACATATACAGTAACTGCAACAGTGAACGCTGAATATATATATTTTTTCTACCAAAATACTTCACTAAAGGTTTTACCACATATAACTGCAAAAGTGAATGCTGAATATATTTTGTTTTTGTACTGAAATAATAATAACTGAAATTAGTGTATATTTTTCTTTTTGTACTAAAAAAGGCCAGTAAACACTTTTAGCAGAAATAAATGTACCAGTGAAGTGTGTATATATTTTTCCTTTTTGTACTGAAAGAGGCCACTAAATGCTTTCAGGAGATATAACCGCTGCCGACGTGAACTGAGAATGTATTTTTCTTTTTGTACTGAAATAGGCCACTAAATGCTTTCAAGACATATAACCACCGCTGACGTGAGAATGTACTGAAATACAAAATAACACATAACCACCGCACTGACTTACTGCTACTGCAGCTACTTCCGTGAACCCCTGCACCACTACTTCCCGGGTAGGTAGGCTGCTGCGAAGCAGGTGGTCTACCCCGGGTATACTTGGCTCCCGACCTCCCACTGCTGCCACTCTGCTGACTCTTAGCCATGCTTTCAACACATATAACCACCGACGTGAACTGAGAATATATTTTTCTTTTTGTACTGAAATAGGCCAGTAAACGCTTTCAGCAGAAATAAATGCACCAGTGAAATACGTATATATTTTTCTTTCTGTACTGAAATAGGACAGTAAATGCTTTCAACACATATAACTGCAGAAGTGAACGGAGAATTGTGGGGATTCGCTCTGGTAGTTAGGATAAGCTGGCGCAGTACAGGGGCAAAATACAAGTTTGTAATTCAAACTTCAGTGTTTATTCACACATCATGCCAAAAACAAAGCATCCCTTTTGCAGTGTTGGTGTTACTTCACACCCAATGGCAAGTTAATAAAACAAAAGTCACCTTGGTGGCAGTTCTGCCTCAGAAGGTTCAAATACAGGCTTTAGGCGGCCTGTTCTCCTGACACATGGGTCTCCTCTCTCCAGCCCAGCACAGGCCCCAGATCCCAGCACACAGACCTCCTGAGCTCCACTGTCAGACGGAGGAAATCCTCTCCACCTGGCAGTGCTGGCTGGTTTTTATGCCTGGCTAAACCCGGCCTGGAACGTAGGGAGTAGTCACCCACTCAACACTTTGACTACTCCCAGTAAGTTTGACTACTCCCAGTAAGAGCCGTCCCGAATCGGCTATTACAGCCATGCTAAGTACCAAGCTGTCTAACAGCATCTGCTGCTGCACATAAAAACTGACTCTTACTTCACCGAGGCCAGGAACCTTGATGATACGCACCTATCATCCACAATGATTCCTTGTACCTTCTTACAGAATATATTTTTCTTTTTGTACTGAAATAGGCCAGTAAACGCTTTCAGCAGAAATAAATGCACCAGTGAAATGCGTATATATTTTAATTTCTGTACTGAAATAGACCACTAAACCCTTTTGCCACAAATAACTGCACCAGTGAAGTGCGTATATTTTTTTTTCTTTCTGTACGCTTTCAACACATATAACTTCAGAAGTGAACTGAGTATATATTTTTCTTGTTTGAAAAGATATAAGCCACTAAAGGCTTTTCAACATAGCACTTGCACCCCAAGAACAAATTGCTGGAATGACAGAGCTGTATAATGGCTATTTGGATCCCCAAATAATCTTTCCCTGCACTTGTAAATCGCTTTTCTAGCACTGCCCTAGCGCCTTCTGACATCTCTCCCTGCACTAAGATGCTGTGAAATGATTCCTCCCTATCCTTTCCCTGCACTTGTAAATCGCTTTTATGGCACTGTTCCTAGCGCCTTCTGATGTCTCTCCCTGCACTAAGATGCTGTCAAATGATTCCTCCCTATCCTTTCCCTGCACTTATAAATCTTTTTTTCCGTTTCTTTTTTTCACAATCAGGTTTTTCCAATTGCTGTCCCTAGCGCCTTCTCACATCTGCCCTTGCACTCAGAACGCTTGAAAATGTCTGACTCTAAGATGGCCGCCATATTTATAGGGCTGTGACATCACAGGGCTGGTTGGCTGCTGATTGGCTGCATGCATGGCATTATAGGTCAGCCCACCTTCCCAGAGTTCCTTGCCCCATGTCCTTATATGTGTAGCTGCCATTGTAACCACCATTTTAGGAAAAATTGTGATTAGTTACCACGAAGCGCGAGGAAATTCGCATTCATTGCAAATTGAATTTTTCCTGAAATTTGGATCGAATTCCACTTTGTCTAATTCGATTCGCTCATCTCTAGTCATGTGCAATAGGCCATAAGGTGTAAGGGAAAGATCTGAACCTGTTCTGTGTTTAGAGCCACACCTGGTTTTGGCTCAAAATCACTGATGGAAATCACTGACCGAACACTGACTGTGTGAATGAGGCATAAGGCTGCTGATTATTTAGCTTATGCTTCGGCAGATGCAGTTGTTTTTGGCCCAGCCCACAGTTTGGCTAATACAACCAGGTCGGCTAGTTGGTCAAAGAATCGGGTATCCAAGTCAAACTTAGGGCCCATGCACACAAATGTTTGCCTGTAGTACCTGTATTGAGGTCCGCAAACAGCAGGTCCGCCATATAAGGGCATCGGCCATTCACTTTAATGGGTCCGCAAACCAGAAGATAGGGAGGGGAAGGCCATAGAAGCACTACAAGGCGAAGCAGATGGTATCCGTGCATTGGGGCTCGCAGTTTACGTTCCCCAATGCACGGCATGGGCGGCACACATTCGTGTGCATGAGCTCCTATGCTCTACCCCTTGTGAAGGATCTAGAGCAGCGGTTCTCAACCTAGGGGTCGCGACCCCTTTGGGGGTCGATCGGCCCTTTCCGGGGGGTCGCCTGAGGCTTCCTATTGTGGGGCGCCCGTGTAGCGTTATACTACCCTACCTCGTGAGCAGTGGCGTCACCAGAGGGGGCCACGCCCCCCCTACATCATGCTGTGCCCCCCCATGTGCCCCCGAACTAAAATGTCCCCGTTCCCACCCCCCAAGTGAGCCGCCGCCGCAGTCAAGCACAGGGAGATGAGCGCTTCCATTGTCCCCTCCCCTTCCTCTGATAGGCTGCCGGCGCACTAGGTCGGCAGCCTATCAGAGGCCGGCGCAGGCGTCGCAATGACGTCATCACGCCGCCTGAGCCTTACAGCGCAGGACACAGGCCAGAAGAGGCCTGCATCGCATCGCTGACACTGAGGTAAGTATAAGTGTTTTTTTTATTTTATTACAATACTGGCACATGATGATGATGATGATGGGGGGGGGACTTAATACTGGCTGGCACATGATGATAATGGGGGGGGACTTAATACTGGCTGGCACATGATGGTAATGGGGGGGACTTAATACTGGCTGGCACATGATGATGATGGGGGGACTTAATACTGGCTGGCACATGATGATGATGATGGGGGGGACTTAATACTGGCAGTCACATGATGATGATGGGGGGGGACTTAATACTGACTGGCACATGATGATGATGGGCGGGGGGACTTTACACTGGCACATGATGATTTGATGATTGGTGGGGCGACTATACTGGCACATGATTGGGGGGGCGACTTAATACTGGCACATGATGATTGATGATGGGGGGGGACTTAATACTGGCACATGATGATGGGGGGACGGGGACTTAATACTGGCACATGATGGGGGGGACTTAATACTGGCACATGATAATGGGGGGGCGACGACTTTATACTGGCACATGATGATGATGGGGGGACTTTATACTGGCACATGATGATGATTGGGGGGACATATCAGATATTTACATTACAATTCATAACAGTAGCAAAATTAGTTATGACGTAGCAAGGAAAAATATTTAATGGTTGGGGGTCACCACAACATGAGAAACTGTATTAAGGGGTCACGGCTTTAGAAAGGTTGAGAACCACTGATCTAGAGCATTTGGGTTATTGTTAGATGATATATTAACAAATTCACAGAATGAAGTGGTCTTACAAAGCAGGAGATGCTCCAAACCCCATATGCTGTAGCGCACTTCTATCTGGGGAGCAAATCCTGCACATGTGATGCGTTGCTAACAGCAATCCCCAGCAAAAATGCATACAATGGAGGATGCCCGCAGCAGACCACATGTGCCACAAAAACATCCTACACAAAAGAGTGGTCTAGAAAGGCAGAAAAATGCTCAAACCCAAAATGCTGTTGCACATTCCTAACCGGGGGAGCAAATCCTACACATGTGGCCCGTTGCTAACAGCAATTCCCAGCAATTCTGCATACAATGGGGGATGCCTTTCGGCAGCAGAAACTTTCTTTGAAAAAAAGCACATGAGCGCCATATGCTAGGATAGCGATCCTGCAATAAAACTGCTCCGACTCTCACTTCTGACGCACCAACCTCCACATGGAAGGGTTGAGACACCTCGGGTTGCATCAGAATGGGAGCGGAAGCAAAACATTCCTTTATAGCAGAAAAAGCCTGTAATGCTTCTTCTGTCCAGACTGAGAAGTCCACATCCTTCCTAGTCATATCAGTCAAAGGCTTGACAATAGTGGAATCATTCAGGATACATTTTCTGTAGTAATTAGTAAAACCCAAAAACCGCATCAGAGCTTTCTGATTCTCCGACCGATCCCATTCCAGTACCGCACAGACCTTTTCAGCATCCATGCGAAAACCTGAGGTAGTAAGTAACCCAGAAACTGCAGCTCCTGGACAGCAAACACACATTTCTCCAATTTAGCATACAATTTATTCTCCCGAAGGATCGATAATACTTGTCTTAAATGATCCTGATGATCCATATCGGGTGAGTAAATTAGTATGTCATCGAGGTAAATAACAACAAACCTCCCCACCAAATGATGAAAAATGTCATTGATAAAGTGCTGGAAGACTGCCAGGGCATTAGTCAAACCAAAGGGCATGACCAGGTTCTCGAAGTGGCCCTCAGGGATATTGAAGGCTGTCTTCCATTCACCCCCTTCCCTGATTCTTATAAGATTATAAGCCCCTCTTAAATCCAACTTAGAAAACACCTTGGCTCCGACAATCTGATAAAATAAATCTGGGATCAAGGGAAAAGGATAAGGATCACGGACAGTAATTAGATTCAGTTCCCAGAAATCTAGACATGGTCTAAGGGTCCTGTCTTTTTTCTTAACAAAAAAGAAGCCAGCTGCCACAGGTGACTTAGATAGCCTAATATGCCCTTTTGTCAAACTCTTGGCAATATACTCCTGCATAGCTACTCTTTCGGGTTGGGAAAGATTATATAGCCGAGATTTGGGCAATTTAGCTCCGGGAATAAGATTGATCAGACAATTATACTCTCAGTGAGGGGGTAACTCCTGATCTCCACCCTCAGAGAAAACGTCAGCAAAATCAGAAAGGAACGAAGGTAACGCCTTAGTGGAAACCACAGAAATAGATGCGCCGATACAAAAATCACTCCAATTACTGATTTGTCTAGTTTGCCAATCAATGGTAGGGTTATGTTTGAGCAACCATGGTAAACCCAGTCAGAGGAGCAGGCAAACCTTTCAAAACAAAACAAGAAATGGACTCAACATGAGAATCACCCACCCTCAAATGAATATCCTGCACAATATGAGTTAGATACTTTTGCAAGAGAGGATCGGAATCAGTAGCAAATACTGATATCTCTTTGCTTAATGCGCTTGTTATAAAACCATGACTCTCAACAAATTGATAATCAACAAGGTTAACCCCTGCACCACTGTCCACAAATACTTCTAACTCTAGTCTAGCGCCATCATGGCAGGCAGGAGAAATCTGCAGGTAGAATACAAATATACCTTTTCTGACTCTCCATTCACGTTACCAAGGATAATAGAACTCGTTTTATTGGAAAGAACCCCTCTTTTTTTCTTTTCCACTTTGAAGCTTTCTAAAAGGACACACATTAATGAAATGTCCTTCTTTACCACAGAAGAAACAGAATCTTCTCTGACCTCTATAGTTCCTATTACCAGGGCAAGAAGAGACCTGACCTAACTGCTTAGGTTCATCCCCAGGCACTGGTTCAAGTGTCACTGTGCCCCGAGGGACAGGAGGAACAATTTCCCCACATGATAGTGCATCCTGGTTGAGGGGAACCTTGCATCTCTCACTCAGGCGTCTATCAATCTGTACAGCTAGGAACATGGCCTTCTCCAAAGAATCGGGGTTTTGATGAAATGCAAGGGTGTCTTTTAGTCTCTCAGACAGCCCCTGACAGAACTGACTACGAAGAGCTGGGTCATTCCACTCCGAGTCAGTCGCCCATCTTCTAAATTCAGCACAGTATGACTCAGCAGAACGTTCTCCCTGACTCAAGCTACGCAGCTTAGATTCAGCCAGAGAGACTCGGTCTGGATCATCATAAATCAGGCCCAGGGCTCTGAGAAATTCATCTACTGATCGGAGGGACAGAGAACCGATCAGCAGAGAAATGGCCCGACTGAGCAGAGAAATGATAATCCCCACTCTTTGATTTTCATCTCCAGATGAGATCGGACATAGACGAAAATACAATCTACAAGATTCCCTGAAGCTGAACAAAGTTATCACTTCCCCCAGAAAACCAATCTGGGAGAGCGACCTTAGGTTCAAGGCTGGCCTGGTTTCCCACCAGTGGAGCCAGACGCTAGGAATCTCTGACACAGTGCAACAGAATTATGGAGGTCAGCTACCTCCCAAGATAATTCCTGCATGCGATCCACCAGTGCATCAGCAGCTTCCATTTTGCACAGAGCAAGGAAAAAAAATCACGGTATGGGCGGTTTATAATGTCACGGTAGGTGAGTGAAGGGAAGCTAACCAAATACAACAAAAGCAACAAAACACCAGACTAGGACCCAAAGCTAGGGAACAGGGAAAGGTCACCACCTGACAATCCCTGAGCCTTTCCCTGACTGCTGACAACATGAGCAAATCCTTAGGGTGGAAGTGCTCATGCACTGGAACCTAAGCCTAGCTGAAACTGAAGCAAACCCTCAGCTAGGGAGCTGGATATAAGACAACCAGTTCCTAGCGCAAGGTGCAGGAACCAGCGTCTTCCTGAGGCTTAGCCAGAAAAGACAACAAAAGGGAAGGAGTAAGACTTAGCTTATGACGGACGGGGAGCAGGAGATCCACCAAACACCAGCTGAGAACTCCAGAAGCAAATATAAACCGCAAGGGCTATAGTGAGAGGCAGGTATAAATAGCACCACTAAATAGTTAATGAGCAGAACCTGTGGGGAGGTGGGATCCTGCCCAAAACCATAACAAAGAGAAACAGAACAATCTGTCAGATAGACACGTGTAGCAATCTGTCAGATCTTCTCAGGCCTCTCACAGGGCAGGGCGTGACACTGTGAGTCCCACCTATCACTGATTCATGTGACGCAGGCCAAATAGGTGCACCTGAATGTTACCCATATGGCATAGGTAGGTTAGCGTTAGGTCCCGTGCCACTTTGAGAGACCTTGATGAGGTGCGCAGGCTCCGGTATATTCTTGATACAAGAATACCGTATATTGGCGAAAGTCTCATTTTAATATCAGTGTGAGGGTTTAGCCATATATTGTCAATTGCATTCACCATTGTAGTGCACTATTTCTTTGTCCACTTTTTGTTTTAGATGATATATTAGAAAAGGCTCAGATGGGAAGAAAATTTTTCAATCCCTCAGAAGTCTAAATCCTTTTGTAAACCTCAGAGGTTCTTTAGAAGGCAGAAAGAGAACCTCAGAGGTTCTTTAGAAGGCAGGTAAAGTAAGTTTTGTGAAAGGATCTATAGGTTTATTTTTTTCCAGCCAGGCGAAAAAGCACAGAGATTCTCAGCAATGACTATAGAAGTCCAGTGGGGGGCAGGTTATATCAGAAGTGCGAAGAGATTTCCAAAAACAAGATTTCAGGATTTTGGAGGTAATAAGGCTAGGTTACCACTTACAATTTTCTAGGACAGATTTTTTTTCCAAACAAAATGCTCCAAGGATTCACAGAAGCATCTGGCCTTAGAATAGTAAGTTTTTTCTTTTCCAAAGAAGGTGGCAGTGATATACCTATTCTCAAAGAAGAAATAGGGAGGGGTACTACTCCCCAATATTTCTAGTAAAGAGGGCCAATGGAACTTTCAACATGATCCCCAATCTAAAGTCACCAAACAACTCTCTCACTGTCATGGTGGAGAGTGGGGGAAACCCCCACAATACAATGTTGGGATTACAGGGTAGCAGCTAAGCCTGGAAACATGGAAAAGCGAGCTGGTAACCAACTAAGCATCCCTAAATCCTATCCCTGAACCTCCTGACTGTATGAGCCACCCTCAATGGTAGGGGGGCTCATACTCTCGAACCTGGGCCCTACTGACACTAACGGTCCTTGCAATATCACGTCAGAAGGTGGAGACAACCGATTCCTCCACAACACGGAGAAACCGGAGTCTCCAACAGGCTTAACAACAAAGGGGAAGAAAGCAGCCAGCAGTGGACGACACAACAGGTAAGTGTCCAGAGGCAGAAAACACCACTGCTAACAGGACCAACATGGACACCTACCTGACACAGCTGCAAAAGGAACTCGAGCTGTCCACGGTGCTACCACTGGATCCTGGAAATGCGCATAGGCCCAAACACACACACCAGGCAGGACCCAGCACAAACACCAAACACAGAATCCATGGCATGAGGCATGAACCATGGTAGGCACCAGACCGATGATCTTGTGGTTCCCCCTCCGTTAAACTCCAGGGACCCCCTTCCGGAGGAAAGTACATACAAAGGATATGTCTGGCATCCATGTTGACCTGAAACACCAAACAGGCTGGACATGAAACACCAAACCAGACATAACAACAAACCCAAAACATAAACCCACACCAAACATACAACAAGTGAGGTAGGGTAACAGAAACAGACACAAAGGGGTGACATCAGGTCACATCGATGTCCCATAAGGTGGCCCTCAAGGACAGGGCAAATGGAAAAGCACCAGCTCCTCAAGACACTGAAGACAATCTGACCTCAGGCTCACAACTCAGAACATTAAGAGCCAAGATGCCACACCCAACTCCACCTAGCACACACCTAAACCCCATAAACACCAGAAATGGGAAGGGAAACAGCCTTAAAGGGGAAGTATACACACATGCATAACAAAAAACATGTTGCCATCGGCAACCATCATGCGCAGCATAAATGTCACGGCAAACTACCACCAAGCCGTGACACTCACTTACAAGAGGTTCAGAATGGTGAAGATCTCTTCTCTGCTTTCTTTTTCCAAACTGTATGATGACGTGTCTGGATCTAGACTAGAGGATGCTTATTACCATGTCTATCATGTATCCTTTCAGAGGTATTTAAGAACAGCAGTTTTGTTAAAGGGTTAATTAATGCATTGATAGTACAAAGCCCTCCCCTTTGGAGAGTCTCAGATGCCAAGACAATTTACCAAGCTGGTGGCAGAGGTGGCTTCTTTCGTCAGTTTGGTGAATACTATCTTGATTTTACAATATACTTAGACAATATTCTGATAGTTGCTGATTCACAGCAAACCTTCATTCGAGACATTTAGTTTCTTTGTGCCATTTTGACAGGTCCGAGGTCGAATATAAATTTGGAGGTCAGTTCTCTCCTCTTCAAAAGTATGTGTTTTTTTTAGGAATCCAGCTAGACTTGTCCGTCCAGAAATGCTTCAAGGCACAGTTAATTGATGATAGTGAACAGGCTTGGGATCTTTACCATGACTTCCGTTGTTTAAGAGAAGCAATGTCAGTTTTAGGATTGATGACTTCAACTATCCCTGCGGTTATGCCAAAGTCAGTTCCAGGCTGCTACAAATGGAAATCCTGTCAAATTGACATGGCTCCCCAGAATCTCTAGGCAATCTTTATCATCTGTCATCCAAGACCAGCATGTCACTGTTATGGAGGACCAAGCTAGATAATCTATCCTCTAGAGTTCCTTGGTCACCTCAGAATCCAGTAATAGTTACAACAGATGCAAGTCCCTGGATGTGGGGGGCTCATTCAGGCTGAAGTCTTTGGCAGGGACGTTGGGATCTGGGGAGCCATCAGGCCTCGTCTACCTTCAAGGAACTAAAAGCCTTACATTCGCTCAAGAGACAATAGGGTCAGATGTGAAGAAAAGGCGTGATTTTTTTAAATTCAGCACAACACCACAACAGTTTCTTCTATAAACCATCAGGAAGTATGAGTTTTCTCTCTCTTGAATTTGGCCATGGAGATTTTTCAACTAGCGAAGTCAAGGAAGCTGTTTTTGTCTGCAGTTCATCGGAATGGGAAGGACATCAAAATTCTGTACTTTCTCGGTAATGAAAGGAGGAGAGGTAGAATGGTGTTTGAACAACAGTGTTTTTCAGTCGGTAGCAGAGAGGTGGGGGTCTCATTTAATAGACCTTTTTTCCAAGAAGAAACAGAAAAAAGTGGTGGTATCCTCAGGATGGGCCTCTGGAAATAGATGCTTTAGCATAGAGTTGGGAGAGTTCAAATATGACTTTCCTTTGATTAGCAACATCCAGGGACAATGGAAGGAACACCGTCTTCCACTGACAATTATAAACACTGCGGGTGTCTCAGTTGTCCAGCATAATCCAGGGACAATCGTTGGAACATTGCTCATGTCACAATGGGCAAGCCTCCTCCAGGATCAAAGGACAGAACACTGCACATGTCACAATATGCCAGCATGTATCACAGACAATTGACAGAACATTGCGCATCACAATAGCCCAGCATCCTCCAAGAAAGATGGATGGAACACTGCCCATGTCACAATGGATAGGCATACTCGAGGTACAATGCACAGAACACAGTGCATGTCACAATGAGCCAGCATCTTTCAGAGACAATGGAAGGAACAATATGCATGTCACAATGGTCCAGCATTCTCAATGTATGGAACACTGCACATGCTACAATAGGCCAGCAACCTCCAGGGACAATGGACAACGCCATGCGTGTAGAACAGTAGGTCGGTATCTATAATGGATAATTGACAGAACATTGTGCATGTCATAGTGGTGCAGGATCTTGAATGGTCCGTTGACTTAACACTGCACATGTCACAATGGGCCAGCAACTTCCAAGAACAATCAATTGAACACGGAGTATGTCACAATGGACCAGCCTCCTCCAGGGACTATGAGTGGAACACTACATGTGTCACAATTGGCAAGACACCTCAACGGACAATGGGCGGACCAGTGCACATGTCACAATGGGTCAGTGTCGATAACGGACAACTGTCCAAACACTGACCATGTCTCAATAGGCCAGCATCTTCCAAGGACAATGACTGGAACACTACATAGATCAAAATCAGCCATCCTCCTCCAGGAACAATGGACGGAACAGTATGTGTGTCATAATGGCCCAGTATACTTCAGAGACAATGGATACTGTACAATACTGAGTATGTCACAGTGGGCTAGCATTCTCCAGGAATGGGTCGGCCACCACCAGGGAAAATAGACACATTGCGTGTGTCATAATCTGCCAGCATCTTCAAAGAACAATGGATTAGACACAGCGTATGTCACAATGAGCCATCCTTCTCCAGGGATAATTAATGGAACACTGCACGTGTCAAAACTGGCCATCCACCTCCAGGGACAACGGACGGAACAGTGCATGTGTCACAATGGGCTAGCATATATTACGGACAACTGATAGAACAATGCTCGTGTCAGAATTGGCCAGCTTTCTGCAAGGACAGTGGACCAAACTCTGTGCATGTCACAATCGGTCAGACACCTCCAGGGATATTAGATGGAAGACTGTGCGTGGCAGAATGGGTCAGCATCTATCACGGACAATTAACAGTTGTGTTTCTAAGCATGTCATAATGATCCAGCATCAATCACAGAAAATTGACAGAACACTGAGCGCGTCACAATAGGCCAGCATCCTACAAGAGAATGGATAAAACTCTGCGCATGTCACAATGGGCCAGCAACCTCAAAAGTCAATGGATGCAGCAATGCTTGTGTCACAGTGGGCCAGCATCCTCCTGGGACGATGGACAGAACACTGCACGTGTCACAGTAGTTTCATCATCTTCTATGGATAATAGACGGAACGCGTCTTCCATGGAATATTGATAAAATACTATGCATGTTATAGTGGTCCAACGTATTCCATGGACACGTGAAGGAACACTGTGAGTCTCACAGTGGGTCAGCAAACTACAAAGACAATATATAGATCACTGCGTATTTTACAAAAGGCCAGCATCCTCCAGTGACAATGGATGGAACAATATATCTGTATGTGTCACAGAGGTTCAACATCTTTCACGGACAATTGATGGAACACTACATATGTCACAATGGGGCAGCATTTTCCATGGATAATGTATGGAACGCTGTGTATGTCACACTGGGCCAGCATCCCTCTGGGACAATGGATGGAACACTAGGCGTCTGACAATGAGCCAGCATTGTCTAGGGAAAATGGACACTACACCGGTCACAATGGATGGAACACTGCTTGTGTCACAGTGGGCCAGCATCCCTCAGAAACAATGGATGAAACACCTCACCTGTCACAAGGGAACAGCATCCTTCAGAAACACTTAATGGAACACTATGCGTGTCTCAATGGGTCAGCATCCCCCAGGAACAATGGACGGAATACTGCATTTGTCACAATGGGCAAGCAACCTCCAGGCTCATGGAGGAACACTGCTTGTGTCACAGTGGACCAGCATCCTCCTGGGACAATGAATGAAAAATTGCTCATGTTATAATGGGCCAGCAACCTTCAGGGACAATGGACCTAAAACTGCACTTATCACAGTGGTCCAGCTTATTACCAGTAAAAAATAAAATCAATACCAGAGAGACAGTAGGTTTCTGCCATAATTTTTGTTATTGAATGGTGCGGACCCACTTTCAGTTTTGCTCCATTGAATGAAGCTAAACCGCAAGCAGGTTCTGCTGCGGCTTTGCGAGGTAAGTGTGCCAAGAATGGACTTTTACATTCTTTTTTGCCGTGTGAACGAAGGGGGAAATTTTTAACAACATCAGTCTCAATTTGCCCTGCATTAGTGGAAGAAGTGAAAAATATATTAATAGGCCACCAGGGGTGCACATACAAATATTTAGGCCTTATAGCAAGTATCTGAATTTGCCCCATATCCTATCCCTAGCCCCTCCGCTACCCGACCCCGATCTCTTCCACTACCTACCCTTGGCCTCTCCCCTGAACTATGCGTTCTGCTGCTTATTATGTAGTGTGCCATACTCCCCTATGACCTGTGCCTGCTGCATATTATATAGTGTACCATACTCCCCTGTGAACTATGCCTGCTGCTGTGTATTACATACACAGTGTGCCATAACCCCCATGAACTGTGCCTGCTATTGTGTATTATATAGTGTACCATACCCCTTGAACTTTGCGTGCTGCATATTATATAGTGTACCATTAACCCACATGAACTGTGCCTGCTGCATATATGATAGTGTGCTATAACCCCTAATGGCCTGTTCCTGCTGCTACTTATACAGTATGCCATAACTCCTCTAAACTGGACCTGCTGATACTGTCACGGCCTCTCCCGTGACAGGGGTCAGAAGATCTAAGAGACTGCCTGCAAGTGATGTGGGATCTGACAGCCTCTTTGGTTTCACTTGTTTCTGTGTTGTTGCTGGTTATGACCACACCTCTTGTCTCAGGTGTAGATTAAGTGGTCATTCCAACTCCTCTATTTAGTCTGGTCTCATCCATCATGCTATGCGGTTGATAGCTCCTTTCTGTTTGTGAATGTGCTGGTGTTTGGTTCTCCTCTGAGTTCCTGCTCGTCCGCGTACTTCGGAATTAAGTGTCTTTTTCCTATTTCTAGTTTGTTGTATTCCCCAATCTTTTGGTATTAGGACTGAGGGAATCTCCTGTTCCTTCAGCTGGGAAGGAACATGTCATCTTTGTCCTGACACTATTTCCAGGGCCCTTTAGGGTCATATAGGACTCTAAGTTCCTGCGTATGAACATTCCTACCATTGAGGACTGTTCATACTGGTGACCTTTCCCCTTTCCCTAGTTTCCAGGCCTAATACCTCTTCCTTTCCCTTCAGTGTTCGGTGTGGAGTTTACCACCCACACCACGCAGTGACATTACCAACCACCACAAACCGTCATTTTTTTTTGTGTGTTAGTGAGGCTATGGATCCAGTCACTGCACTGGCTAGACAATTGCAGGGTCTGTCTATAGAGGTAGCTGACCGCACGCAGATCCAGGGTTCACCATCTGCTTGTGGCGTGTCCTAAACCTAAGGTTGCACTTCTGGACAGATTTTCGGGAGGGAAGCGATAATTTCATTAGGTTCAGAGAGTCGTGTAAATTGTACTTTAAGTTACGTCATCTAGGAATGAGAGTAAAAGAGTGGGTATTATCATGTCGTTGCTTAAAGGGGACACTCAGTATTGGGCTTTTTCTCTACCGACCGGATCACAGTCCCTCCGGTCGGTAGATAAATTTTTCATAGCTCTAGGTCTTATATACCATGACCCGGATCGGATCTCCCTGGCCGAGACCAAGTTATGTAGTTTACAGCAGGGAGAGCGTTCTGCGGAGATCTATTTCTTTGAATTTAGGAGATAGGCTACAGATACGGAGTGGAATGATCCAGCTTTATGTAGCCAATTCTGCCAAGGATTATCCGAGAGGCTAAAGGATGCGTTGGCCTTTCACGAAAATCCTGAGTCATTGGAAGCTGCTATGTCCCTTGCTGTACGTATGGATAAATGCCTGAGAGAGAGATCTAAGGTCCCTCACTCTCGGGACGAACTATCATATAACATGTAAGCTTCCTCTGACACCTTGGGTGGAGAGACTCCTGAGTTTATGCTGGGTGATGAACCTATGAAGTTATGGGGAGCTACCCCTGGGCCTGCTTGCAAGAGTTTTAGTCATAAAAAGGGAGTATGTTTTTTCTGTGGAAAAAGGGGACATTTTGTTAATGTTTGTCCTTACGTTCAGCGTCAAGGTGAAAAAAAATAAAAAATAAAGTTTAATTCCCATCTTACTCTTGGTGGTGTGGGTGGGGAGTCAGAGAACTCACTTTTGTAATTTACTGGTAGTACCCAATTTCTCCTGTCTGCCGAGGTGGCGCTAGAAACTGTGGGAATTTAGGTGTTTATTGACAGTGGGGCAGGGGTTAACCTAGTTGATGGTCAATTCGTCCGTTTGCATGGGTTGACAACAAGTGCATTAGATAAAAATATTTTGGTGTTTTAAATAGACTCCACACCACTTACTCAGAAAGGTTTGTCACAGATGGTGCAGGGCATCCGTTTAAGAGTGGGTAATTTTCATCAGGAATCCATTTTGTGTTTTGTGCTGGAAGGTCTGCCTGCTCCATTGGTTTTGGATTTACCATGGTTGAGCAAACATAATCCTACCATTGACTGGCAAGCGAGACAGATTCTCGATTGGAGTGATTATTGCATGGACAACTGTCTTAATACATCTCTTTCTGTCTTGACCACTAAAGTTGTTCCCTCTTTCATTTCTGATTTTTCGGATGTATTTTCTGAGAGTGGTTGCCAGGGTTTACCCCCATACTGGGAATATAATTGTCCTATCAATCTTATTACCGGAGCGAAGTTGCCAAATCTAGGTTATATAACCTTTCTGAACCCGAAAGAGCGGCCATGCAATAGTATATTGCCGAAAGTTTGGCTAAGGGACATATTAGACCTTCCAAGTCCCCAGTGGCAGCAGGGTTTTTAAGAAAGACGGAACTCTTAGGCCATGTCTGGACTTCCGTGAGCTTAATCGGATTACTGTTCGTGATCCGTACTCCCTTCCTTTAATTCCTGAATTGTTTACCCGAATGTTGGTGCCAAGGTGTTCTCCAAGTTGGACCTAAGGGGGGGGCATATAATTTAGTCAGGATCAAGGAAGGGGATGAATGTAAGACAGCGTTTAATACCCCAGAGGGTCATTTTGAGAGTCTGGGCATGCCGTTTGGGTTAACTAATGCTCCTGGAGTTTTCAAGCATTTTGTTAATGATATCTTTCATCATCTGGTGGGGAGGTTTGTTGTTGTGTATCTGGATGACATACTAATTTTTTTCTCCAGATATGGAGACTCATCAGGATCATATGAGACAGGTGTTACAGATCCTAAGAGAGAATACATTATATGCTAAGGAGAAGTGTGTATTTGCAGTTCAGGAAATGCAATTCCTGGGTTACCTACTCTCATCTTCAGGTTTTCATATGGATCCAGAGAAGGTCAGTGCTGTGTTGGAGTGGGATAGACCCGAAAATCTGAAATCGTTTATGCGGTTTTTGGGGTTCACCAACTACTACCGTAAATTCATTTTAAACTACTCGACTGTGGTTAAACCTTTAACTGACATGACTAGGAAAGGTTCGGATGTCTCAGTCTGGTCTGATGCGACATTACAAGCTTTTTCTGCGGTGAAGGAATGTTTTGCTTCTGCTCCTATACTGGTGCAGCCGGATGTGTCACAGCCATTCATTGTGGAAGTTGACGCATCCGAGGTAGGGGTAGGAGCAGTCTTGTCACAGGGTCCTTCACCTAGTAAATGGCGCCCATGTGTATTCTTCTGTAAGAAACTCTCGGCTGCAGAAAGGAATTATGATGTGGGTAATAGAGTTGCTGGCCATTAAGTTGGCTTTTGAGGATTGGCGTCATTGGTTGGAAGGAGCAATCCATCCTATTACTGCACTTACTGATCAAAAATCTGGCTTACCTGGAGTCGGCAAAATGACGGAACCCAAGGCAGGCCAGATGGTCGTTATTTTTTTTACCAGATTTAATTTAATCATCACCTATCGCCCAGGGGTTAAGAACATCAAGGCTGATGCTTTGTCGCGTAGCTTTCCTGGGGGGGTGATTCGGAAGATCCTTGTCCGATATTGTCTGAAGGGGTAGTTATATCCGCCCCATATCCCGACCTTGAGGCAGAGGTGTTGGCGGCCCAGGGAGATGCACCAGATTCTTGTCCTCCGGGGAAGTTGTTTGTTCCTTCTGAATTAAGTCACAAGGTGTTCGACGAACATCACTATATGGTTTTCACAGGACACCCTGGGAGCAGATCCACTGTCGATCTCATCTCTCGTAGATTCTGGTGGCCCGGGTTGCGTAAGTGTGTTGAGGACTATGTGTCTGCTTGTAGTACTTGTGCATGTGCTAAGGTGACACATACTCGGCCTTCCGGATCTTTACTTCCGTTGCCCATCTCGTCCTGACCTTGGACTGATTTATCCATGGATTTTATCACAGATTTACCTAATTCTTCAGGAAAAACTGTGATTTTGGTGGTTGTTGATCGCTTTAGTAAGATGGCGCACTTTATAGCATTGCCAGGTCTACCTAATGCTAAAACTCTTGCACAAGTGTTTGTTGATAACAAATTACATGGTATTCCTTCTGATGTGGTGTTTGATAGGGTTTGTTTCTAAATTCTGGAAGGAGTTCTGTAGTCATTTGGGGGTACAATTGTCCTTCTCTTTGGCCTTTCATCCTCAGTCGAACGGACAGACTGAACGTACTAATCAGAATTTGGAGACTTATTTGAGATGTTTTGTCTCGGAGAACCAGAAGGAAGGGTTTTTATTTTTGTCTTTAGCCGAGTTTGCCATAAATGACCATAGACAGGAGTCCACTGATAAGTCGCCGTTTTTTGGAGCATATGGGTTCCACCCGCAATTTGGCACATTTTCTGGTACGGAGACTTCTGGTATACCTCTATTTGGCAGAAAATTCAAAATAATAAAAAAAATGGGCAACAAATATAAATGTATGGCTGACAAGAGAAGTATGAATGGTCCGGACCTGAGAGTGGGTTATTCTGTGTGGCTGTCCACAAGAAACATTAAGTTGAAAGTACCTTCTTGGAAGTTGGGTCCAAGGTTTATTGGTCCATATAAGATCACTGCCATTATTAACCCGGTAGCCTTTCCTCTTGAACTTCCTCAGGCTTTGAAGATTCATAATGTGTTCCATAAGAGATATGTCAAACCAGTTGAACCGTCCTCCTTGCCTCCTGCTCTTGTCATGGTGGACGGTAATCTTGAATTTCAGATCGCCAGGATAGTGGACTCCCTAATTCTCCATAGATCCCTCCAGTATCTCGTTCACTGGAAGGGTTACGGACCAGAGGAGAGGATGTGGGTTTCAACAGCCGACATTAATGCTAGTCGTCTGGTGAAAGCCTTTCACAGAGCTCATCCGGATAAGGTCAGTCCTGGGTGTCCGGGGGCCACCCGTAGAAGAGGGGGTACTGTCACGGTCTCTCCCGTGACAGGGGTCAGAAGATCTAAGAGACTGGCTGCACGTGATGTGATCTGACAGCCTTTTTGGTTTCACTTGTTTCTGTGTTGTTGCTGGTTATGACCACTCCTCTTGTCTCAGGTGTAGATTAAGTGGTTATTCCAACTCCTCTATTTAGTCTGGTCTCACCCATCATGCTATGCGGCTGATAGATCCTTTCTGTTTGTGGAAGTGCTGGTGTTTGGTTCTCCTCTGAGTTCCTGCTCGTCCACGTACTTTGGCGTTAAGTGTCTTTTTCCTATTTAGGTATTAGGCCTGAGGGAGCCTCATGTTCCTTCAGCTGGGAAGGAACATGTCATCTTTGTCCTGACACTATTTCCAGGGCCCTTTAGTGTCAGATAATGCTCTAGGTTCCTGTGTATGAACATTCCTACCATCGAGGTCTGTTCATACTGATAGTAGTCAGAGCTTGGTTTAGGGATTCACTAGGTGGTGACCTTTCCCCTTTCGCTAGTTTCCAGGCCTAGTACCTCTTCCCTTCCCTCCAGTGTTCGGTGTGGAGTTTACCACCCACACCGCGCCGTGACAGATACATAATATATAGTGTACCATATCCCCATGAACTATGCCTGCTGCTGCCTATTATATAGTGTGCCATAATCCCCACTCCCATCCCACTGAACTGTGCCTGCTGCTGTTGTTTTTTATATAGTGTAGGTGGACTGTCACCCTCCCATCGACAGCCTGAGAGCCAAGTGCGCACACACTGCCTTGCAGAGATAAGGTGATAGGCTGTCCCCCGACCATGGTCATAATTAGAGGGGAAATAGGTCCTAGAAACCAAGTGATCCAACGGAGGAGTTCCTGGTACACCAGTTTACCAGACTGACACTCGCACTATGTGTATATTTAGTGTATGCACTGGGGCTGGATGTAGTTTACAAATCATGGTAAACAGAGCCCCACCACATGGTTAATAAGGGAGCTATCCATATCATCCATAAATGACTGAGGACCCTGCTTCCCCAACAATCATTTCCTTGCTAACAGTGGTTAGAGAGTGGGGCCTTCAGTCAGCTGTGGGATGTGGAGACAAAACGCCTGTAACCCACCCACCACCACAAACAGCTTTGCAATATGGTTTGATTTTTAGCACTCAGTTCGATGTAGTTACTGTACCTTACTGTAACGCTCATTCGCTGCACTCTGTGAATCGGGAGGTGGAGCAAAACCTTAACACTGATTAGCTGAGGCTCAGCCAAACAGCGTTAGGATTCATTTCGAGCACCGCCCTTCCGGGTTATCCAACGACCAGAGAGCATCCAGGTTCAGCCAGGCTGGGAAATATAGACTAGTGCAGGTGATGGTATTGCACTGCGCAACTAAGTAGGCAGCATCTACCTGGTTCGGCTGACTCCTGGTAAGATTTAGCTTATGAGGGCCTGAGCATAACACAGAAAGGAACCAGAAGGCGGGTCCCAAGCCTTGGCCATGGACTTATGACAGGAGCAGTGTAGTTAGGGGGCAGTGCCTTTCATCCACAGCAGTCCCCTTTCCCCCACAGGTCCTTTAGCAGCTGCACGGTCTGCCTCCATTGGAGATACGCCACTGAAGGCCATGACTCTTAATAAATTTGTCACGTCTTCCACTGTTTGTGTGTCAGAAATGAAATCTACTCCAACTTGAGTAGATCTCTGGGGTAATGTGAACCAGTTTCCTAAATGAGTCAGTCCATGGAGCTCTCACCCTCGGCCTCTTCCTGCCTACCGTACCCCAGGCCACTTTTCAGAAAAGTGGCTGGGTGTTGGAAAAGGCTTAAAAGGCTATTTGTGACAAAATGTGTGACTTTTTTTTACATTTCTGGTGTGCAGCCTTAATAAATACCCCCTATAGCCTGAAGATTTATCAGGCTATGTACTAAATATAGTACATTAAAGGGGTTTTCTGGGAGTTCAATATTGATGATCTATCCACAAGATAGGTCATCAATACCTGAACAATGGAGATCCAGCTCCTGGCACCCCTGCCATCCAGCCTCCTCTCAGCTTACCAAGCACAGCGCCATACATTGGATAGTGGCTGTGCTTGGTATTGCAGCTCAGCGCCTAGGCCATGTGACCAATGAGCGTAATGTCACTGGCCTAAGAAGAGCCCATGGGGTGTTGATGAGCATAGGTCATCAAAATTAAACTCCAAGGAAACCCCTTAAGAGGTCCACACATGCCGGAAAATACAGCGGAAAAGTGCACAGTGGTTTTTGCTGTGTTTCCACATCAAAATCAGGAACAAAAAGCATGTATTACATTAGGTTTTTGCTGCAGACTTCACTATCTCTATTGCAAAGGATGAAATCCGATGGGGAAGTCTGCAGTATAACTTGACATGCTGCTGATTTTAAATCTGCACAGCAGGTCAATTTACGCTGTGGTTTTTGTATGCAGTGGTGTGTGCAGGGCGGCGCTGCCCTGTTGACAAGTGGGGGGTGGCGGCAGGGCACAGGGAGATGAGCTCTTCCATTGTGGAAGCGCTCATCTCCATAGTCATCTACACAGTAACATAGTTTACAAGGCCAAAAAAAGACATCTGTCCATCCAGTTCAGCCTGTTATCCTGCAAATTGATCCAAGTGAAGGGAAAAAAAAACTGTGAGGTAGATGCCAATTTTCCCCACTTAAGGGGAAAAAAATTCCTTCTCCAGTCAGGCAATCAGAATAACTCCCTGGATCAACGACCCCTCTCTAGTAGCTATAGCCTGTAATATTATAAGGGTACTTTCACACTTGCGGCAGAGGAATCTGGCAGGCAGTTCCGTCGCCAGAACTGCCTGCCGGATCCGGCAAAACGTATGCAAACTGATTGCATTTTAGAACTGATCAGGATCCTGATCCGTCTTACAAATGCATTGCAAGAACGGATCCGTCTGTCTGTTTGTCATACGGACAAACGGATCAGTTTCGATTTTTTTTTGCATCTTTACCGGTCTGCGTATTTTGAATGCCGGATCCGGCACTAATACATTCCTAAGGAAAAAAAGGCCGGCATTCAGGCAATTTTTCAGTTTTTTTGACCGGAGATAAAACCATAGCATGCTGCGGTATTATCTCCGTCCTGAACAGTCAAAAAGACTGAACTGAAGACATCTTGATGCATCCTGAACGGATTGCTCTCCATTCAGAATGCATGGGGATATGCCTGATCAGTTCTTTTCTGGTATAGAGCCCCTAGGACCGAACTCTATGCCGGAAAAGAAAAACGCAAGTGTGAAAGTACCCTTACACTCCAGAAATACATCCATGCCCCTCTTAAGGGTCCATTCACACGTCCGTAACATGTTTTGCGGATCCGCAAAACATGGACACGGCAATGTGCGTTCCGCATTTTGCGGACTGCACTTCGCCGGCACTAATAGAATATGCCTATTCTTGTCCGCAATTGCTATTTCTATTTTCTTCGGGAATGGAATTGCGGACCAGGAAGTGCGGGTACGCAGTTCCGTATCCGGGCAGCACATCGTGCTGCGCCATAGAAATTAACGGGTCCGCAATTCCATTCCGCAAAATGCGGAATGAAATTGCGAACGTGTGAATGGACCCTAAATGGAACCTGTCACTGGGATTTTGTGTATAGAGCTGAGGACATGGGTTGCTAGATGGCCGCTAGCACATCTGCAATACCCAGTCCCTAAAGCTCTGTGTGCTTTTTTGTGTGTAAAAAAACGATTTGATACTTATGCAAATTAACCTGAGATGAGACCTGTCCCTGACTCATCTCAGGGACAGGACTCCTCAGGTTAATTTGCATAAATGTATCAAATCGGGTTTTTTACACAATGAAAGCACACAAAGCTATGGGGACTGGAGACTGCGGATGTGCTAGCAGCCATCTAGCAACCCATGTCCTTAGCTCTATACACAAAATCCTGGTGACAGGTTCCCTTTAAACTTTTTTACTGAACTCACCATCACCACCTCCTCAGGCAGAGAGTTCCATAGTTTCACAGCTTTTATCGTAAAGAATCCTTTTCTATGTTTGTGTACAAACCTTCTCTCCTCCAGACGCAGAGGATGTCCCCTCGTCACAGTCCTGGGGATAAATAGATGATGGGAAAGATCTCTGTACTGACCCCTGATATATTTATACATAGTTATTAGATCTCCCCTCAGTCGTCTTTTTTCTAAAGTGAATAACCCTAATTTTGTTAATCTTTTAGGGTACTGTAGCTGCCCCATTCCAGTTATTACTTTAGTTGCCCTCCTCTGAACCCTCTCCAGCTCTGCTATGTCTGCCTTGTTCACAGGAGCCCAGAACTGTACACAGTACTCCATGTGTGGTCTGACTAGAGATTTGTAAAGTGGTAGGGCTATGTTCTCATATTGGGCATCTCTGCCCCTTTTGATGCAACCCATTATCTTATTGGCCTTGGCAGCTGCTGCCTGACACTGTTTTTTACAGCTTAGCTGTCACGGATGGTGTAACAGAAAACAAGAAGTTACAAATAAGGATCCGACTGGCTTGATCCGAAACTAAGGAACAAAAGGGAGACCCCTATTTAAGCCCTGAAACTCTCCCTGTCTTCTCAGCCCATGCAAAGATCTCTATGATAGAAAATTGTATGCCCTCGTGCCTCGACTGTATGACACCTGAACACCCTTTAATTGTGAGGGGACACGACCACCGGCTCCCTACACTTAATACGGAGGGAGTCAGGGTCACCTAGGATCAAGCAAACAGGAAAACACAAATAAATGAACAGACTTATCTGTAGAAGCATCAGTTGTAGCATCCAGCATGTACACACTCCAGGAAGTTGTATAAACCGCAAAGTGATGCAGTATGGGAGGGGATTTAAAGAGATGCAATCAGTGCAACTAGATGACAGCTGAGAGAGGGAAACGAGATGACAAAACGAAAGCAAAACAAAAGAACCTCAAGCAGGAGGTTCTGAAGAACGTCTGTCAGAGCTTCTCAGATGTCTGGCGGTGACATTAGCATGCTGTTCACTAAAATTCCTAGGTCCTTTTCCATGTCAGTGTTACCCAGTGTTTTACCATTTAGTATGTACGGGTGACTTGCATTATTCCTTCCCATGTGCATAACCTTACATTTATCAGTGTTAAACCTCATCTGCCACTTCTCTGCCCAAGCCTCCAATCTATCCAGATCCCGCTGTAGCAGTATATTGTCCTCTTCAGTGTTAATTACCTTACACAGTTTAGTTTCATCTGTAAAAATTGATACTTTACTATGCAAGCCTTCTACAAGATCATTAATAAATATATTGAAGAGGATAGGACCCAATACTGACCCCTGAGGTACTCCGCTAGTGACAGTGACACAATCTGAGTGTGTACCACTAATAACCACCCTCTGTTTTCTATTACTGAGCCAGTTACTTACCCACATACAGACATTTTCCCGCAGTCCAAGCATTCTCATTTTATATACTAACATTTTATGTGGTACAGTGTCAAATGCTTTGGAGAAGTTCAGATATACGACATCTATTTATTCGCCACATTCAAGTCTAGAATTTACCTCCTCACTGAAACTTATTAAATTAGTTTGACATGACCTATCCGTCATGAAGCCATGCTGATATGGCGTTATTTGCTTTTTTTCATTGAGGTACTCCCAGATAACATCTATTAGAAAACCTTCAAACAGTTTACACACGACAGATGTTAAACTTACCGGCCTACAGTTTCCGGGCTCTTTTTTTGGACCCTTTTTGAATATTGGCACCACATTTGCTAAGTGCCAATCCTGTGGAACACTCCCTGTCAGTATAGAGTTCTTAAATATCAGAAATAAAGGTCTGGTTAAATGGATGCTGCGGGGCAGAGGAGAGGAGTCTCCCTTCCCCGTTCCTCCGATGACGTCATCGTGCTGTCTGAGCCGTACAGCGCGGAACACAGGCCGGAAGAGGCCTGCATCGCATCGCTGCCAACTTGATGGAGGTAAGTATGTGAGTTTATTTTTTTTATATGGTACAATTGGTACAATACAGGAGAGGAGTGCTATGGGGGGCACTGTGGTGGCACGTGTTACTGGCACATAATTGGGGGGCATCTATGGAGGGCACTTCTTACTGGCACATAGATAGGGTGGCATCTATGGGGGCACTTCTTACTGGCTAATTATGGGGTCACTATAGGAACATTAGCTCAACTGGGGGCATTAAAAGGGGGTATTTTTTGCACTGGCACACATTATAAGAGGGCATTTTTTGTACTGTCACATTATAAGGAGAATTATTACTATTGGGGGGCATTATGGTGGGCTTTATTACTACAGGGGGTTTATAGAGAACATGATTACTAGTATGGGCACTTTGGGAGCATTATTACTTCTGGGGCACAGTGGGGACATGTTGGGGGGATTGTAGGAGCACTATTACTATCATGTGTGCTCTAGCAGAGAATTATTACTATTGGTGGGACTTTTGGGAGCACTATTACTGTGGGGGCACCTCGGCACATTATCAATTTACCACAATTATTGTTGGGAGGGCGTTATGGTTACACTATTAGTGTCAGGGGCACTATTTGCTGGGCGCAGTTATTTTAGGGACACTGTGTGCCAATAATTATTGAAGGGCACTATCTGCATGGTACTACTATTATCATGGTGTTTATCTGTTTCTGCAGTATAGTATTGGGGAGCACAGCGGCACATTATTGGGCGTAGTAGGATGATTTGTCCAGAAGATGGGAGGATGATGGAAAAGTAGTAAACTAAGATTTTTTTGTCAAACTCCAGAGAGAAGAGATGGCTGAAAAATGGTGGTCTGGAGGTCTGAAAGGAGAAGATGAGGAAAGATAACATTTACATCAAAGGAGATGTCACTGGATGTAAGAGATATGTTGGGCTGTATTACCCTGTATGCTCTGTAGTCATATATGTAATGTTAGGAGGGAAGGGGTTAGGTTGAGAATTTGGTATGGGGGGGGGGGCGCTTTTAAAATTTTCGCCTCAGGCAGCAGAAAGGCTAGGTGCACCCCAGGGTGTGTGGATGAGATTTGTTAAGATCTCATCCACTTTGCTGGTACTATACAACACTGTAGATCTACTGGATGAAAACCTGCGATGACAAATTCACAGTTAATCAGTCATGTGTGGACACAGCCTTAGGCCCCATGCACACGGCCGTGTTTCACAGCCGTGTGCGGGCCGTGGAACCGCGGCCTGGATCCCTCCTGAGAGCAGGAGCGCACAGCGTCACTGGTTGCTATGACGCCGTGCGCTCCCTGCTGCCGCTGCAATACAGTAATACACTGGTATGATCTATACCAGTGTATTACTGTACTGTGCCGGCAGCAGGGAGCGCACGGCGTCATAGCAACCAGTGACGCCGTGCGCTCCTGCTCTCAGGAGGGATCCAGGCCGCGGTTCCACGGCCCGCACACGGCTGTGAAACACGGCCGTGTGCATGGGGCCTTAGGCTATCGTCACACTACATCATTTTTTAAGCTGAAAAATAAAGAAATCTGCCTTTGATATCCAAGTGTTTTTTTGGTGCTTCTTGCAGCGCAGAACAGTCTTTGATAAATCTCTCCGATTGTGCCCATTAGCCAACAAGCATTTTATTCCACCCCGGTTCCACCCCTGATGAAAATGTGGATTGGATGTCGACCGCAAATGCGGTTGTATGCATGAGATCTGATTGTTACATTTATGACAAAGGCAAGCTTTTGCTCCAAGCTTGGATGGGAGTTCACAAGAAGGTTATCGACCGCTGACAAATTGTGAAGATCTATTTATGAAGAAATGCAAGGTGGTAATAAAAAGGGTTGTCAGAACAGTTTAGCATTGATCAAAGTTTTCACAATAGAAACAAGTGACCCAGCAGCGACCTAGGGTCAGGCAGCCACATCAAGCAAGGTCCACTTATTATTATCCCGAAGACTGATCTGTCGCCTAAATAAGCTAAAATAGTTGTAAGACCAGAAAGATGAGTAGAGCAATATTCATAGTAGTTGGTCTTACACAGAGGCAAAATAATAATTGCTATGTAAAAAACTATTCTAACTTCTAAAACCTCACTAGCATAATCTTAAACACTATTAGCCCTTCCAGGTATCCTTCACCATGGCTAGATGCCTTCTGGGCGCTTTTGGTGTCGTTCTTCAAGAAAAAATGTGGTATCAATTATACAGTCTATTCCCAGGGATCACAAAGGCCATGGGAACACATATCAGGTTTACCGTGGTGATTTATTGTGTTAGATCACATAAGACACACAATGTGTGGTCATATACTTTATACTGGTACATTTTCAAGTTGTCTCTAGCTCTTCTGGTTCTTAGTTATCTGTCTGAGCAGATGTATGTTATATAAAGTTCCTGAAGTTGACATTTCTGACTGAGACACAGGGCAATGCATGCTTCCTTTTAGTAACCTTTTACTGACCTTAGTCTTGACCTAAGGAAACATTATTCTCTCCGGAGGAAGCACATTATTTAAATCCCCAATACCTTTAATTTTCATACTTCCTGAACTCGACTGCCCAACTTAGCTGGCACAATGAATGAAATCCCTTCTGCTCAATCCCAAAACCTGCTTGTGTTTGCTTCCATTCTAAAAAATGTATGAATAAATCTAATACTTACAAAGTCCCATCTTCGGACGCTGATAAACTGTAGATGTTGTAATGTTAACTTTATGTTAGTTGTAAGGGTACATTCTTATTACTGGGGTCACTCTAGGGGGCATTATAATTGCTGGAGGTACTATAGGGATATTATTACTACTGGCAGCACATTTTTTTAGCAGTATACCATGCCTTGAAAAATTATTCATACCCCTTGAACTTTTCCACATATTTTTTCAGGTTACAACTAGAGGTGAGCGAATCGACTTCGGATGAAACATCTGACGTCGATCCTCATAAAACTTTGTTCTAATACTGTACGGAGCAGGAGCTCCGCACAGTATTAGAATGTATTGGCTCCGATGAGCCGAAGTTCGGGAAATGGTTTTTTACAGTACAAATTAATTTATGAAGTTATTACGCAAAGTCTCGCGAGACTTCGCGAAGCAGTAACTTCGGCTCGTCGGAGTTAATACATTCTAAGAGTCCATTCACACGTCCGTATGTGTTTTGCGGATCCGCAATACACGGACACTGGCAATGTGCATTCCGCACTCTCATAGAAAATGCCTTTTCTTGTCCGCAAGACTAGGACATTTTTTGGCGGAACGGAAGGGCGGATACGCAAATGCGGATGCGGACAGCACATTCCGGCCCCATTGAAAATGAATGGGTTCGCACCTGTTTCTCAAAACTGCGGAACGGATGCGGACCCATTTTGCGGACGTGTGAATGGACCCTGATACTGTACGGAGATTCTGCTCCGTATAGTATTGGAACGAAGTTTTATGCAAATAGACTTCGGATGTTTCATCCGAAGTTGATTTGCTCATCCCTAGTTACAACCACAAACTAAAATGTACTTTGTAAGGATTTCATATAATAGTCCAACACAGAATAGAAAGTATGTAACTGAAAAGAAAATGATACATGGTTTTCAACATTTTTTAAGGAATAAAAATCTGGAAAGTGTGGCGTGTATTTGTATTCAGCCTCCTGCACTCTGATAGCCCTAAATAAAATTAAGTGTGACCAATTGCCTTCACAAGTATGGATGAGTGAATCCGAACTTTAACGGAATATAACAGAATTTATATATAGAGGCATTCCGTTTTGATCAGTCATAATAGAAGTCTACGGCCAAGCATAACGGATCTGTCTGGTTTCTGTTATGCAGGAAGGAAAACAAAGTCCTGCATAACGGAAACCAGACAGATCCATTATACTTGGCCATAAAAAATGGAATGCCTCTTAAATAGGGATGAGTGAACTTCTGTTTTGAAGTTCGGTGTACAAGGTTCAGGTTCGGGTCATCTAAAAATTCCATTATGGATTCCACTACCACGGTCCATAACTTATGATCCGTGGTAGCGGAATCCATAATGGAATTCTTAGATAACCCGAACCTTGTATACTGAACTTGAAAACAGAAGTTCGCTCATCCCTACTCTTAAAGGCTTCCGTTTTGCATTCCATCTATAAATTCTGTTATATTCTGTCTTCCTCACCCACCCGGCAAAGTTCAGGTTCCCTCATCCCTATTCAGAAGTCACCTAATTATTAAATGGAGTCCACCTGTGTGTAATTTATTCTCAGTATAACTACAGCTGTTCTGTGAAGGCCTCAGAGGTTTCTAAGAGAACATAAGTGATCAAACGGGAGAAGTGTAAAGCAGGGTTAGGTTATTAAAAAATCTCAAGCTCTGAACATCTCATGGAGCATTGTTCAATCCATCATCCAAATATGGAAGCAGCATGGTACAACTGCAAACCTTCCAAGACATGGCCGTCCACCTAAACTGACAGCCCAGACAGCCCAGAGAAGCAGCCAAGAGTCCCATGGTCATCCTGGATGAGATGCAGAGATCCACAGCTCAGGTGGGAGAATCTGTCCACAGGAAACTGTTAGTCGTGTACTCCATAAATATGGCTTTTATGGAAAAGTGGCAAGAAGAAAGACATTTTTGAAAGCAAGCCATAAGAAGTCTTGTTTGCGTTTGGCACAATCCATATGGGAAACAGCAAACGTGGAAGGAGGTGCTCTGGTCAGATAAGACCAAAGTTGACATTTTTGGCATAAATGCAAAATGCTATGTGTGGCGGAAAACTAACAATGCACATCACCCTTTACACACCATCCCCACTGAAAACGTGGTGGTATCATCCTGTGGAGATGCTTTTCTTCAACAGGGATAAGGAAGCTGGTCAGAGTTAATGGGAACATGAATACAGCTAAATACATGGCAATCCTGAAGGAAAATCTGGTAGAGCCTGCAAAAGACTTGAGACTGGGGCGGAGGTTCACCTTCCAGCAGTACAACAACCCTAAACATACAGCTAGAGCTAAAATGGAATGGTTTAGATCAAATCATATTCCTGTGTTTGAATTTCCCAGTCAATGTCCCATTGAGAATCTGTGGCAAGACTTGAAAATTGCTGTTCACAAATGCTTTCCATCAAATCTGACTGAGCTTGAGCTATTTTGCTCAGAAGAAAGGACAAACATTTCATCCTCTACATGTGCAAAGCTGGTAGAGATATACCCCAAAAGACTTGCAGCTTTTATTTCAGGGAAAGGTAGTCCTAAAAAGTATTGACTCAGGGGGGCTGAATACAAATGCATACAACACTTTCCAGATTTTTTAACAATTTTGAAAACCATGTAACCATTGTGACACAGTGAGAGGTTTTGTCTGGGAAAACAGGTATTTCCCTCCCAGCATGTGCTGCTGGGCTGATTTACAGCCAGGGGAGGTCAAATACCTGACTGGATTTTAAGTGCCGGTCCGGATTTTTGCAGCACCTGGCTGTCCTTAAATAGGCAGCTGGGCTCAGAAGCCAGGTCTCTCTGTGTTGGGATCTGGGAGCCTTGTGTCTGAATGAAGGCTTGCTACCTGTTTGGCGTGAAAACAGGTTGGTGCTGCTATGGTCAAGGACTCTTTGATCACTCAGGAGGAATAATCTTAAAACATAACATTTAATGTCTATTTTTCTAAAATCCTTGATACAATGTGCGAAAAAATATTTAAATATAGTGAGATGAACACGGTGCTGGGCCCTCAATGGCTATGGCCCATGGTCATCTCAGTATATTGATAAAGTAAATTTAAAGTGCACGGCGGCACTTAAAGGGTGAACCAGTGTGTCCTACCGGTACCCAGGATTGGTTGTCAGTTGCTTCAACACACGATGATCCAGTAGACGTTCTTCCTGTATGGATGGTCGGATGAACCAAAAGGGGGATAATAACGGGCTGACAGTTTACCACATGTGTGTAGGGTCCCTGAGGAAATCCTATAACTGTCTAGCCAGTACCCTAGTAACTAGAAATGTGTTAGCAACCTGACCACAGGGCACTCGTCCTTGAAAGGACGACCCTGTCCGGAACCTTTCCCTAATTCTATAAACTATATGTCCCTAATTAATGCATGAGCATTGTCCCTACACGCATGTTTCACTGCCAGGACATTAGGCAGTTCATCAGGAGAGATGATATAATAGTGAAAATAGGTCAATCACAGATGAAGTGAGAAAGACCTGATGACCAGAGATGACACAATCAGTCAAAAGTGGTCAGTAGGTGCACAAAGATAATCGGCTCCTCTGTGGGCAACCCCATAGATGGAGGGGTTTAGGAATATGCAGTAAACCGATATGTGTAGCTGCATATGGGACGCCAACTAACCTGGCGTTCATTCCTGGTTTAAATAGCCCAGTTCCCGCTGCTGGTGACGTCAGTGAGACACGTCAGGTGACGCAGCGCTCGCCCGCACGTAAGCGTCGCGCATGCGCACAACTCAGAGTTGAAAACGAGGCTTGGTGCGCAGAACAAGTGCCTGATGCGAAACGCACTTTTGCGCATGCGCGAACTCGCATCAGATGTCGCGAGATCGCGGAAGCAAATACCAAAAACAGGAGAAGTTAGAGGCGACTCAGGTCCTTGATATTTCGTAGTCTGCATATGATGTACCTACAATCGGACAAGTGTAGGTACAGCCAAGCATGTTAAGCCACAATCGGCTCTGATTTTTGATATTTGGGGCTATTCTTCCCATATGAGGTCGGAACTGCTGACGGATAGTGAAAGAACACACCACGACAAGTTAGATAAGATAGTCACAAGAGATAAGATATTATCCCATGTGGGCTCTTGGTCAATATAAGTAAATTATCTATAGCCTAACGTTGCAATATTATGGTGCCGTTGATTTATCAAATGGGTATTCAGACCACACATATGTGTTAGAAAGTATCTGTGTCAGGTGTTTTTAAAGATAGCAGCAATTGGCAGGAATAGATGGATGATCACTTATATGTTCGAGTTATTTGCAGAGAGGTGGTGATAGCGGTGGTATAGATCCTCTAGGGCTGTCAGTCTACAAAAAACAACTGTAATTTAACTGTTCATTGAGACCGTTAGGTGTGACAGTCTTTAAAAGAAATATCCACCTTGTCTCACGCTGTAGGAGAATCCTATCCCAATCCCCACCTCTTTTGGGGGGGCTCACAGTCTCTATACCCATAGCCTTAATGACCTTGGGATTGCCTTGGTGTAATTCACACACGTGTCGTGCCACTGGGGTATCGCGGTGTTTTTCGATATCTAGGAGATGCTCTCCAATGCGTCTACGCAACTCGCGCTTTGTTTTCCCAATGTACTCCATGTGGCAAACACAAGTGATTTTGTATATCACCCCAACAGTTCTGCAAGAGATGAAATTTCTAATCTCAAAGTTTCGTTTAAGGTTTGTACTATAAAAAGTTTTTCCTGGGCTTATGTTACTGCAGGCCACGCACCCACTGCATCTAAAACAACCCACAGGCTGTCGTCCAAGCCACATACTTGGCTTCACTGGTGGTGCAAGATGGCTATGCACCAAAAGATCTTTAAGACTTTGTCCCTTCCTAAAGGTCACCTGTGGATGTTCGTGCAGGACTTCCCGGATATCAGGGTCCATGAGTAAAATGGGCCAATGTCGTTTTAGAATCTCTTTTGATTCCTTTGCGGAACCATCAAAAGTTGTGATAAATCTCACCTTCCTGTCACTTTCCTGTTTAATTTTAGGGATAAGTAGTGTCTCTCTTGGAGTATTCTTTGCCCTCCAGAAGGCTCCTCTCAAAACCAAATCGGGGTAACCCCTGGCCCTGAATCTTTGCCGGAGGTCTGCTGCTTGCCGTAGGAATTCTTGTTCCTCAGAACAGTTTCTGCGTAAACGCAGATACTGTCCATAAGGTATTCCCCTCTTTAGTGGCAGAGGGTGGCTACTCTGCCAGTGTAAGACAGAGTTTGTAGCAGTGGTCTTGCGGAAAACAGTTGTGGAGAGCTCACCACCAGGGTTCTTGGAAATGCGGACATCTAGAAAAGGCAGTGAACTCTCGCCAATCTCGTAGGTAAAACGGAGACCGATACTATTATTGTTAAGAGAGTCCACAAACCTTTTGAAATCCAGAGTGCCCGCATTCCAGACAATCAGGATGTCATCGATGTACCGGGCCCATAATGTGATGGGCCCGGTCATCGATTCACCTTCCCCAAAAACCACGGTCGCCTCCCACCAGCCCAGGAGCAGATTGGCATAAGACGGCGCACAGGAACAACCCATGGCCGTGCCCCTGAGCTGGTGGTAAACGCGACCGTCGAAGGTGAAGAAATTATGCGTCAACAGGAATTGAAGTAACCGCAAAACAAAAGCATTGTGCGCCAAATATTGTTGTCCTCGCATACTCAGGTAGTGACTAACGGCCCTAAGGCCCGCCTCATGAGGTATGGAGGAATACAATGCCTCCACATCTATACTCATCAGTAAGGAATGATCTTCAATATAGATCCCCTCCACCCGCTTCAGAAGATCCATCGTGTCGCGGGTGTATGAGGGGAGTGCAGTCACAAAGGGCATGAGGATCTGGTCCACGTATATCCCTATATTTTGGCAAATACTCCCGATACCGGCGATGATTGGTCTCCCCTTGAGTGGTCTTAGGCCTTTATGGACCTTGGGGAGACTGTAAAACGTGGCCATAACGGGGTGCCTAGGAAACATGAAGTCCAGCTCCTCTTGTGAAATAAGATTCTCCGCTTTCCCAGCCAGGAGAATCTCCCGTAGTTCAACTACATATGATGCCGTAGGATTGGACGTCAATAACTGGTAACTATTACTGTCTTTCAGAATATGCTCACACATAGATAAATAATCTGGTCGATTCATAATAACCGTATTTCCACCCTTATCAGATGATTTGATGACTATATCCTTGTCCTCTTTCAGGGACTTAATAGCACGATGTTCTTCAGATGAACAATTATTGTATTGTTGAGGATACTCTTTGGACATCAAATCAGCACTGACAAGCTGTAGAAAGACGTCTACACATGAAACGTCACCAGTAGGTGGCATTTTATTGCTTTTGTTACGTAGAGGGGTGAATGGGCCAACTCCCCGCAAAGTGTGTACGTCATCTGCCAAGCTATGCAGCAGCTCTACATCCCTCAAAATCTCTGTTGGTATGCCTAAAGTCTGACACCTCTTCTTTTCGGCAATCTTAAAATGTTTATGCCACCTGAGCTTTCGTATAAACAGATGGAGGTCTTTGACCCAAGTGAACATATCATAGTGGCGGGTGGGGACAAATGACAGCCCCTTCGATAATATTGCCATTTCGCTATGGGTAAGGGTATGGCTGGAAAGGTTTATTATTTCGGGCCCGATGGTTCCCGTGTGATGGGGCGGTTCCTTAACGGGTAGCTCACACCCTGGTCTAAAAAACCGGTTTTATTTGGACCGGTTGTACCTCTGCCTCTCCCCCTACCTCTCCCTCTTTTATTGAAATTTCTTGATTTATTTCGGTTAGAATTACCCCCAGACTCTCTCTCACTGTCCGAAAGTTCGGTATCAGTGGTAGAAATCTCTGAAGTTACTTCTTTAGGGATCCCTTCCTTCAAAACGGAGTAGGCCTTATTCTCTTTAAATTCGGCTAAATCCTTATTAAACTGCCTATGTTTTCGTTCTCGTAGGTAATACTGATATTTCTCAACTGTGACTTGAAGTTGTTTTTCTTTATTTAGAAATTCAGGATCACCTACGAAAGTTTTTGTAACCTCGATCTGAGTTTTGAGTTTCTCAGTTAGGCTAGTTAAATTTAGTCTTTCCTCCTCCAGTAGAAGTGTCATCAACTGGAGTGAGCTTTTTGTGGCCAATTGCTCCCAGCGTGTGGTAAACCCAGGGCTCCGCTGTTTCTGTACTGGGGTGACAGAAATGCGGAGTCCTCGGGGTACAATGCCCTGCCTGATATAATTATCAAGGCTCTGCACCTCCCACCAGCTTGCCAAGTGCTCTTTATAAAGACGATTTAGTTCCTTAAAGGCAATTTTGAAGGAAGGTATACTCTTTTTTTGCTGATAAGATTTATCAGAAAAGACCTCTTTGGCCTCTTCAAACCAAGTCTCTGTGTTTATGCCACTATCCAGAAAGCCTGCCATATCAATAGTACAGTATAGTCAAAATTCATAAGTACTTAAGGAGGTCAGATCAAGCTGCATCTGCCTTCTTGATTATCCAGAAAACAATTATCACTCAGGAGGAATAATCTTAAAACATAACATTTAATGTCTATTTTTCTAAAATCCTTGATACAATGTGCGAAAAAATATTTAAATATAGTGAGATGAACACGGTGCTGGGCCCTCAATGGCTATGGCCCATGGTCATCTCAGTATATTGATAAAGTAAATTTAAAGTGCACGGCGGCACTTAAAGGGTGAACCAGTGTGTCCTACCGGTACCCAGGATTGGTTGTCAGTTGCTTCAACACACGATGATCCAGTAGACGTTCTTCCTGTATGGATGGTCGGATGAACCAAAAGGGGGATAATAACGGGCTGACAGTTTACCACATGTGTGTAGGGTCCCTGAGGAAATCCTATAACTGTCTAGCCAGTACCCTAGTAACTAGAAATGTGTTAGCAACCTGACCACAGGGCACTCGTCCTTGAAAGGACGACCCTGTCCGGAACCTTTCCCTAATTCTATAAACTATATGTCCCTAATTAATGCATGAGCATTGTCCCTACACGCATGTTTCACTGCCAGGACATTAGGCAGTTCATCAGGAGAGATGATATAATAGTGAAAATAGGTCAATCACAGATGAAGTGAGAAAGACCTGATGACCAGAGATGACACAATCAGTCAAAAGTGGTCAGTAGGTGCACAAAGATAATCGGCTCCTCTGTGGGCAACCCCATAGATGGAGGGGTTTAGGAATATGCAGTAAACCGATATGTGTAGCTGCATATGGGACGCCAACTAACCTGGCGTTCATTCCTGGTTTAAATAGCCCAGTTCCCGCTGCTGGTGACGTCAGTGAGACACGTCAGGTGACGCAGCGCTCGCCCGCACGTAAGCGTCGCGCATGCGCACAACTCAGAGTTGAAAACGAGGCTTGGTGCGCAGAACAAGTGCCTGATGCGAAACGCACTTTTGCGCATGCGCGAACTCGCATCAGATGTCGCGAGATCGCGGAAGCAAATACCAAAAACAGGAGAAGTTAGAGGCGACTCAGGTCCTTGATATTTCGTAGTCTGCATATGATGTACCTACAATCGGACAAGTGTAGGTACAGCCAAGCATGTTAAGCCACAATCGGCTCTGATTTTTGATATTTGGGGCTATTCTTCCCATATGAGGTCGGAACTGCTGACGGATAGTGAAAGAACACACCACGACAAGTTAGATAAGATAGTCACAAGAGATAAGATATTATCCCATGTGGGCTCTTGGTCAATATAAGTAAATTATCTATAGCCTAACGTTGCAATATTATGGTGCCGTTGATTTATCAAATGGGTATTCAGACCACACATATGTGTTAGAAAGTATCTGTGTCAGGTGTTTTTAAAGATAGCAGCAATTGGCAGGAATAGATGGATGATCACTTATATGTTCGAGTTATTTGCAGAGAGGTGGTATTTGCTTCCGCGATCTCGCGACATCTGATGCGAGTTCGCGCATGCGCAAAAGTGCGTTTCGCATCAGGCACTTGTTCTGCGCACCAAGCCTCGTTTTCAACTCTGAGTTGTGCGCATGCGCGACGCTTACGTGCGGGCGAGCGCTGCGTCACCTGACGTGTCTCACTGACGTCACCAGCAGCGGGAACTGGGCTATTTAAACCAGGAATGAACGCCAGGTTAGTTGGCGTCCCATATGCAGCTACACATATCGGTTTACTGCATATTCCTAAACCCCTCCATCTATGGGGTTGCCCACAGAGGAGCCGATTATCTTTGTGCACCTACTGACCACTTTTGACTGATTGTGTCATCTCTGGTCATCAGGTCTTTCTCACTTCATCTGTGATTGACCTATTTTCACTATTATATCATCTCTCCTGATGAACTGCCTAATGTCCTGGCAGTGAAACATGCGTGTAGGGACAATGCTCATGCATTAATTAGGGACATATAGTTTATAGAATTAGGGAAAGGTTCCGGACAGGGTCGTCCTTTCAAGGACGAGTGCCCTGTGGTCAGGTTGCTAACACATTTCTAGTTACTAGGGTACTGGCTAGACAGTTATAGGATTTCCTCAGGGACCCTACACACATGTGGTAAACTGTCAGCCCGTTATTATCCCCCTTTTGGTTCATCCGACCATCCATACAGGAAGAACGTCTACTGGATCATCGTGTGTTGAAGCAACTGACAACCAATCCTGGGTACCGGTAGGACACACTGGTTCACCCTTTAAGTGCCGCCGTGCACTTTAAATTTACTTTATCAATATACTGAGATGACCATGGGCCATAGCCATTGAGGGCCCAGCACCGTGTTCATCTCACTATATTTAAATATTTTTTCGCACATTGTATCAAGGATTTTAGAAAAATAGACATTAAATGTTATGTTTTAAGATTATTCCTCCTGAGTGATAATTGTTTTCTGGATAATCAAGAAGGCAGATGCAGCTTGATCTGACCTCCTTAAGTACTTATGAATTTTGACTATACTGTACTATTGATATGGCAGGCTTTCTGGATAGTGGCATAAACACAGAGACTTGGTTTGAAGAGGCCAAAGAGGTCTTTTCTGATAAATCTTATCAGCAAAAAAAGAGTATACCTTCCTTCAAAATTGCCTTTAAGGAACTAAATCGTCTTTATAAAGAGCACTTGGCAAGCTGGTGGGAGGTGCAGAGCCTTGATAATTATATCAGGCAGGGCATTGTACCCCGAGGACTCCGCATTTCTGTCACCCCAGTACAGAAACAGCGGAGCCCTGGGTTTACCACACGCTGGGAGCAATTGGCCACAAAAAGCTCACTCCAGTTGATGACACTTCTACTGGAGGAGGAAAGACTAAATTTAACTAGCCTAACTGAGAAACTCAAAACTCAGATCGAGGTTACAAAAACTTTCGTAGGTGATCCTGAATTTCTAAATAAAGAAAAACAACTTCAAGTCACAGTTGAGAAATATCAGTATTACCTACGAGAACGAAAACATAGGCAGTTTAATAAGGATTTAGCCGAATTTAAAGAGAATAAGGCCTACTCCGTTTTGAAGGAAGGGATCCCTAAAGAAGTAACTTCAGAGATTTCTACCACTGATACCGAACTTTCGGACAGTGAGAGAGAGTCTGGGGGTAATTCTAACCGAAATAAATCAAGAAATTTCAATAAAAGAGGGAGAGGTAGGGGGAGAGGCAGAGGTACAACCGGTCCAAATAAAACCGGTTTTTTAGACCAGGGTGTGAGCTACCCGTTAAGGAACCGCCCCATCACACGGGAACCATCGGGCCCGAAATAATAAACCTTTCCAGCCATACCCTTACCCATAGCGAAATGGCAATATTATCGAAGGGGCTGTCATTTGTCCCCACCCGCCACTATGATATGTTCACTTGGGTCAAAGACCTCCATCTGTTTATACGAAAGCTCAGGTGGCATAAACATTTTAAGATTGCCGAAAAGAAGAGGTGTCAGACTTTAGGCATACCAACAGAGATTTTGAGGGATGTAGAGCTGCTGCATAGCTTGGCAGATGACGTACACACTTTGCGGGGAGTTGGCCCATTCACCCCTCTACGTAACAAAAGCAATAAAATGCCACCTACTGGTGACGTTTCATGTGTAGACGTCTTTCTACAGCTTGTCAGTGCTGATTTGATGTCCAAAGAGTATCCTCAACAATACAATAATTGTTCATCTGAAGAACATCGTGCTATTAAGTCCCTGAAAGAGGACAAGGATATAGTCATCAAATCATCTGATAAGGGTGGAAATACGGTTATTATGAATCGACCAGATTATTTATCTATGTGTGAGCATATTCTGAAAGACAGTAATAGTTACCAGTTATTGACGTCCAATCCTACGGCATCATATGTAGTTGAACTACGGGAGATTCTCCTGGCTGGGAAAGCGGAGAATCTTATTTCACAAGAGGAGCTGGACTTCATGTTTCCTAGGCACCCCGTTATGGCCACGTTTTACAGTCTCCCCAAGGTCCATAAAGGCCTAAGACCACTCAAGGGGAGACCAATCATCGCCGGTATCGGGAGTATTTGCCAAAATATAGGGATATACGTGGACCAGATCCTCATGCCCTTTGTGACTGCACTCCCCTCATACACCCGCGACACGATGGATCTTCTGAAGCGGGTGGAGGGGATCTATATTGAAGATCATTCCTTACTGATGAGTATAGATGTGGAGGCATTGTATTCCTCCATACCTCATGAGGCGGGCCTTAGGGCCGTTAGTCACTACCTGAGTATGCGAGGACAACAATATTTGGCGCACAATGCTTTTGTTTTGCGGTTACTTCAATTCCTGTTGACGCATAATTTCTTCACCTTCGACGGTCGCGTTTACCACCAGCTCAGGGGCACGGCCATGGGTTGTTCCTGTGCGCCGTCTTATGCCAATCTGCTCCTGGGCTGGTGGGAGGCGACCGTGGTTTTTGGGGAAGGTGAATCGATGACCGGGCCCATCACATTATGGGCCCGGTACATCGATGACATCCTGATTGTCTGGAATGCGGGCACTCTGGATTTCAAAAGGTTTGTGGACTCTCTTAACAATAATAGTATCGGTCTCCGTTTTACCTACGAGATTGGCGAGAGTTCACTGCCTTTTCTAGATGTCCGCATTTCCAAGAACCCTGGTGGTGAGCTCTCCACAACTGTTTTCCGCAAGACCACTGCTACAAACTCTGTCTTACACTGGCAGAGTAGCCACCCTCTGCCACTAAAGAGGGGAATACCTTATGGACAGTATCTGCGTTTACGCAGAAACTGTTCTGAGGAACAAGAATTCCTACGGCAAGCAGCAGACCTCCGGCAAAGATTCAGGGCCAGGGGTTACCCCGATTTGGTTTTGAGAGGAGCCTTCTGGAGGGCAAAGAATACTCCAAGAGAGACACTACTTATCCCTAAAATTAAACAGGAAAGTGACAGGAAGGTGAGATTTATCACAACTTTTGATGGTTCCGCAAAGGAATCAAAAGAGATTCTAAAACGACATTGGCCCATTTTACTCATGGACCCTGATATCCGGGAAGTCCTGCACGAACATCCACAGGTGACCTTTAGGAAGGGACAAAGTCTTAAAGATCTTTTGGTGCATAGCCATCTTGCACCACCAGTGAAGCCAAGTATGTGGCTTGGACGACAGCCTGTGGGTTGTTTTAGATGCAGTGGGTGCGTGGCCTGCAGTAACATAAGCCCAGGAAAAACTTTTTATAGTACAAACCTTAAACGAAACTTTGAGATTAGAAATTTCATCTCTTGCAGAACTGTTGGGGTGATATACAAAATCACTTGTGTTTGCCACATGGAGTACATTGGGAAAACAAAGCGCGAGTTGCGTAGACGCATTGGAGAGCATCTCCTAGATATCGAAAAACACCGCGATACCCCAGTGGCACGACACGTGTGTGAATTACACCAAGGCAATCCCAAGGTCATTAAGGCTATGGGTATAGAGACTGTGAGCCCCCCCAAAAGAGGTGGGGATTGGGATAGGATTCTCCTACAGCGTGAGACAAGGTGGATATTTCTTTTAAAGACTGTCACACCTAACGGTCTCAATGAACAGTTAAATTACAGTTGTTTTTTGTAGACTGACAGCCCTAGAGGATCTATACCACCGCTATCACCACCTCTCTGCAAATAACTCGAACATATAAGTGATCATCCATCTATTCCTGCCAATTGCTGCTATCTTTAAAAACACCTGACACAGATACTTTCTAACACATATGTGTGGTCTGAATACCCATTTGATAAATCAACGGCACCATAATATTGCAACGTTAGGCTATAGATAATTTACTTATATTGACCAAGAGCCCACATGGGATAATATCTTATCTCTTGTGACTATCTTATCTAATTTGTCGTGGTGTGTTCTTTCACTATCCGTCAGCAGTTCCGACCTCATATGGGAAGAATAGCCCCAAATATCAAAAATCAGAGCCGATTGTGGCTTAACATGCTTGGCTGTACCTACACTTGTCCGATTGTAGGTACATCATATGCAGACTACGAAATATCAAGGACCTGAGTCGCCTCTAACTTCTCCTGTTTTTGGTATTTGCTTCCGCGATCTCGCGACATCTGATGCGAGTTCGCGCATGCGCAAAAGTGCGTTTCGCATCAGGCACTTGTTCTGCGCACCAAGCCTCGTTTTCAACTCTGAGTTGTGCGCATGCGCGACGCTTACGTGCGGGCGAGCGCTGCGTCACCTGACGTGTCTCACTGACGTCACCAGCAGCGGGAACTGGGCTATTTAAACCAGGAATGAACGCCAGGTTAGTTGGCGTCCCATATGCAGCTACACATATCGGTTTACTGCATATTCCTAAACCCCTCCATCTATGGGGTTGCCCACAGAGGAGCCGATTATCTTTGTGCACCTACTGACCACTTTTGACTGATTGTGTCATCTCTGGTCATCAGGTCTTTCTCACTTCATCTGTGATTGACCTATTTTCACTATTATATCATCTCTCCTGATGAACTGCCTAATGTCCTGGCAGTGAAACATGCGTGTAGGGACAATGCTCATGCATTAATTAGGGACATATAGTTTATAGAATTAGGGAAAGGTTCCGGACAGGGTCGTCCTTTCAAGGACGAGTGCCCTGTGGTCAGGTTGCTAACACATTTCTAGTTACTAGGGTACTGGCTAGACAGTTATAGGATTTCCTCAGGGACCCTACACACATGTGGTAAACTGTCAGCCCGTTATTATCCCCCTTTTGGTTCATCCGACCATCCATACAGGAAGAACGTCTACTGGATCATCGTGTGTTGAAGCAACTGACAACCAATCCTGGGTACCGGTAGGACACACTGGTTCACCCTTTAAGTGCCGCCGTGCACTTTAAATTTACTTTATCAATATACTGAGATGACCATGGGCCATAGCCATTGAGGGCCCAGCACCGTGTTCATCTCACTATATTTAAATATTTTTTCGCACATTGTATCAAGGATTTTAGAAAAATAGACATTAAATGTTATGTTTTAAGATTATTCCTCCTGAGTGATAATTGTTTTCTGGATAATCAAGAAGGCAGATGCAGCTTGATCTGACCTCCTTAAGTACTTATGAATTTTGACAAGGACTCTTTGAGGCATAATTGCCACATGGTATGAATTACCACCAACACCGCAAGGTGACTTTTTGTTTGATTATGACTGCTTGTTTTGTCACTTGCTTAAAGTGTGAATAAAACACTGAACTGTTTGATCCAAAGAACTTGTTTTTTCCTCTATACTGTGTCCGCTAATCCTGTCTACCAGAGCGAAACCCCACAATTGGTGGAGAATGCGAGCATGAGCAGTGAGGCTGGCATGAACGCTGATTTGTTATTTTTTTGGTTTCTGCATTTTACAGGCATGGTTGTTTGTCGTACATTAAACCAGCTGTATTTCAACCAGTGCCCCACGACAAAATGGAGGCTGTTGTGAAGGCCCTCATGGAGGCTAATCTGCAGCAGCGAGAGACAAACCTGCAGCAATGCGAGGCTATTAAGCAGCAGCAGGAGACTAACCAGTTACTGCTACAAAATGTGATGGCTTTGCAGACAGCAGGAGCAACTCCGCCATGCCCAGAAAGCAGTCCGTACTGCAATTCCTAAGATGAGCCCTGCAGACATCGAAACCTACCTGGCGATGTAGGAGAAAGAGGCCATCAGCGAAAAGCTACCCCGTGACCAGTGGGCTGAGGTCGTCGCTCCATTCCTGGCATCCGATTCCCAGCGGGTGTTTTTCGACTTGCAGGACGATCAAGCAGCCGACTACCAGAAAGTCAAGGGTGAGATTCTGGCAAGACTGGGGGTAAATGTGTTGGTCCGGGCCCAGCGAGTGCATTAGTAGGGGTTCAACCCGGCTGAGCCTGCAAGACCCCAGTATTATAACTTACTTCAAAAATGGGTACAGCCTGACGTGCTGAGTCCCACTGCTATGCTGAATCCTATGTTAGCCGATATGTTCTGGAGGGCTTTGCCATACCCTCTCTAGCACTGGATCGGTCAGGTGTCTCCTGGCAATGCCCTTGAGATGGTGGACCTGGTGGAACACTATGAAGCTACCAGGAATCTAAAGGAGGGTTCTGTCCGGGAAACCCCAGAAATCTCCACCCCAGGCCCCGAGATTTGAGCCGATAAAACCCGCCAGGGATGTACCCACTGCAGACCTGACTCCAATGGGCTGCTGGCGGACACTAATTATGGCTACCGTCAGTCGCTATAAGCCAGGAGGCTGTGTGCAACAGGTACCCCAGAGTCTCTAGATCATTTGTGGAAGTGGGAGACACTCCGGCGGAGGCTCTGCTGGACTAGTCTGGTGACCCTAGTTATGGGCTACCTTGGTGCGGTCCCCTGAGAGAAGAAAAGACACAAGTGATAAGCAGGTGAGTAGGGTACTCAGTGCAGTGATAGATAGAAAAGAGAAGATTAGATTGTACATCATGGTGGGTATATATCGTCAGAACATCTCAAGGAGAGGGAATTATTATGCAGTATTGGTGGAGCAATTATAGTCATACGACCAGCATATGACCCAAACAGGTCCAAAATGTATCCAAACAGCACAATGCACAAAAAGAAACTCTGTGTGGAACCATGGCTCCACTGGTATGGTCCTCCGCTTCAGTAGGCGTCATCGGTGGTGCTAGAGATAAATAAAGAGAGCACAGTATGTTAAAAACTGGGGAAAACCACAGACAAAAAATTTAAAACAAGGGACCCGGGATGAGCAGAGGAACCCCAAGAGAACTCAGAGACAGGGAATATTAGTAGAGGCATCCATCACGGGACGTATCCGTTATAGGAACGGGGCAAAGGAGAGGTCCTTATTTAACCCCCTAGGTGTACTTCTTTTTGCGCCAAGATCTTCCTCCAGTTACCACCACGTGGTGTCATGTATACCCTATCGATCCCACAGATTCTGAATTGCGAGCTATCACAGTCGTGAAACAATTTAAAATGTTTGGGAATAGTTTTTAATAAGGTCACATCATTTTCATCTTTGGCAGCCTCAATGCCCAGGACATATTCACGTGTCCTCCTCTTAAGCTCCCTAGATGTCAGCCCAACATAAATACGTTGGCATGGACACTTCCCCACATATATCACACGTGGAGTATTACAGGTGATAGCATGTGTGATAGTGTATTGTTTGCCGTTGATGAATGGATTGCTAAAGGAAGTAGTCCTGTCGATATTAGGGTATGCCACACACCTCCCGCATGGGGTGCATCCCCATTTGGGACCTTTTGAGTCAGGGTTTAATTTGCTCTGATGGCCTGGATGGTAACTGTTTACCAACAGATCTTTTAGGTTTTTGGTGCGTCTGTACGTAATGGAGGGACAGGTAGGTAGGATTTTTACCAAGACGGGATCTAGTTGTAAGATCTCCCAGTACTTGGCTACTGTATCTCGAATAGATTTCCACTGCGGATTAAACGAGGTGATAAAACGTACTTTATCCGCTTGACTGTGTCGTTTGCGGTTATATGCCAGGAGAGGGTCTCTCTGTGCTTGTTCTGCTTTCTGGTAACACTGTGTGATGTTCGCCGCTGAATATCCACAATCCGAAAATCTTCCCTGCAGGTCCTGGGACTGACTGTTGAATGCCTCTTCCGTCGAACAGATTCTCCTGGCCCTTAAGAACTGGCCATATGGGATACTGCGGATGAGGCTTTGCGGATGGCAAGACTGCGCATGTAGGACAGAGTTGGTGGACGTTGCCTTATGGAATAGGTCTGTGGATATCCTGCTGGACTTGTCTACACAAATCTGTACATCGAGAAAATTGAGGTACGTCTTACTGATCCTAGATGTTAATACAATATTACGATTGTTACAATTGAGCAATGTAGTGGGCCCACATCTGGACTCCGCCAATGTCACCGTAGACCTCTGCAAGGAAAACCTTCCTCTCCCACAGCCCCAGGAACAGGCAAGCATAGGACGGCGCGCAGGCCGCCCCCTTGGCCGTTCCCTGGAGCTGCAGGTAGAAGGCGTCCCCAAAAAGAAAAAAATTCTGCGTTAAGACAAACTCAAGAAGCTCAACGACAAACTCACCCAGATCGTCCTCAATATTAGACATGGATAGAAAGAACCGGACCGCCTCCAAACCGTCCCTGTGACGGATACTGGTATATAGTGATTCAACGTCACATGAGGCGATCCACATGTCCGATTCAAGGTGAAGATCATTCACAATACGTAAAAAGTCGGTCGTATCTTTGACGAATGATGGAAGTTGTTCTACAAGTGGCTGTAAAATAAAATCAATATATTTGCAAGCTGGTTCACACAGGTTCCCCTTCCCTGATACGATAGGACGACCAGGGGAACATGTCTCATTTTTATGAACTTTAGGGAGTAGATACAGGCATGCCACTTTCGGATAATCGGGGATGAGGCTTGTAGCTTGTTTTTTTGTAATGACACTGCGGTCATGTGTTTGTTCACATGATCGCCCTGTCAGTCTAGTCCTGCCCCTACTAGGTGCTTTTGCCTCCACTGATTGGTCCTCAATTCTTCCACACACCTGTGTGGGCACTATATAGGGGAGAGGTTTTTACATGTTTACATATCCCCGGAAGAAGCCAGGTTTACTGGCAAAACGGCGTTGGGTCAGGAGTCGGCCGAGAGATCTTTGCACCACTCAGGGTATGTTTAATCTTGTCCATGTACTCTAACCTTAAAGAGGACCTTTCACTAGTATACAAACTAAAAACTAACTCTATCTGTGGGCAGAGCGGCGCCCAGGGGTCCCCCTGCACTTACTGGTATGCCTGGGCGCCGCTCCGTTCGCCCGGTATAGGCTCCGGTGTCTCAGCTCCGTCTGTTGTACTGAACTGATTTTTTGTAGGAGGTGTGTCCCTTGCTGCAGCACTGGCTAATCACAGGCTATGAGCTGTGCGCTGCGATTGGCCAGTGCTGCAGCAAGGGACACGCCTCCTACAAAAAATCAGTCCAGTACAACAGACGGAGCTGAGACACCAGAGCCTATACCGGGCGAACGGAGCGGCGCCCAGGCATACTAGTAAGTGCAGGGGGACCCCTGGGCGCCGCTCTGCCCACAGATAGAGTTAGTTTTTAGTTTGTATACTAGTGAAAGGTCCTCTTTAATCTCTACAATTGCCTCCTTTGCACTTTGTTTGGGCGTTGCTGTCATGAGGTTTTGAGGTACGCTTTTTTAGCTAGCATTCTTTTTTCCCTGTTGTTATTTTCGTGCACTGATCTCCCGGCCTCTCCTTGGGTCCTGCTCCTCATCTGTGTGTCCTGCCTTGTGCTGCCCTTTTTTTATTTTTTTATTATGCATGTATGTATTGTTCATATATATTTATAATAAAGTCTTTTGGATTTTCATATATACGTAAGTCAGTTTCATTTTTTGGTGATCCAAAAACTAGTTGTTGCCTCTATACTGTCCGAAATTACAGAAAAAAGATAATAATGCACTTAATAATATAGATGCAAGCATTATATATGGACCAAGCCCTCACTCTGATGTAATAAAATCGGAGACATCAAATATAATTTGATCAAAACACATCTGTGCCCGCCTACCAAGCGCCAAGGTGGTCTCAGGTCATGCGGGTCCTACACTAAACCGACCTAAGCCGTTGGGCTTCTATGTTCAGGAGCGCAGAAGCCGCACATATAGTGTGCTGCTCCTAGTCACCTCTATGTGCAACAAGCAACCGATGGGAGGAGGAGCAAGCACACCTATTTGTACCACCTTGATCTTGGTCTCATCTATCCATAGGATGTTGTTCCAGAACTGTGAAGGCTTTTTTAGATGTCGTTTGGCAAACTCTAATCTGGCTTTCATGTTTTTGAGGCTCACAAATGGTTGAACCCTCTGTATTTACTCTGGTGAAGTCTTCTCTTGATTGTTGACACACATACACCTACCTCATGGAGAGTGTTCTTGATCTGGCCAACTGTTGTGAAGGGTGTTTTCTTCACCAGGGAAAGAATTCTTCGGTCACCCACCACAGTTGTTTTCCGTGGTCTTCCGGGTCTTTTGGTGTTGCTGAGCTCACCGGTGCGTTCCTTATTTTTAAGAATGTTCCAAACAGTTGTTTTGGCCACGCCTAATGTTTTAGCTATCTCTCTGATGGGTTTGTTTTGTTTTTTCAGCCTATCGATGGCTTGCTTCACTGATAGTGACAGCTCTTTGGATCTCATCTTGAGAGTTGACAGCAACAGATTCCAAATGCAAATAGCAGACTTGAAATGAACCTTTATCTGCTCATTGTAATTGGGATAATGAGGGAATAACACACATCTGGCCATGGAACAGCTGAGAAGCCAATTGTCCCATTACTTTTGATTCCTTAACAAGTGGGAGGCACTTATGAAAACCGTTACCTGATTTGGATGTAAATACCCTCAAATTAAAGCTGACAGTCTGCAGTTAAAGCACATCTTGTTTGTTTCATTTCAAATCCATTGTGGTGGTGTATAGAGTCAAAAATTTTAGAATTGTGTCGATGTCTCAATATTTATGGACCTGACTGTAGTTTTAGACAAGTGTAAAGTCCTCCTAAGTCATGTAGAGGCTGGAGGGACTAAGACCGGCGTCTAAATCGACGGTCTTCATAAATGTCCCCCTATGTCTTTATGGACATGGAGGAGAGGATAGAAGGAGTTATGTTGTTTTCTCCCCATAGACCTTGCAGAAGAGTCTATGTACACAAACGGCCATTGGCCAATCCACATGTATCTTTACCTAGCCGTGTAAGAAAATGCTTTAAAGTTAATAAAGACAGCTATTCAAAGTTTCATGAGTTTCGTGACTTCTCTACTTGTGGATTCATGCATGCAATGTTTTTTGTCCAGCCGAAATCCAACACTCATGGCGCCTATGGGGTCTGGTGGTGAATGTCAGTATCTGGCAATGTCGGATCCAGTGAACTCCGGCAGGCTGTTCTCTGCCTGAACAGGTTACCCGAGATGTGAACTTAGCTTAATGCGTTTGGGTAGTGAGTTCCTCAACCATGGCACAGCCATGTGCTGTATAATTTTATCGTTAGCTGATTTGCACATTTACACCTAGTAATTTTTATGACCACTCAGACTCATTCAGATCAGCTGTTATAACTGTAGGAATCTCAATTAGAAGGCTCATTTTCCTTGAAGCAATAGGAAAGCGTTATAAGGAGCGAATTGGAATCGGGCAGCTCCTTTAACTCAGGTACATGGTAGTCACCATGATCAAACATGTGGTGTTCATTAAATGCATTCATATACATGAAGTCTTGAATGCAGTAGAGATTTTAATACATTTCTTTAGAGGCATACTTTTTTAAAGGCCTGTATTGTAAGGCCAATTATAGCAAAATTATTTTTATATATGCCTTACTTCATTTATTTTCATTTGAACTGCCAGTTGTTGAGGTCTAATTGATTAAATGTAGTACAACATGCGGTATAGCTGTAATTTTTACATGAGAAGCTATTTTAATTACATGTTTATACATTAATTATTCTCAAATTTTGAGATATTTTCTTTTAAAGCCACATTTTCCACCAGTCTAAATCTCTCCCATACGTTTCTTTTGCCCAGATTTTAAAATGGATCTGACAGCTTAATATACATGTATGCTGCCCTATGTAAGGTCCATATTGCTGGAAGCCAAAACTGCACACAAATAGTGCTCACCCTGCCGCCTCAGCACTGCCGGTGATTGACAAGCTCTTCTGCACAGCAGCCTGTCAATCATGTCCTGAAGGAACATAACCAGGCTCAAATTATGAGTCCTCTGTATTCTTTCAGTGCTGCTAGTAGCAAAGCAGCACAACATTTTTCTTTCTAGCCCTTAAAGGGGCTGTCTCACTTCAGCAAATGGCATTTATCACATAGAGAAAGTTAATACAAGGAGCTTACTAATGGATTGTGATTGTCCATATTGCCTCCTTTGCTTGTGTGACTCATTTTTCCATCACATAGAAACATAGAATGTGTCGGCAGATAAGAACCATTTGGCCCATCTAGTCTGCCCAATATACTGAATACTATGAATAGCCCTTGGCCCTATCTTATATGAAGGATGGTCTTATGCCTATCCCATGCATGCTTAAACTCCTCCACTGTATTTGCAGCTACCACTTCTGCAGGAAGGCTATTCCATGCATCCACTACTCTCTCAGTAAAGTAATACTTCCTGATATTACTTTTAAACCTTTGCCCCTCTAATTTAAAACTGTGTCCTCTTGTGGTAGTTTTTCTTCTTATAAATATTCTCTCCTCTTTTACCTTGTTGATTCCTTTATGTATTTTCAAAGTTTCTATCATATCCCCTCTGTCTCGTCTTTCTTCCAAGCTATACATGTTAAGGTCCTTTAATCTTTCCTGGCAAGTTTTATCCTGCAATCCATGTACTAGTTTAGTAGCTCTTCTCTGAACTCTCTCCAAAGTATCAATATCCTTCTGAAGATCTGGTCTCCAGTACTGCGCACAGTACTCCAAATGAGGTCTCACTAGTGCTATGTAGAGCGGCATGAGCACCTCCCTCTTTCTACTGGTAATGCCTCTCCCTATACACCCAAGCATTCTGCTAGCATTTCCTGCTGCTCTATGACATCGTCTGCCTACCTTTAAGTCTTCTGAAATAATGACCCCCAAATCCCTTTCCTCAGATACTGAGGTTAGGACTGTATCACTGATTTCTGACCATTCCTCTAGTTTTCCTAAATCCTTTTCCATTTGGTGTATCCCTCCAGGAACGTCAACCCTGTTACAAATCAGCAAAAAGACACACCTTACCATCGAGGCCTTATGCAATTTTTCTGATAAAGATATTAAACAATATGGGTCCCAGAACAGATCCCTGAGGTACCCCACTGGTAACAAGACCATGGTCTGAATATACTCCATTGACTACAACCCTCTGTTGTCTGTCCCTCAGCCACTGCCTAATCTATTCAACAATATGGAAGTCCAAACACAAAGACTGCAATTTATTGATAAGCTTTCTATGTGGGACAGTATCAAAAGCCTTACTAAAGTCTAGATAAGCGATGTCTACTGCACCTCCGCCATCTATTATTTTAGTCACCCAATCAAAAAAATCTATAAGATTAGTTTGACATGATCTCCCTGAAGTAAACCCCATGCTGTTTTTCATCTTTCAATCCATGGGATTTTAGATGTTCCACAATCCTCTCCTTAACCCCTTAGGGACACAGCCTTTTTACACCTTAGGACCAGGCCATTTTTTGCAAATCTGACCAGTGTCACTTTAAGTGCTGATAACTTTAAAACGCTTTGACTTATCCAGGCCGTTCTGAGATTGTTTTTTCGTCACATATTGTACTTCATGACACTGGTAAAATGAAGTAAAAAAAAATATTTTTTTTGCACAAAATAATACCTAATTTACCAAAAAATTTCAAAAATTTGCAAATTTCAAAGTTTCAGTTTCTCTACTTCTGTAATACATAGTAATACCCCCAAAAATTGTGATGATTTTACATTCCCCATATGTCTACTTCATGTTTGTAGCATTTTGGGAATGATATTTTATTTTTTGGGGATGTTACAAGGCTTAGAAGTTTAGAAGCAAATTTTGAAAATTTTCAGAAATCGTCAAAATCCCACTTTTTATGGACCAGTTCAGGTTTGAAGTCATATTGTGAGGCTTAGATATCAGAAAACTTCCAAAAATGACCCCATCTAAGAAACTACACCCCTCAAGGTATTCAAAACTGATTTTACATACGTCGTTAACCCTTTAGGTGTTGCACAAGAGTTATTGGCAAATGGGGATGAAATTTGAGAATTTAATTTTTTTGTCTATTTTTCCATTTTCACCCATTTTTTCCACTAACAAAGCAAGGGTTAACAGCCAAACAAGACTGTATCTTTATTGCCCTGACTCTGCCGTTTACAGAAACACCCAATATGTGGCCGTAAACTACTGTACGGCCACACAGCGGGGCGTACAGTGAAAGGTGCGCCGTTTGGTTTTTGAAAGGCTGATTTTTATGGACTGGTTTATTTACACCATGTCCCATTTGAAGCCCCCTGATGGACCCCTAGAGTAGAAACTCCATAAAAGTGACCCCATCTAAGAAACTACACCCCTCAAGGTATTAAAAACTGATTTTACATACGTCGTTAACCCTTTAGGTGTTGCACAAGAGTTATTGGCAAATGGGGATGAAATTTGAAAATTTCATTTTTTTGCCTTATTTTCCATTTTAACCCATTTTTTCCACTAACAAAGCAAGGGTTAACAGCCAAACAAGACTGTATCTTTATTGCCCTGACTCTGCCGTTTACATAAACACCCCATATGTGGCCGTAAACTACTGTACGGCCACACAGCGGGGCGTAGAGGGAAAGGTGCGCCGTTTGGTTTTTGGAAGTCAGATTTTGCTGGACTGGTTTTTTGACACCATGTCCCATTTGAAGCCCCCTGATGCACCCCTAGAGTAGAAACTCCATAAAAGTGACCCCATCTAAGAAACTACACCCCTCAAGGTATTCAAAACTGATTTTACATACATTTTTAACCCTTTAGGTGTTGCACAAGATTTAATGGAAAATAGAGATACAATTTCCAAATTTCACTTTTTTGGCAGATTTTCCATTTTAATATTTTTTTTCCAGTTACAAAGAAAGGGTTAACAGCCAAACAAAACTCATTATTCATGGCCCTAATTCTGTAGTTTACAGAAACACCCCATATGTGGCTGTAAACTGCTGTACGGGCACACGGCAGGGCGCAGAAGGAAAGGAATGCCATACGGTTTTTGGAAAGCAGATTTTGCTGGACTGGTTTTTTGACACCATGTCCCATTTGAAGCCCCCCTGATGCACCCCTAGAGTAGAAACTCAAAAAAAGTGACCCCATTTTAGAAACTACGGGATAGGGTGGCAGTTTTGTTGGTACTAGTTTAGGGTACATATGATTTTTGGTTGCTCTATATTACACTTTTTGTGCGGCAAGGTAACAAGAAATACCTTTTTGGCACAGTTTTTTTTTTTGTTATTTACAACATTCATCTGACAGGGTAGATCATGTGGTAATTTTATAGAGCAGGTTGTCACGGACGTGGCGATACATAATATGTATACTATTTTTTTTATTTATGTAAGTTTTACACAATGATTTCATTTTTAAAACAAAAAAAGTTTTAGTGTCTACATAGTCTAAGAGCCATAGTTGTTTCAGTTTTTGGGCGATTATCTTGAGTAGGGTCTCATTTTTTGCGGGATGAGATGACGGTTTGATTGGCACTATTTTGGGGGTGCATATGATTTTTTGATCGCTTGCTATTGCACTTTTTGTGATGTAAGATGACAAAAAATTGCTTTTTTTACACCGTTTTTATTTTTATTTTTTTACGGTGGTCACCTGAGGGGTTAGGTCATGTGATATTTTTATAGAGCCGGTCCATACGGACGCGACAATACCCAATATGTATACTTTTTTTTATTTATGTAAGTTTTACACAATGATTTCATTTTTGAAACAAAAAAAATGATGTTTTAGTGTTTTCATAGTCTAAGAGCCATAGTTTTTTCAGTTTTTGGGCGATTATCTTAAGTAGGGTCTCATTTTTTGCGGGATGAGATGACGGTTTGATTGTTACAATTTTGGCGTACATGCGACTTTTTTGATCACTTTTATTACCTTTTTTTGGGAAGTAAGGTGGGCAAAATTTCTATTTTATCATAGTTTTAAATTTTTTATTTTTATGGCGTTCACCGTTCGGGTAAAGTAACATTACCGTTTTATAGATCAGGTCGTTACGGACGCGGCGATACCAAACATGTGTAGGGAATTTAATTTTTTTCATTTTTAATCAGTGATAAATGTGTTTTTTGATTTTTACTTTTTTTTCACTTTTTTTCACTTTTTTTTTTACCCAGACCCACTTGGTTCTTGAAGATCCAGTGGGTCTGATGTCTATATAATACAGTACTGTACTCTATATAGGGTACTGCACTGTATTTTACTTACACTGAACAGATCTATGCTTTCAGCACAGATCTGTTCAGCACCATGGACAGCAGGACGCCTGAGCAGGCGTCCTGTTGCCATGGGAACCTTCCCCGTCTGCCACAACTTCGCAGACGGGGAAGGGTAAGCACAGGGCTGAGGGGGGCTCTCTGGGGGCTCTCTCCCTCTCCATCGGGGGGCTGCAAAGGCACAGCAGCCCCCCGATCGGAGAGGGAGGGAGCTCCCTGTGCTGTTAACCTTTTCCATACAGCGGTCCGTACGGACCGCTGTATGGAAAGGGTTAAACGGCTGACATCGCATCAACGATGTCAGCCGTTTATACCAGGGTGCCAGCAATGTGCTGGCACCCTGGTATACCCACTAGAAACCAACGATTACGCAATGGGAGGCGGGCGGGGGATCGCGATCCCGCCTGCCGCACCGCCCGCCTCCCGCACCGCCCGCACCGCCCGCAACCCTCCCCCTGCACCACCCGCCCACTAAATATCATTCAGGGGTGCAGGGGGAGGAAGAACATATGTATTCTGGGCATTGTAAAGTTTCTGATCCCCGCGGTCAGGGACCGCGGGGATCAGAAACGGCAAAAAGCGCATCAAACCGCAGGTCTGAATTGACCTGCGGTTTGTTGCGATCGCCTACATGGGGGGGTCACGGGACCCCCCCGCGCATTTAGCCTAGGTGCCTGCTCAATGATTTGTGCAGGCACCTTGTTCCGATCACTGCCAGCCGGGCGGCAGTGATCGAAACAACACATGACGTACCGGTACGTCATGTGTCCTTAAGTACCAGGGCATCATGACGTACCGGTACGTCATGTGTCCTGAAGAGGTTAAAGGGACACTGACAGGGCCAATAAGCATATTGAGGTATATATATGGCAGTACAGGTCTTATAATGGGTATTACAATCATCTAAGTATCCCCCCTGTCCACATTATACATACAGTAAACTTAAGTTTTATAACCTGCTCCAACGGTCTTCAATCTGCCCAAGGGGCGGCGTTTCACCTCTCTTGCGCCCAGCCAGCCTCCCCAAACTGCCGCTGTGAAGCGCCGCCCAGCTCATGAATATTCAGTTTGCTGGGCGGCTTCTGCGGTCCCCGCTCTGAAGCGCTGCGCTTAACAGTGCCCTGCGCATGCGCCGGATCTTGTGAAGTCCGGTACAGTAAGCGCCGCCCAGCTCATCAATATTCACTTCACTGGGCGGCGCTTACTGTCCCCGACTTCACAAGATCCGGCGCATGCGCAGGGCACTGTTCAGCGCAGCGCTTCAGAGCGGGGACCGCAGAAGCCGCCCAGCAAACTGAATATTCATGAGCTGGGCAGCGCTTCACAGCGGCAGTTGGGGGAGGCTGGCTGGGCGCAAGAGAGGTGAAACGCCGCCCAGCTCATGAATATGGAGCAGGTTATAAAACTTAAGTTTACTGTATGTATAATGTGGACAGGGGGGATACTTAGATGATTGTAATACCCATTAATACCCATTAATACCCATTATAAGACCTGCACTGCCACATATATATACCTCAATATGCTTATTGGCCCTGTCAGTGTCCCTTTAAGTATGGTTTCCATTAATTTCCCCACTATTAATGTCAGGCTTACTGGCCTATAGTTGCCCGATTCCTCCCTACTACCTTTCTTGTGAATGGGCACAACATTTGCTAATTTCAAATCTGCTGGGACGACTGTTACCAGTGATTAGTTAAATAAATCTGTTAATGGTTTTGCTAGTTCACCGCTGAGCTCTTTTAATAGCTTTGGGTGTATCCCCATCAGGCCCCTGTGACTCATTTGTATTAATTTTAGACAGCTGACTTAGAACCTCTTCCTCTGTAAAGACACATGCATCAAAAGATGCATTAGGCTAGGTCTACACGACGACATCTGTCGCGCGACATTTTGCTGCACCAATGTCGCGTGACAATTTTTATAATGGCAGTCTATGGTGTCGCACTGCAACATGCAACATACTGCGACTGTGATGTGTCAGTCGCAGAAAATCCATTCAAGATGGATTTGTCTGTGACTGTCGCAGTCGCAGCATGTCGCATGTTGCAGTGCGACACCATAGACTGCCATTATAAAAATTGTAGCGCGACATTGGTGCAACAAAATGTCGCGCGACAAATGTTGCAGTGTAGTTGTGCCCTATCTGTCGCGCGACTTATTGTTGCGCGTCAAATGTCGTCGTGTAGACCTAGCCTTAGTCTTCCTTCCTAACTGAGGTCCTTTTCCTTCATTTTCCTTTGTAAAAACTGAACAGAAGTATTCATTGAGGCAGTCAGCTAGTTCTGTATCTTCTTCCATATACCTTCCTTCTTTTGTTTTTAATTTGGTAATTCCTTGTTTTAGTTTCCTTTTTTCATTTATGTATCTGAAGAATGTCTTATCGCCTTTTTTCACTGACTGAGCTAATTTCTCTTCTGCCTGTGCTTTACAAGCTCTTATAAATTGTTTCTCCTCTCTCTGCCTAATCTTATAAATTTGCCTGTCATCCTCGTTTGTTTGTTTTTTTATAATTACTAAATGCTATCTTTTTGTTTTTAATGATTTTGGCCACTTCTGCTGTGTACCACAGTGGTCTCTTCCTTTTTTTGCTTTTACTGACAAGCCTAATGCAATTATTTGTTGCCTTCAATAGTGCCGCTTTTAAGTATTCCCATTTCTCCTGGACTCCATTCAAACTGTTCCAATCTGATAGGGACTCGTATACCACTAATCTAATTTTAGAAAAGTCAGTTTTTCTAAAATCTAAAACTTTTGTTTTTGTGTAGTGTGACTTAGTCACTGTATTTATAGTAAACCACACTGACTGGTGATTACTAGATCCCAAGCTTTCCCCTACAGTAATATCAGATACCAAATTCCCATTTGTGAATACTGAATCTAAAATGGCCTCCTTCTGGGTTGGCTCCTCAACTACTTGCTGTAGAGATAATCCCAATAGGGAATTTAGAATATCTGTACTCCTGGCAGAACTAGCTCTTTTGGTTTTCCAGTTTACATCAGGAAGATTAAAGTCTCCCATAATGATGATAATTTCCCCTTTCAATGTCATTTTAGCTATTTCCTCAACTAGTAGATCATCTAATTATTTGACTTGGCTAGGTGGTCTATATATCACACCTACACGAGTTACCTTATGATTATCAAGCTGCAAGGTAATCCAAACTGACCCTAAATTGGTCTCGCTAACTTGTATCAAATTAGATTTTATGCTATCTTTCACATACAGGGCCACCCCTCCCCCTTCTTGCCTTCTCTGTCTTTCCTGTATAGAAAGAACCCTGGTATTGTTATATCCCAGTCATTACTCCCATTGAACCATGTCTCAGTAACAGCCACTTAATCTATATTCTCAGATACCATTATAGACTCAAGTTCATTGATCTTATTCTCTAAACTGCGAGCATTTGTAGACAAGACTCTGAGCTTGTCATTTCTTAACCTATGTGCTACTGGCATCTTCTGGCATTGTTCCGGGGGGCAGTCGAGCTGCTGGATTATCACTCTTTTGCCCCCCTTTCCTAGTTTAAATGCTCCTTAGCAAATACTTTGAACTGTTCACTGAGGACATTCGTTCCCTTGAGAGAAAGATGCAAACCATCTTTCTTGTACAGTTCTTTTCCATACCAACGAGAGCTAACATGAGACACAAAGCCAAACCCTTGGTTCAGACACTATTCACCAAGCCATACATTAAATCCCTTAATGCGCATCTTCCTGTCATGCTGAAGGTTATGCACAGGCAAAACTGCAGAGAATGAAACAGTTGATGCAACCTCCCGTATATCATTTCCAAGTGTGTGAAAAGCTTCCTTCACCTTTGAAACCTCATTGCAAGCCAGATCGTTTGTCCCAAGATGGAGAATAACATCCACCTCTCTTTCCTGCTTTGCTTGCCTAACAATATTAAGGATACGTCATTTATCCCTGCTAGCGGTAGCACCAGGGAGACATTTCACAAAACCATTTTCCTCAAACTTTACACCTCTTATGATAGAATCGCCCACCAACAGCTGCTTACCATCAGTCCTCACCTTATCCTTTTTGTCTTTGGCTGCAGTCTTGCATACTTTAGGTATGGGAGATGATTGTTCCTCACCCACTGTGCCTGAGCCATCCTCCATGTTGCTCTTGCGCTCTGAAAGTGCTGCAAATGAATCATGGAGAGCCACAAACTGTGGGACATGTCTTCTATCAACAACCATTAGTCTACCAGAACCTGCAGTAACACATTTTCCATTTCTAGGGGTCCTCTGTGGCAGTGGTATTGCAACATTCCCAGCCTGAGTTTAACAGTTAATTTACAAATCTCAGATTTCAAAAATGTATTTCCTGCTGCATTACGGAGAGCTGTCTACAGATCAGGCAGCATCCAAATCTCCGAAGAGTGGAATTCCTGCACAGAACCAGGTCTGCCATTTTAAAGAGGGGAAAGATTTTAAACAAACAAATCTTACTTTTTTTAACTTGTATCCACCTCCAGATTACCACCTGAATTATCTCCTGAATATCTCCAATGCACTTATAAATGCAGCACTTGAGAATGCAGCAAGCTATAATTAGGCAAGCCAATACTATGTTGCTATATATACACACACTCTCACAAAAGCTCCTCCCCCAACAACAAATTTAACACTTTAATCACCTATGCTCATTTGCAATCAGACAATAGCAAGAACCTGTCTAACAAATTCCTTGTCTGTTTTGAAGCACAGTGTCTGAGTATCCACCAGAAACACAGCTGAAGTTCTACTACAGTGGAAAAGCTCTAAGTTAGTCTAAGTAAGTCTAAGTTAATCTCCTGAATATCTGCAATGCACTTATAAATGCAGCACTTGAGAATGCAGCAAGCTATAAATAGGTAAGCTAATACTATGTTGCTATATATACACACACTCCCACAAAATCTCCTCCCCCAACAACAAATTTAACACCTTTATCACCTATGCTCATTTGCAATCAGAGAATAGCAAAAACCTGTCTAACAAATTCCTTACCTGTTTTGAAGCAAAGTGTCTGAGTATCCCCAGAAACACAGCTGAAGTTCTGCTACAGTGGAAAAGCTCTAAGTTAGTCTAAGTAAGTCTAAGTTAGTCTCATGAATATCTCCAATGCACTTATAAATGCAGCACTTGAGAATGCTGCAAGCTATAAATAGGCAAGCTAATACCATGTTGCTATATATACACACACTCCCACAAAAGCTCCTCCCCAACAACAAATTTAACACCTTAATCATCTATGCTCATTTGCAATCAGACAATAGCAAGAACCTGTCTAACAAATTACTTACCTGTTTTGAAGCACAGTGTCTGAGTATCCACCAGAAACACAGCTGAAGTTCTGCTACAGTGGAAAATCTCTAAGTTAGTCTACGTTAGTCTCCTGAATATCTCCAATGCAGTTATAAATGCAGCACTTGAGAATGCAGCAAGCTTTCATATTATACACTGCTAGTTTCCAGGGGTCACAGCCACCGCTGCAGCGCAAATACAAGGAGGCCGGAACCTGCTGCGCACGCGTGCCTATGTGCAACTCCTACAGTCCTGGCCATATAGTGTGCAAGCACAACCACCACTGCTGGATAACCCCCTGGAAACGAGCAATGTATAATGGGATGGAAAAATGAATCCAGCCAGCAAAGGAAGCAATATGGACAATCACAATAGATTAGTAAGTGCCTTGTATTACCTTTCTCCACATGATAAATGCCATTTGATGAAGTGAGACAGCCCCTTTAACCCCTTAGTGACCACTAACGCCTTTTTACTGATGTAAACAACGGGGGTTTTAGCTAAATAGCTAGCTTTAATCAATCATTACATGTTCCCAAAATGGTGCATTAAAAACTACAACTTATCCTGCAAAAAATAAGACCTCATATAAGTACATTGATGAAAAAACAAAAAAGTTATAGCTCATGGAATGCGATTTTGTGTCACTAAGGGGGTTAAAGGTGGAACAACCCCTTAAAAATGACAGCGCCGCTTTATCTATGTTGATCCAAAGCCTACATGGTAACTGTACTAAACCAAAATGTATATTCCCCCATATAATCACTTTACATTCTGGTTAATATGCATACATGCAAGGAGCAACTGATAAATTATTTAAGGACTGACCTTTCAGGGACAGTTTATGAAGTTTACCGCTAAAGCTGGAAATGAATGAGTAAAAAAACACACTAAAAGTCCTCATTTACACATCCGTGATGATCTCAGTGACAAGAAGGTGTTTGTGAAGGATCCAAGTTTGGTCTGTGTGTCTGATTTTTGCTGTTTGTGTGTCATACTGTCACCACCAGACATCTGAGAAGCTCTGACAGATGTCTTTCAGAACCTCCTCCTTGAGCTTCCTTTTGTTTTGCTTTCATTTTCTCATCTCGTTAGCCTCTCTCAGCTGTCATGTAGTTGCACTGATTGCATCCCTTTAAATCCCTTCCCAGACTGCTTCACTTTGCGGTTTATATTCCTTCCTGGAGTGTGTGCATGCTGATCCTACTTCTGAGTCTTCTACAGATAAGTTTTGTTCATTCATTTGTGTTTTTCTGTTTGCTGGATCCCAGGTGACCCTGACTCCCTCCGTATCAAGTGTAGGGAACCGGTGGCCGTGTCCCCTCACTATTATAGGGTGTTCAGGTGTTATACAGTTGAGGTACGAGGATATGCGATCATCTACTATTGGGATTTTCGCATAGGCTGAGCAGTCAGGGAGAGAGCCAGGTCTGATGCAGGGCTCTCCCTTTTGTTCCTTAGTTTTGGATCCAGTGAGTCGGATATTCATTTTGTGTCTTCTAGTTTCCTGTACACCTTCCGTGACACATACACGTTCCGCGGACCCTGCTCAGCTGAAAATTTATTTCAGGAGCATTTCCTAGCAATGATCCGTGAAAAACGGGTGCAATCTGTGTTAGGCTACTGTCACGAGGGTGTCAAGAGCCACGCCTGACTCCGTTGTACCCGGGGTCAGGAGGTCGCAGCGGTTGGCTGCACGCTCTATGTCAGATAGGGAAGTTTCCTTATTGTACCTTTCTGGGTTTGCTTTACAAACCCTTTTGGCTCACTCAGGGATCCGTAGCTCCTTCTCTCAGCTGTTCCTTGTCCAGCACTCCCAATCCTCCTTATATTCCCCTCTCACACTTCTCTGGTTGCCAGATATCTATTCTGACCCACTGGAGCTGTGTTGCTGCGTTCTCTGAGTGTTGCCTTAGAACGCTACCCTCCGGATCCCTGTTGGACCTTTGTGGACAATTGTTGCCGTCCACCTGGGTGTTTGTGTTTGTCTGTGTTTGTCTGTCCTCTCCCTGGTGTTTCCCTCTTAGTGCAGTGGTGAGGACTAGCGATCCCACATTATCTAGGGCTCATTTCAGGGAGAGCCAGGGTTTAGGCACGTGATCGCCGCACGGGTGAGGAACCCGTCTAGGGATGTCAGGGCAGGCAGGTGCCAGCTGCAAGGTGAGTTAGGGGTCACCACCTTTCCCTCTCCCTTGGGCAGGGCTTTCCCTGTTTTCCTCCCTGTGCGTGTTGCCGGTCATTACATTATATCTGGCCCTTATTTTTGTGTAGGTAAAAAAAAAAAAAAAAAAAAAAAATTTTTTTACCTACTTAGAATCCAGTATGGATCCAATTGCTGCTCTGTCCGAACAATTTCATGGCCTGTCTTTGGAGGTGGCAGGATTGAAGGCGTCGGTCCTCCAGCAACAGCAGCAATTACAACAGACCGCAAGCCCAGCGGTTGCTACTGGTAACCAGGTTGTTGCGGAACCCAAGGTCCCTCTCCCTGACAGATTTTCTGGGGGAAGGGACAAGTTTTTGACGTTCCGTGAGGCCTGTAAACTATACTTTAAACTGCGTCCTTACTCCTCTGGTAATGAAGAACAGCGGGTGGGGGTTGTTATTTCCCTGCTGCAGGGGGACCCGCAGTCCTGGGCGTTCTCTTTACCTACTGATTCCCAGGCTCTTCGGTCAGTGGATGAGTTTTTCGGGGCCTTGGGTCTCATATATGACGACCCTGACCGAGTCGCACTGGCTGAATCAAAATTACGGAGACTCCTATAAGGAGAGCGGCCGGTAGAGGAGTATTGCTCTGACTTCCGTAGGTGGGCTACGGATACCCAATGGAACGACCCGGCTCTCAGGAGTCAGTTCTGCTTTGGGTTATCCGAAAGGGTTAAGGATGCACTTGCATTGTATGAGACCCCCTTTTCCCTTGATGCAGTTATGTCCCTTTCTATCCGTATAGATAGACGCCTTAGGGACAGGTCGAAAAAACCGGAGCCATTGGTAACCCCTCCCAAGCAGCAGTTAGTCTGTACGGACATAGACGAGCCTATGCAGCTAGGAGGAACTACTCGTCAGGTCCGTCCTCCTGAGGTTCGCCGTAGGCGTGGGGGTTGTTTTTTTTGTGGGGAGAGGGGTAATTTCATTAACGTCTGTCCTTCTTTCCTCAGAAACAAAAAAACCGTCGGAAAACTACTAACCCCAGGCTGTGTGGAGAATGTCAGCCGGGGGGTATACGTTTCCTCCATACGTACATCGCAATTTGTGTTGCCAGCGGTTATTGTTTTTGGTGATAAGACAGAGACTGTTTCTTTCTTTCTAGACAGTGGAGCAAGGGTAAATTTGATAGATGCCCATTTTGCCCGCACTATGGGTTTGTCTCTCTGTACGTTACAGAGACCTATTCCCATATTTGCTATAGATTCTGCTCCTCTGTCTCAGAGAAACCTCACCCACATCGTTCATAATTTACACCTTCGGGTAGGGGACCACCATAACGAGATGCTCTCATGTTATGTTCTGGAGGGGCTTCCCACTCCGGTGGTGCTGGGCCTTCCCTGGTTGGTAGCGCACAATCCAGTGGTGGATTGGCAGGCCAGGGAGATATTGGAGTGGAGTGAGCCGTGCAGAGGAAATTGCTTAAATAGCAATTGCTTAGTCGCCTCCATAACTACCCTACCTACATTTGTTTCGGACTTTGAGGACGTTTTTTCTGAAAAGGGTTGTCAGAAGTTACCACCTCATCGTCCTTATGATTGCCCGGTTAACCTTATTCCCGGCGCAAAATTACCCAAGACCAGGTTATATAATCTTTCAGGTCCAGAGAGACAAGCCATGAAGGATTATATCTCCGAGAGTTTGGCTAAGGGACACATCAGACCCTCTTCTTCACCCGTGGCTGCAGGGTTTTTCTTTGTTAAAAAGAAAGATGGGGGCCTGCGTCCTTGCCTAGATTTTCGTGAATTAAATCGGATAACCATCCGAGACCCATACCCTCTTCCTCTCATTCCTGACCTGTTTAACCAGATTGCGGGTGCTAGGTGGTTCTCCAAACTCGATCTTAGGGGGGCCTACAATCTGATTCGTATTAAAGAGGGGGATGAGTGGAAAACAGCTTTTAACACCCCTGAGGGGCATTATGAAAATCTAGTTATGCCTTTCGGCCTGACCAATGCTCCTGCCGTCTTTCAACATTTCGTTAATGACATTTTTAGTCATCTAATCGGCAGGTTTGTGGTAATATACCTAGATGATATCTTAATTTATTCGTCTGATCTGAAAACACATGAGGAGCATGTCAGACAAGTACTACAGGTCCTACGGACAAATGAATTATATGCTAAAATTGAAAAATGTGTTTTTGCCGTTCAGGAGATACAATTCCTAGGTTATTATTTATCTGCGTCAGGTTTCCGTATGGATCCTAGGAAGGTCCAGGCAATTTTGGATTGGGATCTTCCTGAGAACCTCATAGCACTACAACGGTTCTTGGGCTTCGCGAATTTCTATAGGAAATTCATTAAAAATTATTCGGTGATCGTAAAACCCCTTACTGACATGACTAGGAAGGGGACTGATTTTTCTAAATGGTCTGACGCTGCTAAAGTTGCTTTTTCCTCTCTAAAAGAGAGGTTTACCTCAGCACCTGTACTAGTCCAACCTGATGTCTCTCAGCCTTTTATTGTTGAAGTCGATGCATCAGAGGTGGGAGTGGGGGCTGTGCTGTCTCAGGGTCCGTCTCCTGGCAAATGGCGTCCTTGTGCTTTCTTTTCTAAAAAACTATCTGCAGCAGAACAGAACTACGATATTGGCAATAGGGAACTGTTAGCTATTAAACTTGCGTTTGAGGAGTGGCGTCACTTTTTAGAGGGGGCAGTCCACCCCGTCACTGTGTTTACGGACCACAAAAATCTGCTGTACCTCGAATCAGCTAAGCGTCTCACCCCTAGACAGGCTAGGTGGTCGCTATTTTTTTACCAGGTTTAACTTTGTGATTACCTATCGTCCTGGGGTAAAGAATACCAAGGCTGATGCACTATCTCGTTGTTTCCCTGGAGGGGGTAATGTGAGTGATCCGGTACCCATTCTACAAAGAGGAGTAGTTGTCTCTGCAGTACACTCTGCTTTGGAGGGGAAGGTGTTAGAGGCCCAGGGGGACGCCCCGGTCTCTTGCCCCTCAGAGAAATTGTTTGTACCGTTGAACCTACGTCTCGAATTATTAAAGGAACATCATAATTCGGCACTTGCTGGGCACCCGGGTAGTAAAGCAACCTTAGAGCTATTGTCTCGTCGTTTTTGGTGGCCAAGGTTGCGTCAGGATGTATTGGATTTTGTGTCTTTTTGTTCTACCTGTGCGCGCGCAAAAGTTTCACATACACGTCCTGCAGGGTCTCTATTACCACTCGTCATTCCCAATAGACCATGGACACATCTGTCTATGGATTTTATCACTGACTTACCTTTGTCTGCGGGTAAAACAGTTATTTTGGTAGTAGTGGACAGGTTTAGCAAAATGGCACACTTTATTGCGTTACCCGCACTACCTAATGCTAAAACTCTTGCTCAGGTATTCGTCAGTGAGATCGTGAAGCTTCACGGGGTCCCCTCCGATGTTGTTTCGGATCGGGAACCCAGTTTATTTCTAAATTTTGGAAAGCTTTTTGTTCCCGTTTGGGGGTTCACTTGTCCTTTTCCTCAGCTTTCCATCCTCAGTCGAATGGACAGACTGAGCGTGCCAACCAAAACCTGGAGACATATCTAAGATGTTTTGTGTCTGAAAACCAAGAGTTGTGGTCGTCATATTTACCGTTAGCTGAGTTTGCCATAAATAATCGCCGTCAGGAATCCACTGGCAAGTCACCTTTTCTTGGTGCATATGGTTTTCATCCCCAATTCTGTACTTTCAAAGAGGGGGGGGTCTTCTGGGGTTCCCGAAGAGGAACGGTTTTCGTCATCTCTTTCATCAGTATGGCAGAAGGTGCAAGCTAACTTGAAAAATATGGGAGGTAAATACAAATGCATGGCTGATAAGAGACGGTCACCAGGTCCGGACCTAGGAGTGAATGACTATGTGTGGTTGTCTACTAGGAATATCAAGTTGAAGGTTCCCTCTTGGAAACTGGGTCCTAGGTTTATTGGTCCTTACAAGATTGTAGCCATCATCAACCCCGTGGCTTTTCGCCTGGAGTTACCTCAGACTTTTAAAATCCATAATGTCTTTCATAAGTCGTTACTCAAAAAATATGTTCCACCTCTAGAACCGTCACCGCTGCCACCCCCTCCTGTTGTCGTGGATGGTAGTTTGGAATTTCAGATATCCAAAATTGTTAATTCTCGTCGGGTCCGCCGCTCTCTCCAATATCTGGTGCACTGGAGAGGTTACGGTCCCGAGGAAAGAATGTGGGTTCCTGCGTCTGAGGTAAACGCCGACAGGCTAGTCCGGATTTTTCATGCCTCTCATCCTGAGAGACCTGGTCCTGAGTGTCCGGAGGCCCCTCGTAGAGAGGGGGGTACTGTCACGAGGGTGTCAAGAGCCACGCCTGACTCCGTTGTACCCGGGGTCAGGAGGTCGCAGCGGTTGGCTGCACGCTCTATGTCAGATAGGGAAGTTTCCTTATTGTAGCTTTCTGGGTTTGCTTTACAAACCCTTTTGGCTCACTCAGGGATCCGTAGCTCCTTCTCTCAGCTGTTCCTTGTCCAGCACTCCCAATCCTCCTTATATTCCCCTCTCACACTTCTCTGGTTGCCAGATATAGAGCTTCCTGCCTGGACATCTATTCTGACCCACTGGAGCTGTGTTGCTGCGTTCTCTGAGTGTTGCCTTAGAACGCTACCCTCCGGATCCCTGTTGGACCTTTGTGGACAATTGTTGCCGTCCACCTGGGTGTTTGTGTTTGTCTGTGTTTGTCTGTCCTCTCCCTGGTGTTTCCCTCTTAGTGCAGTGGTGAGGACTAGCGATCCCACCGGCCCGTTCATTATCTAGGGCTCATTTCAGGGAGAGCCAGGGTTTAGGCACGTGATCGCCGCACGGGTGAGGAACCCGTCTAGGGACGTCAGGGCAGGCAGGTGCCAGCTGCAAGGTGAGTTAGGGGTCACCACCTTTCCCTCTCCCTTGGGCAGGGCTTTCCCTGTTTTCCTCCCTGTGCGTGTTGCCGGTCATTACAGCTACTTTCACACTTGCGCTTGATCGGATCCGTTCTGAACGGATCCGATCATATTAATGCAGACGGAGGCTCCGTTCAGTACGGATCCGTCTGCATTAATAACTTAGAAAACATTCTAAGTGTGAAAGCAGCCTGAGCGGATCCGTTCAGACTTTCAATGTAAAGTCAATGGGGGACGGATCCGCTTGAAGATTGAGCCATAGGGTGACATCTTCAAGCGGATCCGTTCCCATTGACTTACATTGTAAGTCTGAACGGATCCGCTCGCCTCCGCACGGCCAGGCGGACAGCTGAACGCTGCAAGCAGCGTTCAGCTGTCCGCCTGTCCGTGCGGAGGCGAGCGGAGCGGAGGCTGAACGCCGCCAGACTGATGCAGTCTGAGCGGATCCGCTCCATTCAGACTGCATCAGGGCTGGACGGAGGCGTTTGGGTCCGCTCGTGAGCTCCTTCAAACGGAGCTCACGAACGGACCCATGAACGCTAGTGTGAAAGTAGCCTTATGTCTGTGTTTTTTTCCCAAAATGGGTGGCATGAGATGACCATCTTTGGTACTCACAGTTGCTGTTCTGTCAATGCTGGTCATCTTGTGGCATACCTTGTCAGGATACCTCGAGCCAAGGGGAAAGGTAAGATCCTTTACAACACCACCCCTCATGATTCAGTTTAGTCTACTGAGCTCAACTGGCCCAACCCTGCCTGCTCCGTCTAGGCTAACTTTTCTTCCACAGGTAACCTCACCCAGGCTGACAATGCACCCAGCCCATACTGCTCCAGTGTACAGAGCGCTGCAAGCCACCCTCATCCACAGCTGGATTTGTATAGCCGCTAGCTCACTGTGAGAAACTTCCTGGCCTTGTTCAGTGAAGCAACTAAACTACTGCCCTCTAGACGGTTGTCTAAGCACACCAGGTAAACTTCTACACAGTTTCTCCTCAGGTCCCACCCTATTCCTCTCAGCATCCAACCTGTTGCCATCTCTACTCTGGGAAAGAAAATCTACCTTCCAGTCCATCACTGGATGAGCAAAGCTACACTGGCTCCCAGTTCATCTGATCCCCCAATAGAAACCACTCAAGGACCATCTGTTCAACCTATTGGCTCCAAATTTCTCCCATTTATCTCTTAACTGCTCCTCCCAACAGTGTGGTGACACAACAAAATGGCATAACCATGCCCACCTCCCAGAAAGCATCAGGCTTATCATGGGCCTATGGTTATATTGGTGCTCCTACAGCTGTCAGACAAGAGGACTTCCATTCCTGCCAGTGAGCTAGAGTAACAGAATGTGGTGGCACCAACAAATATCACAACTCACTATCCAGATGACCTGCAACATAAAAGGCATTATATACACAACATGCACATATGTACAGTACAGGCAGAAAATCACTGAGCAGGCTTTTGGATAACTTTCTAGTCAATTTAAAGTAAGATGCAAGTTTTCAAAGGATACATCCTTACTGTAACGACACAAGCACACAGCAGTGTGTTTTATGGGGATTTCTCCACCTAAAATCCAGTATTTATTAATGAAAATCCATTAAAGGGCATATGAGTACATACGGCAAGAATAGTCAACGCATTTCAAATAGCATCCTGGATTTAATGCAGTTATATCTGGAGGTGTCAGATGTGTGTTGAGAAGTATCTATTGTGTCCCCAAGTTTGTTTCTGGAAAATAAGTCACAAGTACTTAAATGGTTGCAATATATTGGCTCTTATGGATGCAGTTAAAAGATCTGAAAGATCTTCCCCTTTGTAAACAGATTGCAGCTTCCTTTGCTACTGGGGAGGTTGGGGACTTATCTAAACTGTAATACCACGCACATTAATTATTTCCCTTGGCAACATATTTGTCATAAATAGTACGTGGGACACACGTCCAATGCCCTAAACTAACAAATACGTTTACATATGTCAGACGTGTCCTTCAACGGGGATAAAATCTCTGCCTCGTCTAAACAATTTAGGGATGTCCATTGTGGCGATTTTTTAACTTTTTCTTGTCAGGGGACTGAACATTTCTGTATGCCATATAGGGGAGGTGACTACACTAAAACTAAGACGTGGCTGAAATACTTCGTCATGGCGGTCTGCTCCAAATGGAGAAGGTGAGGAAAGAGAACATCTACATCAGAAGAGACATCACTGAAAGAGGCTGTCATGGTTGTCTGGTCTGAATGGAGAATATGAGGAAAGAGAACATCTACATCAGAGAAGACGTCACTGCATGTAAGAGGTATGTGATGCTGTATATAATGTCCAATTTAAATACGCCTTTAAGAGTACAGCTGAGGGAAGAGGGGTGGATTAAGAATTTGGCACAGAGGTGGAGGTACCATTTCAGTTTTCACCTCAGGCAGTGGGTAGATACAAGAGGTAGAATTGGCCCAGGCCCTAGATTTTAACTGTATCTGCATCCTGATGACGCAGATACAGTTGTTGACAGTTAGGGAACCGCTGGCGGGAATAGCGATGCCTGGTTGGCTGTCCTGATTAGAGTCCCCAGACATAACTGCAGTGTGGATTTTCAAGGGGTTGTCCGTTTTTTATACTGACGGCCTAACCTTAGGATAGGTCATCAATATAGGATCGCTGGGGTTCCAACTCCCAGCTCCCTCGCCAATCAGCTGTTTGAAGAGACTGCGGTGCTCGGTAAGGGGTGCAGCCTCTTCCTAGGCCATTGTTCGTTGGTCACATGGCCTAAGAGCAGCCATTTCTCATTCAACTTAATGGGACTGAGCTGCAATACCAAACACTGCCACTGTTAAATGGATGGCACTGTGTGTTGTAAGAATCACGATCTCTTCAAACAGCTGATCTGTGGGGGTGGCGGGAGTCGATTTGATATTGATGACCTATCCTGAGAAAAACCCTTTTACAGCATGTCAATTTATATGGTGAAAATCCATCACAGATTTCACCCTTTGCAAAGCATAGACTAAAATCCATGGCCATAATTCTTAAAAATGATTTTAGAGATTTAGATCACAAGCTCAGGGCAAGGACCTCAAAGGTAGTATTTTCCAAAATACTACCTGTACCACAAGCCACACCAGAAAGGCAGTGGGAGATTAGGAAGAATAACAAGTGGCTCAAGAACTGGTGTAGAAAGGAGGGGTTTGGGTTTCTGGAGAATTGGGCCGACTTCTTTTTTTGCTACAGGCTCTATCTTAGGGGTGGGCTGCAGTTTAGTTGGGGAGGTACAGTTGTGTGGGATGAGAAGATGGCTAGAAGGTTGGAGGAGTGTTTAAACTAGGGACTGGCGGGGAGGGTAATTACATTATAGGAGGGGAAGATAGAGACCTGGTGCGAGGTAAGGGAACCGGGGGCAAAATGGAAGGAGAGACTAGAACAGTTTATAAGGAAAGGTGTAGGGTAAAAATGCCCTAGAGTTAGAGCAGATGTTAACTATGGGGGTATGGGAGTACCTAACCTTAAAAAATATGACCACTCTGTAGTACTAGACCAAATCAGAAATGGTGGGATAACTATGACCGCAAGTTATGGGTAGAGATGGAGAGTTCAAAAAATCCTTTCCCTCTAATCAGATTATTGGACCCTTTAACTTCCCAACAAGTAAATTCTAAAAACTGGTTCATGGCCATGACTTCTTCACAGAATATCTGGAGGAAGTTCATCACCATGAATACATTGCCCAAGAACATATCGATATCGGATCTTCCTATCAGATTTCTATCAAAATATTTCCCCAAACTACAGATAAATAACAGACTCTACATAATATATCCCTTCTATTTAGCAGCAAAAAATCTTAAACCATTTGAGGTCCTGGTGTCCACATATAACATTCCTAATGAGGATCTTTATAAATACCAAATGATAAAGAGCTGCTTGGAAAAGCTCGACATCTGGAAGAAAAGGTGGCCTAAACAAATTACAGCTTTTTTTTAATCCAACCTCTCTAAACACTAAAGGCATCACTTTATTTTATGATCTATTACAAGATTCCCACAAAGAACCTAAAACAATACCCGTGACAGTAGGTGACAGAAGATCTGTGAAACTGGCAACACGTGCTTTGATCTGACAGGTTTCCTTGTGGATTAATAGACATCTGTGTTGTTTCTGATACTGGCCACACCTCTAACCTCCAGGTGTTGCTATTGTGATCATTTAACTTTATTTATTTATAGTTGCTTCTCCCACAATGCTGTGCGGTTTATAGCTTCAGTGGTATCTGTGGTCTGCTGATGTTTGGTTCTCGGCTGAGTTCCTGTTGCTGCCATAGCTCCTGGAAAGTTAAGTGTTTCCTTTCCCTTGTGCATTTTGTTTTGGTTTATCTGTGTGTTTTTCCCCTGCCCTTTGTTGTAGGCCTGAGGGAGACTCCTGGTCGTCCTTCCTTTATGGAGGAACAGGAAGTTTCAGTCCTGTCACTATCGCCAGGACTGTGACTAGGGATTTGACTAGGGGTGTCCTTCTTTCTCCCCTTGCTTTCAAACCTTGATCCTTGTTCCCTCTCCTTCTTCGTCCAGTGTGGTGTCTCCCTCCCACACACGGTCGTGACACACAATGGGAACATCATTTAGAATGTTCCTTTTCTTATCTAGATTGGAAGAATACATCTTTTCTCCTGAAATCCATTTCTAGAAGCACAGCTCATAGAGAAACAGCAATGAAGATTGCCTTAAACTGGCACATGTCTCCAGACAGACTCGCTAAGATGTTCCCCACATATTCCAATGTGTGCTGGAAAAGATGCAACAATGTGGGATCAATTTTCCATGTGTGGTGGGATTGTTCAGTGATTGGTAGATTTTGGTCTGACGAGTTTCATTTTATCGGGGAGGTTACAGGTGTGTTCCCCTCTCAAAACACCCCAATTAGCATTATGCTTCATTGGAATAGATACAATCCCAAAAAGTGCTTGCACACTTGTAGGTGACATTCTATTAGTTGCAAGGACAACAATTATTAAAAGATAGAAAGACCCCCCTCCTCCTTCAATGACCAAACTGATTCATATTTTACAATATAATCGCTCTGTGGAGGAAATGATCGCAATCAGACTAAACAGATATTAGGCATTTAAAGCCTTGTGGGACCTATGGGGGAAGCACACCCAAAAAAACTCTCCGACATAGCTAGATCTATTTTTATGGTAAGACTACAAAAGGAATGAGGATGATGAAAATAGAAGTGGTCTTAGTTTGGGGAAATCTCAGATATTTCCTCTGACTCTCGATCTTGGACTGTCAGAATTAGGTGATAAAGTTTTATTACTTAAATTTTTTTTATTTGTGTTTATCTTCTTATATGTCTCTATTTGGCAGTTTAAATATGTAATGTGATAATAATCATATGTTAATGGCAGAGTCTTTATTTTTATTACTGCTGTAACAAATGTGAAGCTGCTACATATTCGCTGGATGTAAAACTTTAATAAAGAAAATTGTGAATCTTTTTATTTCAATAAAAACTGATTTGACTAAGAAAATAAAGTAATTTTCAAAAACAAAAGAAAAGGAAAAAACATAGATCTTAAGCTGATTCGTTCAAATACTTACAGTACATTTTAATGCTGTATCCGTACAGCATTAAAATGTATTGGCTCCATTGGGCCAAAATTTGTTTCGTCCTAAGTCGCGCAAGACTTCAGTTAATTCCTACTGTATGCATATCTGCATATTGAATTATTTTTTTTTATAGAAATCCTAACTGGCCTTTGGTACCGAATTACCTGCCAGTACCAAAGCCCCATTCGGAATGCTATTTTAAATTGTTTTTCAATACATACTGTAGATATGCCTACAGTAGGAATTAACCAAAGTCTCAAGCGACTTCAGGCGAAACGAAATTTGGCTCCATGGTGACAATACATATAAATGCTATACGGATACAGCATTAAAATGTAAGTATATGAATTAATCAAATTTGTACCTGTGATCCGAAGGTCGATTTGCTCAGTGTCAGCAATGGGTGGGGTCTTGCAGAGAACGATAAGAAAGCAAAGCTATTAAATATTTTTTTTCTACACTGTATTTACTGAGGAAAATAAACTGTCAGATGAAATGCAGAATGGAAGAGTAAATTTCCCATTAAAGGGGTCTGTCTGACCCAGGAAGAAGTGCAGCGGCGTCTTAAAAACATTCAAATAGGCAAATCGCCGGAGCCAGATGGCATACACCCCTGTATCCTAAGAGTTAGCCAGACCCTTATTTCTGATATTTAAAGACTCTATATTGACAGGGAGTGTTCCACAGAATTGGCACTTAGCTTCGACTGGGAGAAAATGTGGGTAAGTAACTGGCTCAGTAATAGAGTACAAAGGGTGGTTATTGCACACATTCAGATTGGGACACTGTCACTAGTGGGGTACAACAGGGGAAAGTATTGGGACCTATTCTCTTCAATATATTAATTGATGATCTTGTAGAAGGCTTGCACAGTGAAATATCAATTTTTGCAGATGACACTAAACTGTGTAAAGTAATTAACACTGAAGAGGACAGTATACTACTACAGAGGGATCTGGATAGATTGGAGGCTTGGGCAGATAAGTGGCAGATGAGGTTTAACACTGACAAATGTAAGGCTATGCACATGGGAAGGAATAATGCAAGTCACCAGTACATTCTAAATGGTAAAACACTGGGTAACACTGACATGGAAAAGGACCTAGGAATTTTAGTGAACAGCAAACTAAGCTGTAGAAACTAATGTCAGGCAGCTGCTGCCAAGGCCAATAAGATAATGGGTTGCATCAGAAGGGGTATAGATGCCCGTAATGAGAGCATAGTCCTACCACTTTACAAATCACTAGTCAGACCACACAAGGAGTACTGTGTACAGTTCTGGGCTCCTGTGAACAAAGCAGACATAGCAGAGCTGGAGAGGGTTCAGAGGAGGGCAACTAAAGTAATAACTGGAATCGGGGGACTGCAGTACCCTGAAAGATTATCAAAATTAGAGTTATTCACATTAGAAAAAAGGCGACTGAGGGGAGATCTAATAACTATGTATAAATATATCAGGGGTCAGTACAGAGATCTATCCCATCATCTATTTATCCCCAGGACTATGACTGTGACGAGGGGACATCCTCTGCGTCTGGAGGAAAGAAGGTTTCTACACAAACATAGAAGAGGATTCTTTACGGTAAGAGCAGTGAGACTATGGAACTCTCTGCCTGAGGAGGTGGTGATGGTGAGTACAATAACGGAATTCAAGAGGGGCCTGGATGTATTTCTGGAGTGTAATAATATTACAGGCTATAGCTACTAGAGAGGGGTCAGTTGATCCAGGGAGTTATTCTGATTGTCCTGATTGGAGTCGGGAAGGAATTTTTTCCCCTAAAATGAGGAAAATTGGCTTCTATCCTCACAGTTTTCTTTTGCCTTCCTCTGGATCAACTTGCAGGATGACAGGCCGAACTGGATGGACAAATGTCTTTTTTCAGCCTTATGTACTATGTTACTATGTTAAAAACTAAAAAAAATATGGCTTTTCATCTATTTGGGCGTATTTGTGCTGAGAACTTTGCAACATTTTGCATTTTTACGCCACTTGCTCCAGTTTTGAAAAGTGTGGGCTAAAGGGGTTGTCTGGGTTCAGAGCTGAACCCGGACATACCCATAATTTCACCCAGGCAGCCCCCCTGATTTCAGCATCGGAGCAGTTCATGCTCCGATGCTCTCCTTTGACCTTTGCCCTGCAAGGGCTCTTTTACTTACAATCACACACTGCCGGGCAGAAGCGTGTTAAAAATAAAGGTCTGTAAATTTCCCCCAAATTTTTTTTACCTTTAATAAAATGAAAAAAGACAAACATTTATGTAAAAAGCTACTAAAAAGCAGCCATAGGTGTCACAAAAAAATAAAAAGGCTAAAGGGGTTGTCAGAGCTACAGTTATTGATGATGCCGCAGCGCAGAGGACCATACGGTGTGCCGAGTCTTCTGTCGGCAGGAGTGACAGGTGTCGGAGCCCCACCAATCTGATACTGATGACCAACCCTGAAGACAGATCATCAAAATCTGTAGCCCGGAGAACCAGGACGTGCAAACTGTTAGGTCATTTAGGGCCAAAACACTCTGGTCTTCGAAGGGTTACCAGATGTAGTATAACTTGCCACTGCCCCCAGTGGCGGCGGGTGGTAACTTCTGGGCGGAGCTTTTAGAAGGCAGGCAGAACTCTACAAACAACTGCTTGTAACTGCAGGTACAGACGCCTGTTGGCACAAGAGGTGATAACTAGGAAACAGATGGATCTTCCACATGTGAGGTAATCTTTACGTCGGAACGGCAGCCGGTTCCTAATTTGTGCTCAGACTTGTTGAACGTTATGAATAAGTAGAGTAAGGGACGAGCGCCCTGACTAAACATGGCGGCCGGCGACACGCACGATGACGTATTTCCTGTAGGCCGGAAGCAGGGGCAGTATAAATAGCTCGGCGGCGGGCGGGCTCAGTCTCTTTGAGTTCAGCCGCTGGTGTGTCCGCACGCTTCTGAGCGCCTGCTCCTGGCTCACCGCTGTTCGCTCGCACTGTACACGAATAAGTCGGTCAGGAAGGTGATCAGACATGGTGAGTGTGCGCTCCTGCCCCCGGGGGCCCGCGGAGTGCCGACTCTTTATCGGGGATGAAGTCCATGCTGGGACGACACAGCCACGCGCCCTGTTCTCCAGGTAGTCCCCCTGTGCTTGAAGATGTCTTCCAGGGGTGGCCGGTGCTTGCTGATCTGTCATACGGGTCCAGTCTAGCTCCAGCTCTGGGGTCTTGACTGTAGGGTTGTAACTATTAAAGGGCTTATACAATTTCAAGAACCCCCTTCCCCCTCCCAATGTGCTGGGCCCTTCACTGGTAATATACTTACCCCGCTCCCTGTGTTGCTTCTGGTCCCTGCATCGCTGCTGCTGTGTCTCCATGCACATGGATGAAAACATCTGGTGCGGTGGGGGGTAAGTAGCCAATGGCAGATGGGCATGAGCCTCCCTAATATCGTGTGGGATGCTTGTCCCAGTCTGCTGTTGGCTGCTCCCCCCCCCGCCCCGGCACTGGATGTTTTCATCCGTGTGCATGGAGATGCAGTGGCGGTGCGGGAACCAGGAGTGGCGCGGGGTAAAGTATGTTACTGGTGACAGGCATGGCAGATGTGTGTTTTTTTTTTTTTTTTCTTGAAATTGGATAACCCCATTAAAGGGATATTCCAGTAATCTGCAATTTTACCCCCTCCCCTGTCCACCAGATAGGAGAACCATTAGCCCTGTATCCTATAGTGCCCCAAAAATGAATGGAGTGACAGGTGGGGATGTGCACTACGGCTCCATTTATCTTTGGCATCTGCTGGAAACAGCTGTGGGGTCTCAGTGATGGAGACCCCTCAATCTGATAGTTGTCCCCTGCCCAATAGATGGGGAGATAGCTAGGCTTGAGCGAGTTGAGCTTAGGATCATATATTTGAAGTCGATTTGCTGTTTCCGTACAGCATTAAAATGTATTGGCTCTGTGGGACCAAATGTCTTGTGAAACTTCTGTGAATTATTACTTAATTCATAACTGCATATTTTGAAATATTTTAAAATAGGAATCTGAAGTGGGCTCTGGCTGATACCTCTGTGCCAAAGCCCACTTCCGTTTTTGGTTTTAGTGTTTTTCTTTACGCAGATATAAATAGTAATTCACCGAAGTTGTGAGTTCGTTCGAGACTACGCTTGTCTCCACGGAGCCAATACATTTTAATGCTGTATGGAAACAGCATTAACAGCAAGGTTATTGAATGAATTGACTTATGATCTATAATCCAAAGTTTGATCCGCTTAAACCTAGGGATTGCTGTGAATTACTGGAACACCCCTTTAAATAAATCCTTTTTCTATACTTGGGACTTATTTCTCCTTATACTTATCTGTCCTTTAGGCCTCACACCCGGGACTATTTTGTGGTCTGCAACATACAGAAGCTGTCTTTGTGACTTTTGATTTTTGTTGTCCCATTGACTTAAGTGGGTCTGGGGTTCACATTTTGTGGATGCGTATAGGACATGGTTTATTTTATTTTTTTGTTTGGGGTGGACATGAAAGTAAAAGTATACCAATGACTTCCATGTGTGTTCCGCCTCCATGTATGACCCCCACTGTGTGCAGTATTTGGGATCTACTGATAGAAATGGTGCAACACTTTAATCTGACATCAGGAGCCACTTCTGTCATGAATGTGTTGCAGTAAAATGCCCTGTGGGTACAGCTGTCCTGCTGGGCCTGCGGGCACTGCTGCCTAATCCTGTGGGCAGGGTGTTCTCAATCTGATCGTCTGTTCCCTCGGATAGTGACAGTTGAATAATGGGGCAATGGCTGCAGCTTCAGACGGAGTTCACATGCTGCTTCTAAATGCTATAGGCCCTGTAGGATCTTTAGTTACTTTATGGTTGTACTTTTTGTTGAGATCTTTTTATAGGGAAGCATTGAAGGTGCAGGTGTGGTGATGCGTGCTTCTGACTCGTGGGTAATACTGCAGTGCCCTAGCCCAGTGATGGGCAAACTGCGGCTCTCCAGCTGTTGCCAAACTACAACTTCCACCATGTCCTGCTGAAAGCTGTAGGCAGTCTTTGCATGCTGGGAGTTGTAGCTCTGCAACAGCTGGAGAGCCACAGTTTGCCTATCGCTGCCCTAGCCGAAATCTAAGCCCCAAGAAATGTTCCTGCACATCCCCGGTGCACAGTGGTGTGTACCACTGACAATGCCTCATACTTGTATCCTTTTGTTTCCAGGCATTTAAAGACGCAGGCAAAGCCCCTGTTGATCAGGAAGTGGCCATTCATCGTATCAGAATTACACTCACAAGTCGCAATGTAAAGTCCCTGGAGAAAGGTAAGTAGCTTGAAACTATGATCACCCTGGTAGCATTATGTGCAGTGTACCCCAAAATATAATAATCGCCACTTATCTATTGCTCTCAGCCTGCCTCTGTAAACAGAAAATTCATCCTTGCTTTCTTTGGCCCGCTGTGCTTCCTCCGCTGTGTCCATGTTCCGGCCTCTTAATCGGGCACTGCATGGTCACGTGCTTCTGCAGTCAGCAACTGGCTTCAGTGGTGACCAGCAGCAAATCACTACTGAAGCCAGTCATCGGCTGCAGCGAAGCAGGTTACCATGTGGCATTGGATGTGAGCACTGCAGTGACCGGAACTTGGTCCCAGTGGAGGACTGGAGTAGATACATGTGAATCTTCTGTTTATGGAGGAAGGCTGAGGGTATTGGGTAAAGTAATTGTTCCTTAAAAAACCCCTTAAGGGTCGATTCACACGTCTGCAAAATGGGTCCACATCTGTTCCACAATTTAGCAAAATGGGTGCAGACCTATTCATTTTTAATGGGGCTGCAAAGAGATGCGGATAGTACAGTGTGCTGTCTGCATCTGCACTTCCATTCCACAGCCCTGCAAAAAAAGAACATGTCCTATTGCCCACAGCTATGGACAAGAAAAGGCATTTCTATCAGTGCTGGCCATGTGCGGTCTGCAAAATGCATAACGCATATGGCTGGTGTCTGTGTTTTGCGGATCCGCAGTTTGCGTCCTCAAAACACTTGCAGATGTGTGAATGGGACCCTAAAGGGGTTGTCGGACACTGAAAGAAAAAATAAAAGCGCTCTGTCACTCTTGTCCCTGCCGGATTAGGCTTTCACATTAGTGTAAAGCTTGTCCAGCGGGGAACGGCCTGCCGGATCCGGTTTAACGCTTGCACATGTGTGCTGCTAGTGGTCTGGCCACAGCATGGCAAACATGCCTAGAGGCGACCGGACAAGCCCAACACTCGTGTGAAGGTTGCTGTATACAAGCATGTGACTACTGCTGACCAGTCAATGGTGACATCTGCATCAACAGCTTCCTCGTCGGTCAGTGTTAATTCGTGAATATGGCACATCACTGCTTGTGGTCTGGCGGGGACAAGGATTTTTTTTTTTTAATTCTGTCCAGCTGTTGGACAGCTCCTTTAAGATGCATCTGGTAGTGTGGCACATTACAGGCCTGGTGCATGGGATTTTCTGAACTGATATTGGCCTACTGTGTAGTATAGAAGCTTATGTTAGTGAGATCCCGTGTTTCTAAAGAAGTTCTGCCGTTTGTTTGCTCCAGAAACTAGTCTCAGGTCGGCAATGAGGATGATCTTTTTCAATGACTGACAGTGATTGATTTATACGCTATTCTGAGCTGACCTGTGATCAGACTGTCTGCATGTTTTAGGGCCATACATGCCAATGAGACTTCAGTCTGAGTAAAGTGTTATTTGCCTTTTTAGTCTGTGCTGACCTGATCCGTGGAGCTAAGGAGAAGAACCTGAAGGTGAAGGGCCCTGTACGCATGCCCACTAAGGTAAGAGGATGTTCAACCTACAAATGTGTATTACATTGAATATATGTACATATCAAGATGATTGACACGCCATAGACTTTCAGATATAGTAAGTACTCCTTAGTGCTTGAACTGGATTTTAATTGTGTGCATGGTCTACTTAATGTTTCCCAGTCACTCTTGCCCTCTACCAATCATGGGCTGGACACTTAAAGGAGACCTGTCACCGGGATTTTAAGTATAGAGCTGAGGACATGGGTTGCTAGATGGCCACTAGCACATCCGCAATACCCAGTCCCCATAGCTCTGTGTGCTTTTATAGTGTTAAAAAAAGATTTGATACATATGCAAATTAACCGGAGATGACTCGGAGCTTGAAAATGACTAGTCTCTGGTCACACAAGTAAGATATGACTTGTTAATTTGCATATGTATCAAGTCGTTTTTTTTTACACAATAAAAGCGCACAGCTATAGGGACTGGGTATTGTGAATGTGCTAGGGGCCATCTAGCAACCCATGTCCTCAGCTCTATACCCAAAATCCCGCTGACGGGTTCCCTTTAATCCATGTCCCCCAGTGCTGGCTATGACTGCTAGATATGCTAGTGATCTAGATCGGTGTGCTCCCAGACATTGTGAGCATGACATTCATTCAAAACATAAACTTTAGGACACATTCAGATTAGTGATATGACACTCGTCCTTGCTTTGGTCAAAACTCGGACATGGTTTATAAAAAGCTTGCTCATTTGGTGTCATGTCTGGTCTGTTTCTTCAGACCCATTCACTTGATTGAGTCTTGGTGGAAAATCAGAGGAGCATGCTGCAGTTTTTCTTTGCTTGTATGTGTCAGTGGTCTGCAGGAAGTCATCCGTGTGAATTGGCCAATTGACTCCTATGGGTCGGTGTTCTGTCCAGGTGCTGCGATAAATCGGCACGTAGATGGGATTGCCTGTCTTAGCTTGGTCACACAGCCTGCGGTTTTGCTTTCCCTTTGATGCCTTCTTGCACCTTAGTATCCCCCTCCTTTTCTTGGTTTGTGTTCATATGGTGGATATGCTGTTTGATTTGGAGGTGTTATGAATTTTGCCCTTTGCACGACAGAATTGGCAACCTTTCTCCCAAGTAACATGGTCTGGTTAGTTGGTGGAGGACATGTTCTGTCCTTTATGGAACAGGCATGCATATGTGGCTCATGGAGGTCATCAGTGCCTTCTGCATTTGTATATCTGTTCCGTCAAGATAGAACATGTCCTATACTTGTCTGCAAAATGCAGACCGGGAACCCATTGAAATGCAGCACGCACACGGACGGCATTTGTATTCTACATACTGCTAAATGCTTATGGTTATGTGTTAAACTAAGTCTAGTTTTATATTTAGTTACTAGTTGTTTAAAACTTTTTTTAATTTGTTTTTTTCAGACTCTGCGTATCACTACAAGAAAAACCCCTTGTGGTGAGGGATCCAAGACATGGGATCGCTTCCAGATGCGTATCCACAAGCGTCTAATTGATCTACACAGCCCATCGGAGATTGTGAAGCAGATCACTTCCATCAGTATTGAGCCTGGTGTAGAAGTTGAAGTCACCATTGCTGATGCATAAATGCCGCACTTCCTCAATAAAACATCTTGAATTAAGTGTTTTTGTGGGTTCTCTGGTCCAAGGGTAAAACGCATTGGAAGAGTTACTAAGCTTGTAGATGGTGTAAGCTTAGACAGGTGTCTAGACCTGCACCTGATGTATCTCAGTGTCTCACGCTGGGTGACAAATGTGGTGCAGGGACACTTAGAAGAAGCCGTCTCATCCACTTCAATAGGACGGCTTCTTGTAATTAAACCTCCTCACTGATGCAGTTTTGATGGCAAGCAGGTAAACAATGAAGGGAAGGCTGTTCTGGGGCGAGCACGACTTTCTCTTCAAACAGCTGATCAGCATGGGTGCTGGACCCCTGACTATCTGTTATTGATGACCTTTCTTGAAACCCCCCCCCTCCCCCAAGGCCTCACACAGGTAAATTCTGCACGGATGCAATGCGTTTGCACACATTGCACCTGCACTGAATCCAGACCCATTCACTTCGATGGGGCAGTTCAGATGAGTGGTGATTTTCATGCATCAATTGTGCATTGTGTGAAAATCGCAGCATGCTCTATATTTTTCATACAACGCAGGCCCAATAAAAATGAATGGGTCTGCATGAAAATCGCAAGGTGCATCTGCACTGGCTTTTTTTTTTTTTTACGCATGGTTGCTAGGAGATAATGGGGATGAGCAACCCTGGACCCATTAAAGTCTAATCACTAGTTTCCTTTATAACATGGTTATAATGGAAAATAATAGCATTCTTAATACAGAATGCTTAGTAAAATGTGGCTTGAAGGGTTAAAAAAACAAACATAACTCTCCTCATCCTCTTGTTCACGCAGCCAGCATGTTGTCTTTCAGGACCTGCACTGGTATCATTGTGCTCACCACATGGTGAGCGTGATTATGTCAAAGGTCCTGAAAGCGTATGCCAGCTGCATGAACAAGAGGATGAGGTGTTATATATTATTTTATAACCCCTCAGTCACATCTTGGTAAGCATTCTGTATTAAGAATGGCATTATTTTCCCTTATAACTATGTTAAGTGGGAAAAAAATAAAATTGAGTTTGGGTCTGGGTACCACGTTCAGTTTTTCTCACGTGCGGGCAAAACATTGCACTTGCGCAGAAAAAAAACTAAGCATTGGAACGCAATCGCGGTCAAAACTGACCAATTGCGAGCACCTACTAGTGTGGTTTTCCTGCAATTACACACAAAGCATCTGGAGCAAATCCGGGATGCCTGTGTGAATGAGGCCTAAGTGTTTAATTATATACTGGAGCTTAAATTGTAAGTTCAAACTCTGAACAATTGAGCCTAGAAGTGCTTCACTAGCATGCCCTTCAGAGCTTGGTACCACAGCCCATTAGTATAGTAAGCATCACGTAACGCTCATTACATTTTGAGGGATACCCCATTGGTCAATATTAATGGTTTCTGCTAATAGAGCTGTGAATTATGAGCTGATGTAAGTTGAGGCTGACTTCACCTTGTTCTCAGGCTCCATCAGTAGTCTTGGCATGTGTGATTCCTAACAAAATGTGGAAACCACATTAGATCTAGGCAGATCCCATTGTAAGTCCATATGTGCATATGAGTATCAGATTGGCTGAGATTCCTCGTGTAAATGGAGTGTGGTGCAAATGTCTGTGGACAGCACAAGTACTCATTGAGTTTAATGTTTTTTTTCACACATCAGTGGTTTTCCACTGACTAGGTTGGTGAAAAAAACTAAGATCACGGAGACTTGTGTGTTATGTGGACCGAACACGCCCATTGTCTATGGGCCCTGTGTCTGTCTGGTCTGCTTGTCACTTACCACTGACACCAGATGTTCTGGAAATTAATTTTCAAAAACAGACACTGCGGCTATCTTCACAGATGAAACATGTATAGATGTTCCATGGGAGATGTGAATGAGGCCTAACTGCAGTAATGGGGACATTGCTGCAAATATGCCAGACTGGTAGAAAACCGCATAACATCACGTACTGTCACAAACACCAGCAACAATGCTTTACAGCGCAAAAATAACTGAAGATTAGGCCCTATTCACACAACTGTATATTTGGTCCACGTCCTTTCTGCATTTTTTGTGGATCGGATGCGGACACATTCACTTCAGTGGGTGTGCTGGCCACATCCGTGTATCTGCTCCGTAGCTCCGCAAAACGGATAGAACGTCCTATTTTTCATCTTGCAGACAAGAATAGGCATTGTTACAAAGGGTCCACAAAAAATACAGATGCAGCATGGATCATCCATATTTTATGCGGAACCACATCCGGTCATGTAAATACACCATCAACATTCCATTCACCGTAATAGACCTCTATTAGCCTGAATGGGGCAAGGGATCAAAAGATCTCAGTTTTTAACCCTGTAAGGGGGTTAAAGGGGTTGTCCGGGATCAGAGCTGAACCCAGACATACCCATAATTTCACTCAGGCAGCCTCCCTGATCTTGGCATCCGAGTTCATGCTGGATGGCGCAGGGCATGGGTTCTTTTATTTACAATAACACACTGCCGGGCGGAGGCTTCTGCCCAGCAGTGTGTTTGGTGACGTCACCAGCTCTGATTGGCCTCTCCACCAGTGCCGGTGACATCACCGGGCCCACTGCTGGGCGGAAGCCTCCGCCTGGCAGCCCTAAGGAGAGCCATCACCGGAACTCCAGAAAATGTCTTTGCCCTGCACGATTCAGCGCAGGGCACGGGAGAGCGTCGGAGCATGAACTGCTCCAATGCTAACATCAGGGGGGCTGCCTGGGTGAAAATGGAGGCATGTCTGGGTTCAGCTCTGAACTCGGACAACCGCTTTAAATGTTCTCAAATCAAAAATAAAAAGTTTCAAATAAAAATATTAAGCTTAAATCACTCTCCCAATGTTATGTATAAAAAGAAACAATAAAAAATAGACATATTAGGTATCGCTGACTCTGAACTATTAAAATCTGAAAATCATTTTCATGTGCGGTGTACGGCGTAATGGAAAAATAAATAAAAACACACAATTGACCATTTTGTAGCCCCCCCCAATAAATTGAATAAGGACTCATGCACACAAAAAAAAATATTTGCAAGTCGGATGTGGACCCATTCACTTCAATGGGGCCGCAGAAGATGCGTACTGCACACCGCGCGCTGTCCGCATCCGTATGTCCATTCCATGACACTCTTGCTCACATTACAGACAAGGATAGGACTGTTCTGTTATTGCCCGGACGTTACATTCTGTAAAATGCATATGGCCGCCGGTATCCGTGTTTTGCGGATCTGCAATTTAAATGAGCCCTAACTGATCAGAAAAATCATACAAACCACAAAAATGGTACCAATAAAAACTATAGTTCATTCCATTAAAAAAATAAGCCCTAATAACAGCTCCGTGGATGGAAATGTTAGCAAGTTATGGCTGTCAGAAAATGGCAACGCTAAGAAATTTTTGATTTTTTTTAAAAAGGTTTTTCTTTTTTTTTAAAAAAGATGTAAAACTAACAAAAAAAACCTCTACAAATCTGCTTTCACTATAATCGAATTGAGCCACAGAATGAGGATGTCATAATTTTTAGCGCACAGTGAACACTGTAATGTCAAAACCCAAAAAAACTTGGCGGAAATGTATATATTTTTTCCAATTTCTCCCCACAAAGTCCCCCCCCCCATTTTCCAATGTAAAAAAATTTTAATACAGCATCTCCAAATCACACTGCCTAAGGGCTCTTTCACACTTGCGTTGTCCGGATCCGTTGTGTACTCCATTTGTCGGAATTACACGCCGGATCCGGAAAAACGCAAGTGAACTGAAAGCATTTGAAGACGGATCAGTCTTCAAAATGCCTTCAGTGTTACTATGGCAGCCAGGACACTATTAAGGTCCTGGTTGCCATAGTAGGAGCTGGGGAGCGGTATACTTAGTCCGTGCGGCTCCCGGGGCGCTCCAGAATGACGTCAGAGCACCCCATGCGCATGGATGTAGTGATCCATGCGATCACGTCATCCATGCGCGTGGAGCGCCATGATGTCACTCTGAAGCGCCCCAGGAGCCGCACGGACGATAAGTAAACTGCTCCCCCGCTCCCCACTACACTTTACCATGGCAAACAGGATTTTAGCGTCCTGGTAGCCATGGTAACCATTCAGAAAAAGCTAAACGTCAGATCCAGTAATGCGCCGAAACGACGTTTAGCTTAAGGCTGGATTAATGCCTTCAATGGGCATTAATTCCGGATCCGGCCTTGTGGCAAGTGTTCAGGATTTTTGGCCGCAGCAAAAAGCGCAGCATGCTGCAGTATTTTCTCCGGCCAAAAAAACGTTCCGGTCCTGAACTGAAGACATCCTGATGCATCCTGAACTGATTTCACTCCATTCAGAATGCATTAGGATAAAACTGATCAGGATTCTTCCGGCATAAGCCCCGACGACGGAACTCTATGCCGGAAAAGAACAATGCAAGTGTGAAAGAGCCCTAAGAGTAAATCTGTCTTCATTCTCTATAGCAACCAATCAGATCTCAGCTTTCTTTTTTTCCCGAGCCCTATAGGAGCTGAGATGTGATTGGTTGCTATGGACAACTAAGACAGATTTACTCTTATGCAGTGTGATTTGGAGATATTGGAGGCGGGATACTTTTTCGTGGGCCACCCTGTGTATGTATATATATATATTTATAATTGTAAATATAACATAAACAGGATAAATTAAATTGCCTCATTAAAAAAATACAACTTGTCCTGCAAAAAATAAGACCTTATATGGCTATGTGAACGGAACACAAAAATGACGTGGGGAGGAAAAAATGAAACCGCAATACTGAAAATAGGCTTCGTCTTGAAGGGGTTAAAGGGCCTTAGGGTGAGCTGACAAGTGGGGCGGCTGCAGCTCTGATAGGGTTAAAATGTGTGATTTTACTAAATGCCGGGTGGTTTTGGGGGTGAAACAACTGTTTTCAGCAACATCACGTGGCCATGCGATAATGCGGCGCCCGCGTCATCGCTGTCTCTGGGGAAAGTGTGATCTGTGATTGATGGCGCTAGCTTTTGTGGGGGACATCTGGGGGCCCCCTATGGGAGGGGGGGATACAAGCATTGCAGCCATTTTTTATTATAATGGTCAAAGCTCCCAACAGGAGGGTCCAGATACTAATGTGCCACAGACTGAGCAGGTGGGGGGCAAACTAACACTTCTGGTGACGTAATAGACCCTTCTCCTCCACTGTGGGCGGGGCAGATACCAGACGGCGCATTTTCATAGGCAGAAGCATAATCCAATAGGAGCGCTAGTTACCGCGGAAATGGCGGGAAACATGAAGCTGCGGGTGACGTAGTTGCTCAGCGCGCGGGGTTATTGCCGCCCGCCTTACGTTTTGGCGGGTTTTATAGCGCTGGTTGTGTTGTGTCTCTTGTGTGCTGACAGGCGAGACCCCCAGGTTTGCACTGCCCGTTTTTGGTGTTAAACGCTGTAATCTTCTATCGGTTGTGGGGTAAATGTGAACAGTGTCCCACCGGTCATGTCACTCACAGGATGACTATCTTGTCAGGTGCCCTGAGCCGGTTCCTGTGGGGTTTCATCCCACTAAGGCCTGGTGCGCACCACCTTAGTTTTGGTTCGAGCTGCATTTTTGGCTGATTGCACCCAGTACTATTCATACGTTTCTGTGGGTCTGCAACACAAGAAACACGTCATCCATGTGCTGTCTGCACCTGTGGCCGTTCTGCAGATAATAGGTGTGGTTGTTCTGTGACCAGAATAGATGTTTTCACAGATGGCCTGAGGTGTCTGCTCCTGTGCGTGAGGCCTGGTGGTTAGCATTAGTTTCACGCCCCCTATCGCCTGCACGAGACTGAGTAATACATGGGATGGTTGCCCTGTGGCCACATGGACAGCCCCTCAGTGAGGTCCCTAATACCTTTGTCCGTCCTGCACCACTTTTCCTCCCATTATATATGGTGGTGCACAGGTTTTTTTATAGATATAATTTCCGTCATACATTCTGAGAACTAATTAGAAATGTATGTCTTTATTTTTGAGGTATTCTCCCCTAGACACACGGCTTAGAGGTCAGGCCTCATGAAGGCCCTGTTCCGCCACACATCGGGGAGAGTTATAAAAGTGGTGTAAAGCAGAACTGGCTTAGTTACCCATAGCAACCAATCACATTCCACTTTTTTTTTTTTTTTAAAGATCCTTTTGAAAATGAAAGGTGGAATCTGATTGCTATGGGCAACTAAGCCAGTTCTACTTTATACCAGTTTTGATAAATCCTACCGGATTTATCTAATGCATGAGTGTGGAAACTGCAGATAACTCCCAATATTCTGGTTTGATGTGACTAAAGATTATAATCGTGTCACCTCAATATGCTGCCTACAATACTGTAAGGCCAAATGCACACGGCCGTGAGCGGTCCGTGTAGCCACGGGCTGGATTCCTGCTCAGAGCAGGAGCGCACGGCGTCATTGGTTGCTATGACGCCGTGCGCTTCCTGCTGCCGCCGCAGTACAGTAGTACTACAGTACTACTATATTAGGCCGTGTGTATTCGGCCTAATATAGCGCAGACTGCATCAGGTTCAGAGCTGGACATACCCTTATTTTCACCCAGGCAGCCTCCCTTTATCATAACACACTGCCGGGTGGAAGCTTCCTCCCGGCATTGTGGTCTGTGTTGTCACCGGCTATGATGGGCAGGTGTGAAAATGGAGGTATGTCCGGGTTCAGCTCTGAACCCGGACAACTCCTTTTAAATGGCATCTGTCAGCAGATTTGTCCCTATGACACTGGCTGCCCTGTTACATGTGCACTTGGCAGCCGAAGGCATCTTTGTTGGTCCCATGTTCTTAGGTGCCCACATTACTGAGAAATTGATGTTTTAATATATACAAAGGAGTCTCTAGGAGCAACAGGGGCGTTAATAGTGCCTAAGAGCTCAGACACACAAATGTGTCTTCTTTCTATGTCCGTTCAGTAAAAAAAGAGAGCATGTCTTCTTATTGTCTGCATTAGGCCTCTTTCACACTTGCGTTGTCCGGATCCGGCGTGTACTCCACTTGCCGGAATTACACGCCGGATCCGGAAAAACGCAAGTGTACTGAAAGCATTTGAAGACGGATCCGTCTTCAAAATGCTTTCAGTGTTACTATGGCAGCCAGGACGCTATTAAAGTCCTGGTTGCCATAGTAGTAGTGGGGAGCGGCATACTTACCATCCGTGCGGCTCCCGGGGCGCTCCAGAATGACGTCAGAGCGCCCCAGGCGCATGGATGACGTGTACATGCGATCACGTGATCCATGCGCTTGGGGCGCCCTGACGTCACTCTGGAGCGCCCCGGGAGCCGCACGGATGGTAAGTATGCTGCTCCCCGCTCCCCACTACACTTTACCATGGCTGCCAGGACTTTAGCGTCCCGGCAGCCATGGTAACCATTGAGAAAAAGCTAAACGTCGCATCCGGCAATGCGCCGAAACGACGTTTAGCTTAAGGCCGGATCCGGATCAATGCCTCTCAATGGGCATTCATTCCGGATCCGGCCTTGCGGCATGTGTTCCGGATTTTTGGCCGGAGCAAAAAGCGCAGCATGCTGCGCTATTTGCTGCAGCCAAAAAACGTTCCGTTCCGGAACTGAAGACATTCTGATGCATCCTGAAGGACGGACTGTCCATTCAGAATGCATTAGGAAAATCCTGATCAGTATTCTTCCGGCATAGAGCCCCGACGACGGAACTCTATGCCGGAAGACTATAACGCAGGTGTGAAAGAGCCCTTAGGCTACTTTCACACTAGCGTTCGGGTGTCCGCTTGTGAGCTCCGTTTGAAGGGGCTCACAAGCGGCCCCGACCGCATGCGTCCAGCCCTAATGCATTCTGAGTGGACGCGGATCCGCTCAGAATGCATCAGTCTGGCAGCGCGGAGGCAAGCGGATCCGTTTCACTTTTTTGGCAGATTTTCCATTTGAATCAATTTTTTCCAGTTACAAAGCAAGGGTTAACAGCCAAACAGACTGCCCGATCCCCTGAAGACGCCATGGATATGGCGAAACATGTCGGGGGGCAGTAATTAAATTTTAGACTCTAGGGCATCCAGCAATAATGTCAAAGCGTCTGACTAATAAGGTGACAGCCTAGAAAGGCACACTGCTGGCACAAGTACTATAGGCTAGCAGAGCTAGCTGCAAACAGCGTGATCACAGACAGTTAGTACAGGGGACAGGCTGTCATTAATAGACAGCCACTAAGGCAGCAAAATATTAGCAATAGCGCCACTAGCAGATAATAGTGTGATTAGCAGCAGCACTATAAGATAAGTTACGGCACCCAGACTCTCTTGTGAGACCAACAAGTCAAAGGCAGTGAATGTTGCAATATATAAGGCCATAGTTATCAGCCTAAAACATACAGTAGCAAACAGTTGATTCATTAAGTAACCAACTGCTTGAGCAAATAAACATCAGTCTCCACTGCCCACACTTCACAGAGAAAGGATACATATTAAGTATCCACACAACTAACAGCATGAACAACTAATGGTTAACCATATAATAGTGACTGCCACCCATTCACTACCACTGCATCAATAGTGCCAAACAAGAATTAAAAATAAAAGAAGCACACATATGGATGTCCAGAGATAGTTTTAATATAGTAGGTTAGATAAAAACTGTTTATCATTTATTATTAATAAACTAAATAAAAGCTAAATGTTAAACCAATAAAAATATAAATGCACCTGTCAATATCAGGCAACCAGTAGTCTATGACTAAATGTATATATAACAGCCAAACAAAACTCAATATTTATGGCCCTGATTCTGTAGTTTACAGAAACACCCCATATGTGGTCGTAAACTGCTGTACGGGCACACGACAGGGCGCAGAAGGAAAGGAATGCCATGCGGTTTTTGGAAGGCAGATTTTCCTTTACTGTTTTTTTGACACCATGTCCAATTTGAAGCCCCCTGATGCACCCCTAGAGTAGAAACTCCAAAAAAGTGACCCCATTTTGGAAACTACAGGAGAAGGTGGCAGTTTTGTTGGTACTATCTTAGGGTACATATGATTTTTGGTTGCTCTATATTACACTTTTTGTGAGGCAAGGTAACAAGAAATAGCTGTCTTGGCACCATTTTAATTTTTATTTGCAAGATTTATCTGACATGTTAAGGCTACTTTCACACTAGCGTTCGGGTGTCCGCTTGTGAGTTCCGTTTGAAGGGGCTCACAAGCGGCCCCGAACGCATCCGTCCAGCACTAATGCATTCTGAGTGGACGCGGATCCGCTCAGAATGCATCAGTCTGGCAGTGTTCAGCCTCCGCTCAGCAGGCGGACACCTGAACGCTGCTTGCAGCGTTCGGGTGTCCGCCTGGCCGTGCGGAGGCAAGCGGATCCGTCCAGACTTACAATGTAAGTCAATGGGGACGGATCCGTTTGAATATGACACACTATGGCTCAATTTTCAAACAGATCTGTCCCCCATTGACTTTCAATGTAAAGTCTGGACGGATCCGTCTGAGGCTACTTTGAGACTTAGAAATTTTTTAACAATATAATGCCGACGGATCCGTTCTGAACAGATCCGTCGTCTGCATTATATGAGCGGATCCGCTCTAAACGCAAGTGTGAAAGTAGCCTTACAGACAAGGATAGGACTGTTCTATCAGGGGCCAGCTGTCCCGTTACGCAAAATATGGATGGCGTCTGTGTGCATTCCGTATTTTTTATAGACCGCAAAATATATAGTCGTGTGTATGAGCCCTAACATGGCAGATTCCTGTGCTGCATCCATGGGGGAACACTTCCCTCATCTCATCATTCGTGTATCTATTAGTATCTGGTGAGGAGGATCACTTCCCTCATTAATACAATTGAGGTAGCACAATATAATGCTGCGATCAGGTGACATTTTATTTGGCAGTACCGCTGTAACTTTGCCATATGGTCACAGTGAATGAATGTTAACTTTGCATTTTTGTGACCTTTTTCTCGTGCGTGGCATTGGGGGACACAGCACCATGGGTATATGCCCAGCTGCCACTAGGAGGCTGACACTAGAAACAAAAAAGTGTTGGCTCCACCCAGGTGGGCTATACCCCTCTGCTAGAGCCAGAATAACTCAGTCTAGTTCTAGTGTCCGTAGGAGGCAGACATGACCTGCTAGCAGGTCTTTCTGCTAATTTTATTTTTTCTTTATTTTATTTTTTTTCCTTTTTTTCTCTACAGGTGGCAGGGGTGGCTCCATCGTGTTCCACCTTAGTTGCCCCCCTGCGGGCGCGTACTCGGGTACCTTGCAGCCACCCAGTCCCCAACGTGACCTGCTTCTGCAGTGGATTCCGGCGGACCCACGGCTTCAGTGTTGAGTCCGCCGAGGGGGTGGTCATGCTGCGCCTGAAATAATCGGAAGGTGAGTATGGCTTACTCCCCCCCCCCCCAGCCCCCCCAGCCTGTGGCCCTTCCTTTATTCTCATCCTTCTGGAGCTTTTTTAATGGGGTCTGCTCCTTTAAGACGGCCGTTTTCGGCTTTCCCCTCTCCCTACCTCAGGTGACTGTGTCCCCTCCTCCTCTGCCTGTCCGCGGCGCTGTCATTTGCTTTCGCCGGCGCTGGGGGGCAGGGGTGCCGCGCTCTCTCTCTCTCTCTCTTCGTCCGGCAGCGCTTGGATATCACTAAAGGCCCCGGCTTTTGCTTTGGCCTAGGCCGCGGTCACGTGGGCGGGCTCCGTCTCCGCCTCCTGGGCTTCCCGGGCTTCCTCTCTTGCTCCCTCCCCTTGTGGGCGTTCCTCTGGGAGGTTCCTTTTTTCCGCCCAATCCAGCGCCAGCGCGGGCTGCTGGGGGGGCGTTTCTTCTTCCGAACGGCTTCTCAGTGCCTGAGCTCTGACCTGAGCGGTGTTCGCGTGCGTCGCCATCTTCTCTCTGCACCCGGATCCTCCTGCGATCGGTTCCTGGGACACAGCACCATTGGTAGTGGTAGGCAGCCTCTGGCTGACTTCTTTCTTTCCAGGTTCCACCATCCGCCCTCATGTCTTCCTCTGGTCAGGCCCCCACTCCCCCCGCCGCCATTTCCACTCATTACGCCTGCTCTGTGTGTAATAGGAAGTTCCCATGCGGCCAACCTACGTCCCTCTGTGTGCAGTGCCTCGCCCCCGGGCCCGCCCAGTCCGCTCCTGCGGCCCCTACCTTGTCGGTTCTCCCGGAATGGGCTGCTACCCTGTCCCAGGCCATAGGTAGCCTTGCTAGCCTTTCCCAATCCCTGGCGCAGTCCCTGGACAGTCTCCCTGCCCAGATTGCGGCTGCCTCTGGCAGGGCCCCTACCGCTGGTGATGCTCCTGGCGACAGTTCCCATCCTCGCTCCGGCACTCGGTCCCGCAAGCGACCACGTACGGTCTCGGCTGGGTCCCACTCCTCCTCAGCTACCCCGGATCGCTCTCCGGTTAGGTCTGAGTCCGGTGAGATTTCTTCTTCAGCCGCTTCCGCCGCTCCTGGGGACTCCTCCGCTTCAGATTCTGAATCTGAGCGGTGTTCGGCGATGTCGGCAGCCGTGCAGGATCTCATCAGGGCCGTTCGGGACGCGCTCCATGTACAGGACGTTCCTTCGTCCTCCTCCCTGGAGGCAGTGTCCTTCTGCCGTTCTAAGCGGTCCACGGTGGGTTTTCCCCAATCACGAGGATCTGGACGCGCTCCTTGCCAAGGAGTGGCGTCACCCTGACCGGCGCCTTCATCTCACCAAGGCTTCTGATGTCCCTTATCCCTTCTCAGAGGATTCGGTCAATCTCTGGACGATTCCCCCTCTGGTGGATCCTCAGGTCGCTCGTCTGGCGAAAGCTACTACGCTTCCCCTGGCTGATGCGGCTTCCTTGTCGGATCCCGCTGATAAACGGGTCGACTCCTTGGCCAAGTCTGTTTTCATCGCAGCGGGCGCCGCCATCCGCCCTGCGTTTGCCGCCTCCTGGGTCGCCAAGGCATGCGCTATCTGGGCAAAGCAACTTCTCCGTGCCTTGCCTGCTGACTCTGACCAGGGGGACTTGGCAGTGCTTGCCTCCCAGATCTATCAGGCTTCCAAGTTTCTTTGTGACGCCTCTATGGAATCTGCTCGCCGCTCTGGGCGTGCGGCCGCCAACTCTGTAGCTATCCGCCGCACCATCTGGCTTCGTTCCTGGGCGGCGGACTCCGCCTCCAAGAAGGCTCTTATCTCTCTTCCCTTTCTCGGTGGAAAGCTTTTTGGGAAACGCTTGGAGGAGCTCATCTCCGAGGCCACTGGAGGTAAGAGTTCTCTTCTTCCTCAGAATCAGCCTTGCCGCCGTCGTTTCCCCGGGTCGTCCTCCCGGACGCGGTCCTTTCGGGCCCCTCCTGCCCGATCTGACAAAAAGCCTTCCAGGCCTTCCTTTAAGTCCAGGCCCTCTTGGCACGCCAAGCCCAAACCCGCTCGTCCCCAGTCCACTAAGCCTCCTTCCGCATGACTCGATCCCCGTCATGGTGGGAGGGCGCCTGCTCGTCTTTCGGGATGTTTGGCGGGCAAACGTAGAAGACGCTTGGGTTCTCGAGGTGGTCTCTTCTGGGTACAGAATCGAATTCACCGACCTTCCGCCCAGTCGTTTCTTCTTGACGTCCCCCCCCATGTCTCCCGCCCGAGCAGACAGGTTTTTTCAGGCCATTCATTCCCTGCGTGCTCTGGGGGTCATCGTTCCGGTTCCAGAGTCAGAACGTTTTCGGGGTTTCTACTCGAACCTATTCACTGTCCCCAAAAAGGACGGCTCACTCCGTCCTATCCTGGATCTAAAGGCGCTCAATCACTTTGTCCGGGTCCGTCATTTCCGCATGGAGTCCCTCCGGTCTGTGATCGCCTCTCTGGAGTTGGGCGAGTTCCTGTCGTCTATCGACATTCAGGATGCCTATCTCCACGTTCCCATCGCCCTCTCCCACCAAAGGTTCCTTCGCTTCGCGGTGGGTTCTCTTCATTTCCAATTTGTAGCCCTTCCCTTCGGTCTGGCTTCCGCACCGAGGGTTTTCACCAAGGTGTTAGCTCCCCTCGTGGCTCTTCTTCGTGCCAGAGGGGTCGCCTTGGTGCCTTACCTGGACGACCTTCTGATTCGGGCCCCGTCTCCCGAGGACAATCTGTCCAGCCTGAGCATCACCCTCTCGGCTCTTGCTCAGTTCGGGTGGCTTGTCAACCACTCCAAGTCCTCCCTTGTCCCACGCCAGAGGATGCTCTTTCTGGGCATGCTTTTCGACACTCGCCTCGGGCGGGTGTTCCTTCCCCCAGGAGAAGGTTTCTTCTCTTCAGGCGGGGGTGCATCTTCTTCGCAGGCCGTCCTCTCTGACCATCAGGACGTGTATGCGCGTCCTGGGGAGGATGGTGGCCTCATTCGAAGCCATTCCTTATTCCCAATTCCACTCTCGGGACCTTCAGATGTTCATCCTATCCAGGTGGGACAAGTCCCCGGAGGGTCTCGATCGCCTTGTTCGTCTCCCCCCTCAGATTCGCCTGGATCTCTCCTGGTGGTTGCTTCCTCGGACGGTGTCCCTGGACCGGTCTTTCCTCCCTCCCAGTTGGCGGGTGATCACGACCGATGCCAGCCTCTCGGGATGGGGAGCGGTGTTCGAGTCCCTCACGGTTCAGGGTCTGTGGTCTGTTCAGGAATCCTCCCTGCAGATCAACGTTCTCGAACTCAGGGCAATTTTCTTAGCGCTGTCGCACTGGACTTCTCGTCTGCGCGGCCTCCCGATCCGGATTCAAACGGACAATTCCACCGCCGTGGCTTATCTGAATCATCAGGGGGGCACCAGGAGCGTGATGGCCCTGCAAGAGGCCTCTCAGATCCTGCGTTGGGCGGAGGACCACGTTCCCGTTCTCTCCGCCGTCCACATTCCCGGGGTCGACAATTGGGCGGCAGACTTTCTCAGTCGTCAGCTCGTCGACCCGGGCGAATGGTCTCTCCACCCGGAGGTGTTTCATCAACTGTGTCTCCGGTGGGGAACTCCGGACGTGGATCTCTTCGCGTCTCGCCTGAATCACAGACTTCCGCGCTATGTTGCGCGGTCCAGGGATCCACAAGCTCTAGCGGTCGATGCCCTAGTTCTGCCTTGGTCTCAGTTCGACCTTCTGTATCTCTTTCCGCCCATCCCTCTTCTGCCTCGAGTGCTCAAGCGTCTCAAGGCAGCCCGGGTGCCGGCGATTCTGGTGGCTCCGGATTGGCCCCGCAGGGCGTGGTACGCAGATCTCGTGTTCCTGCTCGCCGACGTTCCATGGCGTCTTCCCCGGCGCCGCGATCTCCTTTCGCAGGGCCCTCTGTTCCACCCGAATTTACCGCAGCTTCGTTTGACGGCGTGGCTGTTGAGACCGCGGTCCTGAAGGCCCGTGGTCTCTCTGACTCTGTCATTCAGACGATGCTTCGCGCTCGGAAGCCCCAGTCGGCCCGTATTTACTATCGGACCTGGAGGGCGTATTTTGCTTGGTGCGAGTCCGCACGTTTTTGTCCCCTCCTTTTTTCGGTCCCTAATATTCTGGCCTTCCTTCAGGCTGGCTTTGATAAGGGGCTTCGCCTGGCTTCTCTTAGGGGGCAGATTTCTGCCCTTTCGGTCCTTTTTCAACGTTCTGTGGCCGCGCGGGCTCAGGTTAAGACTTTTCTGCAGGGTGTCGCTCGCCGAGCCCCTCCTTTTCGCCTTCCGGTGGAGCCGTGGGACCTGAATCTTGTCCTCGATGCTCTTCAGTCCTCTCCTTTTGAGCCCTTGGCAGACATCTCTCTGTCGTTTGTGTCGTTTAAGGTTGCCTTCCTTGTGGCAATCACCTCTATCCGTCGGGTTTCCGAACTGGCGGCGCTTTCCTGCCGGTCGCCTTTCCTGGTGTTCCATCAGGACAAGGTCGTTTTGCGTCCCGTTCCTTCCTTTCTCCCTAAGGTTGTCACCTCGTTTCACATCAATGAGGAGATTATCCTTCCTTCCTTCTGCCCTAATCCTTCTCACCCTCGGGAGAAGTCTCTCCATTGCCTGGATGTTGTTCGGGCCCTCCGCTGGTACCTTCGCCTCACGGAACCCTTCCGTCGTTCGGATTCTCTTTTCCTGGTTCCGGCGGGTCCTCGTAAGGTTTGCCTGCCTCCAAGGCCACCATCTCTCGCTGGGTTCGGTCGGCTGTCAAGGAGGCCTACGCCGCGAAGGGCCGTGCTCCCCCTTCCAGGTTGACCGCTCATTCGACTAGGGCAGTTGGGGCTTCCTGGGCGGTGCGTCATCAGGCTTCGGCTGCCCAGCTTTGCCGGGCCGCCACCTGGGCGTCAGTTCACACTTTTTCTAAATTTTACCACATTCATTCCCTGGCTTCTGCTGACGCCAGCCTGGGGCGTAAGGTTCTGCAGGCAGCGGTGCTTTAGGTTGCCGTCTTGGCATTCTTCTTCCCTCCCTCAGGGACTGCTTTGGGACGTCCCATGGTGCTGTGTCCCCCAATGCCACGCACGAGAAAAATGGATTTTTTGTACTCACCGTAAAATCCTTTTCTCGTAGTAGGCATTGGGGGACACAGATCCCACCCTTTCCTTTGGAGCATTTATTCTTGTTCGTGGTTCCGGCGTTTGCTTGTGGTTGTCGGGTTCCCCAGTTCAAGACTTGTTGGCACTCCGTTTCTTTTTGGTTCAGGTGTGGCGTTCCTACTGCTTTTTGTACTGACTGAGTTATTCTGGCTCTAGCAGAGGGGTATAGCCCACCTGGGTGGAGCCAACACTTTTTTGTTTCTAGTGTCAGCCTCCTAGTGGCAGCTGGGCATATACCCATGGTGCTGTGTCCCCCAATGCCTACTACGAGAAAAGGATTTTACGGTGAGTACAAAAAATCCATTTTTATTGCTTTATTCCTTTCCATTTAAGTGTTGCATTTCTTTCCCAGTTACTACTGCAGGAAGAATACCCAGTGATGGATACAGCCCTGATAGATATGAGTGACGACAGTGCTGTGCTGTTGGCAGAACAGAGCTCGCTGCTGGATCCCTCAGTGTGCGGCGCTGCAGGGGACACGCTCACCTCTGACTCCTCAGTACTGGTGGTAAGACCTCTTCCATTCTTGCTGCATAGGATTGAAACCTTCTACATTTTTTCTTTCCTCCAGTACAATACACATAGTTTATACAAAACTTTCTATTAAGGATGACTTCTAGCACCATGGGCCAGATTTATCACTAGCTCAGGTCAGAATAATGGAGTGAAAAAGTCCCCCAAAAAGTCCCAAACGCTAAAACTGCGCACAAATTTGCGACTTTTTTCTGCTCTGCACTATGCTCGCCAGTTTTCTGAAAGTGGGCGCGTTTTCTTATGTAAATGAATCTCTAGCCAGATTTACTTTTGGGACTATTTAAAAAGTCGCAATTTCACTCCAGTGAGGACCATACTTATCTTATGAGACTTTTTAATAGAACATGCGACTTTTTCATAAAAACGTGCAACTTTTTCGTAAAGATGTGCGACTTTTGTAAACCTGCTTACTGACGGATAAACTGCTACCGTCAAACCACATTTATTACAGTCTTAACCGCCTCCGGACCGCCTAACGCAGGATTGCGTTCCGGAGGCGGCAGCGCTGCGCACAGTCACGCATATACGCGTCATCTCGCGAGACGCGAGATGACGCTCTTAGCCCGCATGCACATTGCGGGCTGGCAAAAGTTAGAGGGGCGTCACGTCACCAGCCTGCCAGCCAATGATTTGTAAATATGATGTGTTGAATGGCTTCCCTTCTCCTCTGCTGTTCCTTTTTGTCGGTTGGTCTCGGCAGAGGAGCAGGCATCACAGTGAGTAGCACCAAACACTACACTTAGCCCCAGATCACCCCCCTGTACCCCAATTAACCCCTTGATCACCCCTTCTTGCCCCTGTCAATCACTAGTGAAAGTGAAAAAAGTGATCAGTGTAAACTGTCACTTTTTTTTTTTTCACTGGTTTTGACTGTTAGGTTTTAGGATAGTTTAGGCTTCTTGGTTAGGTAGTTTAGCGATCGTTTAGTGCCCAGTCCACTGCACCGCAGTCACTTATTCGCTGATTAGCGTATCGCTAATCGGCTTTTGTACTTTTTTTTTTTTTATAGTATCTGTAAGTGATCAAAACTGATCAGTCAGATCTATAATAGAATTAGTGTCACCTTAGTTCGCCCTCCACCCAAAACGCAGTGTTTGCCCGATCAGGCCTGATTGGTCGCCCACGCCCGCCCTGCCGCAGTGACAAAAAAATATTTTCTCGTACATTCCATTGGGGGACACAGACCATGGGTATAGCTTAGAGGTATTACTAGGAGGGACACTATGCAAAACGAAACTCCTCCTCCTCGGGCTATATCCCCCAGACACCTCCAGGAGGACTTCAGTCTTTGCTTAGTGTCCGTCCAAGGAGGTGACGCTTATTCTTCTCCTGTTTATTTTTTTTTTCTGTTTTCAGAGGGGGACGCAGGTCAGCATTGCGCTTTCCTGGCCCCCGTGGAGTGTCTGCCACCGTCTTTCGACGTGTCCTGGCTACCTCCCATCCCCCCACAGAAGAAAAGTGGATCCAGGCTCAACATGTCAGTTCTGGCATCCCACCAGCTGCTGGGACGCCTGCTGCCTACCCTCCTCCAGAGCACTGTTCTCCTGGATTGGAGTCAGAAGTCTGAAGAGGTGCATCCCTGCTGGTCTGGACATCGAGGGAGCATGCTGAGCAGATAACTATTGCCCAGTCCCTCCCTCTCCCTCTGTGTCTGTTTGTCTGTGCCTACCTGGGTGAGCTTGAAGAAGGATCCTGATGGGGGCACTTTCCTTTGGCATCTCTTCCCCCTTAGACTTCCGGCATAACTGTGGGCTTCAGCGCTTCTCTCTTCGGGCCTTGGCTGCTGCGCTCTCTCAGCGCCCGCCGGCAGGCCGCTCCTCCACGGCCTGATTAACCCCTGCTGCGCCGCGTGAGGGGAGACGGGGTGTTTGTTCAAATCGCGCGCGCGCTTATTTTCGCGCGCGATTATTTTTGCGCGTGCGATTATTTTCCCGCCCGCGCTTTTTTCGCGCCATGATGACGCGTTCGGGGGGGGGGGGGGGGGCGGAGCCTCGGCATGCCGCTCTGACTCTCCTTACACCGGAGACTTTGTTTGCTCATGGCCCTGCAGCTCCTCATTTCTCTACACCGGAGACTTCTGCTAGCGTTGCCTGGGTGGTAGGATAACAGCTTGCTCTGCTCCTGATCTTTGCAGCAACTGGTAGGAAATCTTTTACTGTGGGGTTCCATCATGCCAAAGCCTGGGGCACTTAAATCTGCCAAGGCCTCCTCTCAGGCTCTTTTGGGGTAATGCAAGGTGTGCCTTCTGCCTTTTTCTGCCTCTGGCACCTGTGACTCGTGCCCTGCTCCTGGACAGGATCAGCCTCCTTCTCTTGCTCAGCCCAGTCCTCCCTCTGCCCCTGCGGAACCGGCGGTACCCGCCTGGGCTTCCGCCATGTCTAGTGCGGCAGCGGATCTGGCCCTAGTTGCCAAGGCAGCCATGTCCTTCATGGAGCGTATGGCAGCTACTACTCCAGTAGCATCCACCGCTCCATCTCCTCTCAGTGATTCTCGCAGGGGGCGTCTGACATCTAGGAGGCAGCGTGAGCGGCAGCATTCCTCGTCGGATGACTCCGCTTCTCCCCCACGCCTTGAGGCATGCCCGGTTGACTCTCCCTCTCGTGGGGAGCGCAAATCCGAAGGGGAATTGTCCGGATCGGACGAGGCCACGGAGCGGGAACCACTGCCTAAGCTTTCCACCATGGTATCCGAATTGGTGGAGGCTGTCCGTGACACTTTTAATATCCAAGGAGATTCCACTCCCTCCACTAGTCGGGAGTTCTCCCTCTTTCCGCCCAAAAGGCCCGAATCCGCGGTGTTCCCCGTTCATGAGGAATTCACAGCGGTCATATCAAAGGCTTGGGACCGACCCAATCAGAAATTTTCGGCCACCAAGCGCATGGATACGCTTTACCCTTTTCCCTCTGACTCGGTGGAAAAGTGGACTTCTTCCCCTAAGGTAGATCCTCTGGTGGCCAGTTTGGCCAAGAACACGGCCCTTCCTGTCCTAGACGGTTCCTCCCTGCAGGATGCGGTGGACAGACGCCTGGATTCACTTTCCAAGTCCATCTTCTCTCTGGCAGGCGCTTCCCTGCGACCGGCTTTTGCGTCGGCTTGGGTTGCCAGAGCCCTTACGGCGTGGTTGCGGCGCCACCACCAGGCTGACGGAACAGGGCGCCCCTGCAGACATTTTGGAATTTATTCTCCCAATGTCTCAGGCTTCTAAATATCTCTGTGAAGCTTCAATGGATATCGGTTCCCTATTTGCCCGTATTTCGGCCCTCTCGGTCATTCAGCGTAGAGAGGTTTGGTTGAAGGTGTGGGATGCTGATGCTTCTTCCAAGCGTTCCCTCGCTAACCTTCCCTTTGAAGGATCTAGGCTCTTTGGAGCCCAGTTGGACGAATTCATTTATGCCACAACGGGGGGCAAGAGTACGCATCTGCCTCAATCCAGATCCAAACGGCCCTTTCGATCTCGGCCTTCAGGGTTCCGGGTCCAGTCCTTTCGTCGCTTCTCCACGGCCAGGGCGTCTTCGTCCTCGTCGGCTGGGGGATCCCAGGAATCCCGCAAGAAGCCTTTCTTCAAACCCCAGCCCTCTTGGCGACCACGGGCACAGTCAACCCGTCCCCCTGCTCCCAAACAGCCCTCCGCATGAAGGGGTGCCCCCACCCCTCGTGGTGGGGGGCCGTTTGCTCTCCTTTCAACAGGTCTGGAGGGCTCACGTTCAGGATGCCTGGGCTCTGGAGATTGTGACGTCCGGTTACAGTTTGGAGTTCGCGTCCAGCCCGCCGGAACATTTTTTCCCATCTCGCGTTCCGGGGGATCCAGCCAGGGCCTCGGACCTCCTTTTGGCGGTCTCCTCTCTTCTGGACCGGGGTGTCATTTTTTCCCCGTTCCCCCGGAGGACCAGGGAACAGGTTTTTACTCAAACCTGTTCGTCGTTCCGAAAAAGGAGGGGTCGGTGCGCCCGATACTGGATCTGAAGCTTCTGAACAAGTTTCTACGGGTGCGGAGGTTTCGCATGGAGTCCCTTCGCTCCGTTATTGCTTCTCTGCTTCCAGGGGAATTTCTCGCGTCTGTGGACATTCAAGACGCCTACTTACACGTCCCGATTGCGAAGTCTCACCATCGATTTCTGCGTTTTGCCATCTGGGGTCGTCATTACCAATTCGTCCCCCTGCCTTTTGGGTTGGCGACCGCCCCTCGCGTTTTCACCAAGGTTTTGGCGCCTCTCATGGCGCTTCTTCGCACCAGGGGCATCTCGTTGTTGCCCTACCTGGACGACATCTTGATAAAAGCCCCGTCTCTTCCACAGGCCGAGGACAGCGTCCGAATTACCGTTCAATCTCTAGAACGTTTCGGGTGGCTGATCAATCTACCAAAATCCTCTCTGCACCCTTCCCAGAGACTCTCCTTCCTGGGGATGATTTTGGACACCTCGAGTTCTCGGGTGTTTCTTCCGGATTCCAAGTCCTCTCAGATTCGGAGGGCGGTGTCGCTCCTTCTACAAGCTCCTCGTCCCACCATTCGGGAGTGCATGCGGGTTCTGGGCCTTATGGTCGCCTCCTTCGAGGCGATTCCGTATGCCCAGTTCCACACTCGACCGTTACAACAGTGGATTCTTGCCCTCTGGGACAAGCCCTCTCGGGGTCTGGACGCTCCCGTCCGCCTGTCCCGGCAAGTTCGGTTGTCTCTCCCTTGGTGGCAGGCCTCCCCGAATCTCTCATCAGGGAGGTCCTTCCTTCCGTTCTCCTGGACGATAGGTCACCACCGATGCCAGCCTCATCGGTTGGGGAGGCGTTCTCCGGAACCTCACAGTTCAGGGGGTCTGGTAGACGGAGAAATCCCGTCTTCCGATAAACGTTTTGGAACTAAGGGCGATCTTCAACTCCCTCTCCCACTGGACTTCCCTCCTTGCGGCTCGGCCGGTGCGTGTTCAGTCGGACAATGCCACGGCTGTGGCCTACGTCAATCAGGGCGGAACGCGCAGTCGGGCAGTGATGCAGGAGGTGGCGAGGATCCTTTTATGGGTGGAGTCTCATGTTCCAGTGTTGTCGGCGGTGTACATTCCGGGCGTCGACAACTGGACGGCGGATTTTCTGAGCCGCACCAAGGTGGATCCGGGAGAGTGGTCCCTACATCCGGAGGTGTTCGAGGATATCTGCCGCCGATGGGGCCGTCCGGACGTGGATTTAATGGCGTCCCGGCTAAACAACAAGGTGCCGGTGTTCCTGGCCCGCGCTCTGGACCCAAGGGCGTGCGGAGTGGACGCGCTGGTGTCTCCTTGGCAGCGATTCGACCTCCTCTATGTCTTCCCTCCACTTCCTCTGTTGCCGAAGGTGCTGCGCAAGATCGAGGCGGAGGGGATACCGGCCATTCTTATCGCTCCGGATTGGCCTCTTCCCGACAGAGAGGATCTTCTATCTCAGGGACCGCTCTTCCACCAGAATCCACGTCAGTTGCGTTTAACGGCGTGGCTGTTGAGACCTACATCCTGAGGAAGAGAGGCTTCTCTGATGCAGTGGTGAGAACCATGATCAGAGCTCGGAAGCCGGCTTCGCGGATCTATTATCGCACCTGGATGGCCTATCTAGCCTTTTGTGAGAAGTCGGGTTTTCCGCCGCTTAGTTTTTCTGTTCCGGTGGTGCTGGCCTTTCTACAGTCCGGCCTTGAGGTGGGACTGTCGCTCAGTTCTTTGAAGGGTCCGGTTTCGGCCTTGGCGGTCTTTTTTCAACGGTCTATTGCCTTTTTGGGGCCTGTGAGAACCTTCCTGCAGGGGGTGGCGCATTCGGTTCCTCCGTATGTTCCTCCCTTACCCCCCTGGGATCTTAACCTGGTCCTGCGCGCCCTTCAGGAGGCGCCTTTTGAGCCTCTGAGGGAGGTCTCCCTAGTCTTCCTCACCTGGAAGGTGTTTTTTCTGGTGGCCATTACCTCCATCAGGAGGGTTTCGGAGCTGGCCGCGCTTTCCTGTCAGGAGCCTTCCACCAGGATAAGGTGGTGCTACGGCCAGTTCCTTCTTTTTTGCCCAAGGTGGTTTCTCCGTTCCACCTTAACGAGGATCTTGTCCTGCCCTCTTTTTGTCCTTCTCCGGCGAACCCCAAGGAACGTGCTCTCCACTCCCTGGACGTCGTCAGGGCCCTGAAAGTGTATCTGGGGGCCACCGCCTCCTTTCGTCATTCGGACTCCCTCTTTGTGGTTCCCGAGGGGTCTCGTAACGGTGTGGCGGCTTCCAAGGTTACTGTGGCGCGGTGGATCCGTTCCGCTATTGCTGCGGCCTATCGCGCTCGTGGGCAGGTTCCCCCGTCGCGGATTACCGCTCACTCCACAAGGGCAGTGGGAGCTTCCTGGGCCAGACGCAATCGCGCCTCCGCCTCCCCGTTGTGTAAGGCTGCCACTTGGTCGTCCTTGCATACGTTCACAAAATTTTTTCAGGTGCACTCGCTGGCCTCGGCTGATGCTGTCCTCGGGCGCAGGGTATTGCAGGCCGTGGTGCCCGTTTAACGGCTGGATGTTTTTTCTCCTGGCGGTGTTGGTTTTTCCCACCACATGGACTGCTTTTGGACGTCCCATGGTCTGTGTCCCCCAATGGAATGTACGAGAAAAGGAGATTTTTGTGAAACTCACCTGTAAAATCTTTTTCTCGTGTTTTCCATTGGGGGACACAGCTCCCGCCCACTTTTTTCGTTTATGCTCAGGGTGTGTTGATGTGATGGTTTCCACTGTGGTTTTTTCAGTACTGCTTTTGCAACGACTGAAGTCCTCCTGGAGGTGTCTGGGGGTATAGCCCGAGGAGGAGGAGTTTCGTTTTGCATAGTGTCCCTCCTAGTAATACCTCTAAGCTATACCCATGGTCTGTGTCCCCCAATGGAAAAGACGAGAAAAAGATTTTACAGGTGAGTTTCACAAAAATCTCCTTTTTTTTTTGATCACTGCACATTTACTTTACAAGCACTGCGGCAATAAAAAAAAATCAGTTTTGATATTTTTTTGATCAACCGCAGCGGCCTCCGGTACTTCGCTAGCCTCCCATTTGTAAGACAGGCTTGCTTTTTTCCTTGGGTAGTTTCAGGGAATACCCCTAAATTTAGTAGCCCAAATGTCAAACAGGGGGTATTCTTCTGAAGAGGCCTACAGGCTTCTGACCCAGTCGGATGAGGAATGGGAACCCTCATCTGACGAATCTAGCGGGTCAGAATATGAACCTGTAGAAAGCAGTGGCAGTCTGACACAAAGTTCGGACGAGGAGGTTGAGGTCCCTGATACCACCAGGCGTACCCGGCCCCGTGTTGCTAGACCACAGGTTGCGCAGGATCCGCTTCAAGGGCAGCAGAGTGGGGCTGGCGCTGTCGGATTACGTGGTGAGGCATACACCAGCAGCGCAGCCCATCCTGGATCTAGTACCAGCACTGCCGTACAACATGGTGAAGTGGCGAGCACCAGAAGGGCAGTTGAAGCTGGTACGGTGGCACGTGCATTAGTTACCCCGTCGCAGCCACCGCACAGACAGGCCCGTAGACCCCCTAGAATCCCTGAGGTGCTGGCAAATCCTGATTGGCAGTCCCCAACTTCAGCCGCACCTGTAGTTCCCCCTTTCACCGCCCAGTCTGGAGTTCGGGTTGAGACAGCTCAGATCAGTTCGGCCCTGGGATTTTTTTGAGCTGTTCTTGACTGCGGAGCTCTTGGACTTAGTTGTGGCAGAAACAAACCGGTATGCCACACAATTTATATCCGCCAACCCGGGAAGCTTTTATGCCCAGCCTTTCCGGTGGAAACCAGTCCAAGTTTCCGAATTAATTTTTTTTTTTCTGGGCCTTCTCCTCAACATGGGTCTAACCAAAAAGCATGAATTGCGGTCATATTGGTCCACAAACCCAATTCATCACATGCCCATGTTCTCTTTTGGTGTAGAGAACTCAGCACTCACATTCAAGTGCACGCTGCACGGGAGAGGACGTCAATCCACAGCAATATATATAAAGAATCCCAGCAGTCGTGTCTTAGTGCAAATCAGATGTCTTTTATTCCATAAATGAAAAGACCAGGACCAGGTTTCCGAAAACCTGGTCCTGGTCTTTTCATTTATGGAATAAAAGACATCTGATTTGCACTAAGACACGACTGCTGGGATTCTATGCCCATGTTCTCTGCTGCCATGTCCAGGGCACGATTTGAGGCCATCCTGCGTTTCCTGCACTTTTAGTGATAACACCACCTCCCGTCCCAGAGGCCACCCAGCTTTTGACCGGCTCCACAAAATTCGGCCCCTCATAGACCACTTCAACCAGAAATTTGCAGATTTGTATACCCCTGAGCAAAACAGGGCTAGAACTCTTTTCATATTCACCCTAATAGAGCTCTATTAGGGTGAATAGGACTTTACACTCTCCCTGCTGCCCTGTGCTTTGGGCACACAACAGCAGGGAGCTGACCATGGCGCCAGCCTCTCCTGTGCCCTCCCAGCCTCTGATCTGCCTCTCCCCCCCAGCCTCTGATCTGCCTCTCCCCCCCAGCCTCTGATCTGCCTCTCCCCCCCCAGCCTCTGATCTGCCTCTCCCCCCCCAGCCTCTGATCTGCCTCTCCCCCCCCCCCCAGCCTCTGATCTGCCTCTCCCCCCCCCCCAGCCTCTGATCTGCCTCTCTCCCCCCCAGCCTCTGATCTGCCTCTCTCCCCCCCAGCCTCTGATCTGCCTCTCTCCCCCCCAGCCTCTGATCTGCCTCTCTCCCCCCCCAGCCTCTGATCTGCCTCTCTCCCCCCCCCAGCCTCTGATCTGCCTCTCTCCCCCCCCAGCCTCTGATCTGCCTCTCTCCCCCCCCAGCCTCTGATCTGCCTCTCTCCCCCCCCAGCCTCTGATCTGCCTCTCTCCCCCCCCAGCCTCTGATCTGCCTCTCTCCCCCCCCAGCCTCTGATCTGCCTCTCTCCCCCCCCAGCCTCTGATCTGCCTCTCTCCCCCCCCCAGCCTCTGATCTGCCTCCCCCTGGCCGCCGCTCGCTCCTTCTCATAGGTCTGTGGGGCGCATTGCTAATGCTGTAAGCATTAGCAATCCGCCGCACAGACAGACGAAGGAGCGACCGGCGGCCACAGCGCACGTGAGTATAATGCGCTGCTCTCTGCTCACTAACATACCATGGCAGCCAGCACTTCAGTAGCGTGACTCCTGGCTGCCATGGTAACCGATCGGAGCCCCAGCATTACACTGCTGGGGCTCCGATCGGAACTGCAAACTGCCACCAATGATGGGGGGGGGGAGGGGATATGGCCGGCACATTCATTGGTGGCGCAGTGGCCACAGTCCCTCCCCTCCTCCTCCTACTCTGTCCTCATTGGTGTTCAGCGGCAGCCGCGCTCAGTGGGGAGGGAGAGACTCCCTCCACTGTGCCGGCCGGCTCAGGAGAAAATTATCATATCGCGGTCCAGCGATATAGGCGATATGGCGAAAATCCATATCGTGGCCCAAATTCATATCACATATCGCCCACCCCTAGTGGGAAGACAGTCTGGGACTTGGTGTCACCCTTATTTGGCAAGGGGTACCATCTTTATGTGGACAATTTCTACACAAGTGTAGCCCTCTTCAGGCATTTGTTTCTAGAACAGATTGGCTGCTGTGGCACCGCGCAAACTTCCCCCAACGGCTCGTTACCACCCGTCTTGCAAGGGGGGAGAGGGCTGCCTTGTGTAACGAAGAACTGCTCGCGGTGAAATGGAGACAAGCGTGACGTTTACATGCTCTCCTCCATTCACGCAGACACGACAATCCAAATTGAGCAAGCAACCACAGTCATTGAAAAGCCCCTCTTGGTCCACGACTACAGGTCCTTCTAAAAAAATTAGCATATTGTGATAAAGTTCATTATTTTCTGTAATGTACTGATAAACATTAGACTTTCATATATTTTAGATTCATTACACACAACTGAAGTAGTTCAAGCCTTTTATTGTTTTAATATTGATGATTTTGGCATACAGCTCATGAAAACCCAAAATTCCTATCTAAAAAAAATTAGCATATCATGAAAAGGTTCTCTAAACGAGCTATATACCTAATCATCTGAATCAACTAATTAACTCTAAACACCTGCAAAAGATTCCTGAGGCTTTTAAAAACTCCCAGCCTGGTTCATTACTCAAAACCGCAATCATGGGTAAGACTGCCGACCTGACTGCTGTCCAGAAGGCCATCATTGACACCCTCAAGCAAGAGGGTAAGACACAGAAAGAAATTTCTGAAGGAATAGGCTGTTCCCAGAGTGCTGTATCAAGGCACCTCAGTGGGAAGTCTGTGGGAAGGAAAGGGTGTCAGAAAACGCTGCACAACGAGAAGAGGTGACCGGACCCTGAGGAAGATTGTGGAGAAGGACCGATTCCAGACTTTGGGGGACCTGCGGAAGCAGTGGACTGAGTCTGGAGTAGAAACATCCAGAGCCACCGTGTACAGGCGTGTGCAGGAAATGGGCTACAGGTGCCGCATTCCCCAGGTCAAGCCACTTTTGAACCAGAAACAGCGGCAGAAGCGCCTGACCTGGGCTACAGAGAAGCAGCACTGGACTGTTGCTCAGTGGTCCAAAGTACTTTTTTCGGATGAAAGCAAATTTTGCATGTCATTCGGAAATCAAGGTGCCAGAGTCTGGAGGAAGACTGGGGAGAGGGAAATGCCAAAATGCCTGAAGTCCAGTGTCAAGTACCCACAGTCAGTGATGGCACCCCAGACCATGTCAGCTGCTGGTGTTGGTCCACTGTGTTTTATCAAGGGCAGGGTCAATGCAGCTAGCTATCAGGAGATTTTGGAGCACTTCATGCTTCCATCTGCTGAAAAGCTTTATGGAGATGAAGATTTCATTTTTCAGCACGACCTGGCACCTGCTCACAGTGCCAAAACCACTGGTAAATGGTTTACTGACCATGGTATTACTGTGCTCAATTGGCCTGCCAACTCTCCTGACCTGAACCCCATAGAGAATCTGTGGGATATTGGGAAGAGAAAGTTGAGAGACGCAAGACCCAACACTCTGGATAAGCTTAAGGCTGCTATCGAAGCATCCTGGGCCTCCATAACACCTCAGCAGTGCCACAGGCTGATTGCCTCCATGCCACACCGCATTGAAGCAGTCATTTCTGCAAAAGGATTCCCGACCAAGTATTGAGTGCATAACTGAACATAATTATTTGAAGGTTGACTTTTTTTTTTTTTTTTTACCTTCCAGGTGGACCAACCGATCGACTAGCTGCAGCACTGATGTGCATTCTGACAAGCATTGCGCTGCTGTCAGATTACACACAAGTCGGTGTATGCGGCGCTGCAAGACGAGATTTCTCCTCTGCAGTAAAAGATATGTTTGCCGAGGCATATGAGCTGAGGAGGTGGCGATGTTCATATGCTCTGGCAAACACTTTGTGTGTATATATAAAAAAAAAAAAAATCCCGGCAATGATTTATCGATTGATGTGAATGGAGAAATCCTGTTTGCCAGGGCATACGAGCTAAGTGGTTATGGATATTGGGCGGAGCTCCTATGTCCTGGCAGATGCCTTTCCCCCTCCCCTTTTTTTTTTTTTTTTTTTTTTTTTTTTTTTGGCAGAGATTTTTTTCATCCACATTGATCAATGCGAATGAAGAAATCTGTGCCGTTCATTTTATCTTTCAGCCCAGAGGCTGAACGGAAAAAAAAAATCTCATTACCTGTATGCTCAATATAAGGAGAATAGCAGAAACTCCTAATGCTGGCCATACATGTAATGATTGCGGAGACCCTCAAATGCCAGGGCAGTACAAACACCCCACAAATAACACCATTTTGGAAAGAAGACACCCCAAGGTATTCACTGAGGGGCATATTGAGTCCATGAAAGATTGAAATTTTGGTCTCAAGTTAGCGGAAAGGGAGATTTTGTGAGAAAAAATAATCAATTTCCGCTAACTTGTGCCAAATATTTTTTTTCTATGAATTCTGCATGCCCCTCATTGAATACCTTGGGGTGTCTTCTTTCCAAAATGGGGTCACATGTGGGGTATTTATACTGCCCTGGCTTTTTAGGGGCCCTAAAGCGTGAGAAGAAGTCTGGGATCCAAATGTCTAAAACTCGTACTCAGGAGAAGTTGGAATGTGTTTTGGGGTGTCATTTTACATATACCCATGCTGGGTGAGAGAAATATCTTGGTCAAATGCCAAATTTGACACCCCAAAACACATTCCCCAACTTCTCCTGAGTACGGCAATACCACGTGTGTGACACTTTTTTGCAGCCTAGGTGGGCAAAGGGGCCCACATTCCAAAGAGCACCTTTCGGATTTCACAGACCATTTTTTACAGATTTTGATTTCAAACTACTTCTCGTGCATTTGGGCCCCTAAAATGCCAGGGCAGTATAACTACCCCACAAGTGACTCCATTTTGGAAAGAAGACAACCCAAGGTATTTCATGATGGGCATAGTGAGTTCATGGAAGTTTTTTTTATTTTTTGTCACAAGTTAGTGGAATATGAGAGTTTGTAAGAAAAAAAAAAATAAAAAATTATAATTTTCCGCTAACTTGTGACAAAAAATAAAAAGTTCTATGAACTCATTATGCCCATCAGCGAATACCTTAGGGTGTCTACTTTCCGAACTGGGGTCATTTGTGCGGTTTTTCTACTGTCTGGGGATTGTAGAACCTCAGGAAACATGACAGGTGCTCAGAAAGTCAGAGCTGCTTCAAAAAGTGGAAATTCACATTTTTGTACCATAGTTTAAAAACGCTATAACCTTTACCCAAACTTTTTTTTATTTTTAACAAAGACATGTAGAACAATAAATTTAGCGAAAAATTTTATATATGGATGTCCTTTTTATTTTTTTGCAAAATTTTACAACAAAGTGAAAAATGTTGTTTTTTTTGCAAACAAATTGTTAAATTTCGATTAACAAAAAAGTAAAAATGTCAGCAGCAATGAAATGCCACCAAATGAAAGCTCTATTAGTGAGAAGAAAAGGAGGTAAAATTCATTTGGGTGGTAAGTTGCATGACCGAGCAATAAACGGTGAAAGTAGTGTAGTGTAAAAAGTGGCCTGGTCATTAAGGGTGTTTCAGCTAGGGGGGCGCTGAGGTGGTTAAAGGGCCGATCATAAATCTGACTTGGCTAAAACTGACTTTAGCCATATGTGAAAGTGGAGTGAGCTGTCAGAGTAATGATAGATCTGGCCCCAAGTGGTTTTCCTTTAGGCAAATCCGCTTGTGTTGTGTGCTGCAGATTTTTTATTTCTTTATTACCCTGTAAGCGGAGAGTGTTTGTAAAACCCCATTCACCAAGGGCCAAAGTTTAACCCATAGAGGACCTGCGCCGTACATGTACATGAACGGCGGGCTGATCAGCCAGGGTGCAGGAGCTGCACCCACCCGATCAGCAGCACGAACCCGGAAATCACTGACAGTCAGGCCCCTGCTGAATACGTGGCACCGGTGAAAACACAGATGCCGGCTTATTAACCCCTTGTATGCCACGATCAAAGCTGACCACGGCATGTGGAGGGTACGGGTGCCCCCCACATCTCCATCAGGTCCCCACGCTGCAGTGGTGGGGACCCGATGGCAGAGAAAGCAGCCAGAAACCTTCCATATGAATCTACGGAAGCCTCCTTCCCTGGTCTCTCGGAGCGAGCGCCGGGGTCGAACTGACGTCCCCGGCTACCTCCCACCCTCGCCCAGAAGTTAAGTGGAACCGGGCTCGACCTGCAGCTCTGGCGGCCTACCAGATTCGCGGTCACCTTCCTGCCCTCCAGATCACTGCCACTCCTTGTGCCAGCTGACTGAAGAGGTGACCTCCGCTGGTGTGGTTCAGAGGGCGAAGATTGCAGGAGCAGATAAGGGCACTGCCTCCCCCTGTCGTCCGGTGTGACACTTAGGGCCGCTTAGTGGGTGGTTTGAAGGGGGGGGAAGGATTCCTGTCTGGGGCATTCGCTATCAGAAGTGGCAACTTCCTTGGCTCTCCCTCAGCGGTGCTCTAGGGGGCGGGCCCTCCTACCCTTTCGGCGGCCGCGTCTCTGTTTTCAGGCTGCACCCGGCTCCACACTGTCGCGGTAGGATAGTTATTGCTCTCGTGCTGCAGGAACAGTAGGAGACCCTGACCCCTTTCCCTGCCGCAGCAGTGGTCTCTTCCGCCGCCCCCCCCCCCCCCCCCCCCCATAAGGTCGACCTGCCGGTGGCCAGGTTGGCTAAGGATACAGCCATACCTGTCTTGAACGGTTCGTCTCTACGGGATGCAGTTGACAGGTGTTTGGATTCTCTGTCCAAAGCCATCTTCACTCTGGCAGGCACAGGCCTGCGGCCCGCTTTTGCCTCAGCCTGGGTATCCAGATCGCTTTCCGTATGGTTGCAGCGCCACCATCAGGACCTAGCGGAGTAGGATACTTCTGCGGACGCCTTAAACTTTGTCCTCCGGATGTCTCAGGCAACAAAGTTTCCTTTGTTGACATTCTCTTTGCGCGGATTTCGGTCACTCAGCGCAGAAAAGTCTGGTTGAAGGTTTAAGACGCTGACTCTTCCTCTAAGCGTTCCCTCACTAACCTCCCCTTTTCGTGTTCCAGGCTTTTTGGTGCGAAGCTGGACGAGATCATCTCGGACGTGACGGGGGGGGGGGGGGAGCGCATCTTTGGAGCTTGGTCCTCCGGTTCTAGGAACCAGTCCTTTCGTCACTTCTCTTCTTCCAGATCTGCGGCGGCCCCCTTCCCGAGTGGCTCTCAGGACTCCCGTAAGAAGCCTGCCATTAAGCCAAAATCTGCCCCCCCCCCCCCCCCCCCTGCGGCTCCCAAGCAGTCCTCCGCCTGAAGGGGTGCCCCCACTTCTTACGGTGGGGGGCTGATTGCTCTCCTTCCAAGAGTCCGGCCCTTGGCTCTTTTGCAGGGGGTCTCTTCCCTTTTGGACAGGGGAGATGGATATAGATATATTTAAACATTTTTTTTTTTTTTTTTTTTTTTTTTTTTCTTCCCCCAGTCCCCCTGGAGGAGCAAGGTGCAGGTTTCTACTCCAACCTATTCATGGTGCCAATGAAGGAGGGATCGGTGTGTCCTGCTCTGAAGCTGTTAAACAGGTCTCTGCAGGTCCGGAGGTTCCGGATGGAATCCCTCCGATCCGTTATTGCTTCTCTTCCAGGGGAATTCCTCGCGTCGGTGGACATACAAGACGCCTATTTGCATGTCCCTATAGCAGAATCTCACAACAGGTTTCTGCGCAGTCAGCGGGCAGCATTACCAGTTTGTCACCCTTCCCTTTGGGCTGGCTATGGCCCCTCGGGTATTCACTAAGATCCTGGCGCTCCTTCGTACCAGGGGCATATCTCTGTTGCCCTACCTGGAGGAGATACTGATAAAGGCTTCCACCCTTCTCCAGGCCAGGGACAGCGTCCGAATCACTGTTCAGACTCTGGAGCAGTTCGGCTGGCTGATAAATGTCCAGAAGTAGTCTCTTCACCCCTCACAGAGGGTGACCTTCCTAGGGATGGTTCTGGACACTGCAGCTCAGATATTCCTTCTGAATACGAGAGGACTTGGAATCCGGGAGTTGGTATCTTTCCTACTGTGCTCCCAACGCCTCTCCATCTGGAAGTGCATGAGGGTTCTGGGGCTGATGGTGGCCTCCTTCGAGGCCATCCCCTTTGCCCAGTTTCACACTCGGCCTCTACAGCGGGCGGTTATGTCCTTTTGGGACAGGACATCGTGCGGTCTGGACTTTCGGGTCAGTCTGCCTCCTCGGGTACTGGTGGAACTCCAGTGGTGGCTGTCCTCCCAAAACCTGATTTCAGGGAGGTCCTTTCTTCCGATTTCCTGGACAGTCGTCTCCACTGACGCCAGCCACCTGGGTTGGGGTGGTGTTCTCCAGGACCGGACGGTGCAGGGGGTTTGGTCATCGGCGGAAGCCTGCCTTTCGATCAATGTGCTGGAGCTCAGAGCAATTTTCCTCCATTTTCTCATTGGACTCCTCTCCTGTAGGGCTGCAGAGTCTGAGGCAATTTTGGGTACCTGGAGTCTGAGTCGGCAAAAAATGAACGGACTCTGACTCCTACCACGTTTAAATTGGAATAAAAATAAAAGCAAGTTTAAATGTCCCAATTCACAAAGTTAGAATTAATTACCGCATTTTTCGCCCTATAAGACGCACCTAGGTTTTTGAGGAGGAAAATAAGAAAAAAAATATTTTGAACCAAAACGTGTGCTTTTGGTGGTCTGTGGGTGGCACTGTTATGGGGGCGTTTGTGGATGACACATATATATATAGCATCTTATCTTGTGTCATCCACAGATCTCCCCCCCCCCCCATAACAGTGTCCCTGTGTAGTGAATGGGGGTCGGCATCTGTTTCTGTAATAGCAGCGGGGCCCAAGGCCTGCTTCATTCATAAAGTGGGCGGAGCAGGCGCGTGACGTAGTGAGCTACGCTACGAGCGCCCGGCCTCCTGACTGCCAAGAAGTTTTTAAGATGATTGGAATACTTTAACAATACCCACAAGTTAGATATGATTACTGTATACTACAGTGACTGCACCGGGCCCCGCTGCTATTACAGAAACAGATGCCGGCCCCCAGCCCCTCCTCCCTCTCAGCCTATTCACCTGACGGTCGTAGCATTCGCTCCATAAGACGCACTGCTATTTTTCCCCCACTTTTGCGAAAAATACGGTACTTCTCTACTGTAAGAATAAAGGCCAATGCATGCAGTGAATCACGTTACCGCAAAACGAACACGTTAAGTGACCATGAAGAAGCATGCTTTTCATATGCTTCACTATATGGCACGCAACGCACAGTTAAGGAGCGGCAATACTTATACTTTCATTGTGTTGTGTTCCGCTGTTACAGGGAATGCAACGCCCATGGTTAACCTAGCCTCTTACTGATAACTGATTAAAGGGAACCTGTCACCAGTTTTATGGTGTCCTAACTAAGGGCAACATAAATAAGTGGCTGATTCACTTATCAAAATGCTGGGTCACTTTCTTTAATTGACCCAGTCAATCTGCCAACATGTGTTGAAAAGCTCCAGCTGATAATGATGGTCATGAATATTCATGAGCTCCTGACTCTCCCCGCCCACCTGCTGCTGAATAAGTTTGTTTCCATAGGAATCAGCAGCAGGTGGGCAGGGGAGTGGCTATAGCTCTGAATTAAATATACGCCGGACTCAATGACATCACGCCGGACTCGAAACGGCTCATTAGCATGTGGCATGCGGCATCTTTGTGTGTATATTATGAGGTAACATCTGTCACACCAGTAAGTGAATACATCTAAGGTACTTTTTAGTAGTTAATGATTGTATATTATTTATTTTATGATCAAATATCCACATGACAGGTTCCCTTTAAGTAAATGTTTTTTGCAGGACTAGACACTTGTATAAGTGAAGGGAATGGATAGTCAATAGTTCAAGACTAAAGCTGTAAACCATTTGAAAAACTGCTGTCATTCAGCTAAGGCTATAAAAACTTGTAAACTCGATTGTTAGCTTAAACTTTAAACATGACTATGGGATTCTACTAGGGAAATCATGTTTTACAATAAATGCCCCTTTTTGGATCCTCCCACTGCCCTATCTTCAGCAGAAGATCAGCACACAAAGGAGAAAGAAGCAGCTTCCTAGCCAGTAGTTGTGGTAATGACATTCGCATATTAAATACAAAGGAGTCAGAAGTACCAAAAACTCAGGAGTCTGAGTCGGACCTTTTGTCTACCGACTCCACAGCCCTGCTCTCCTTGCAGATCACCCAGTAAGTGTCCAGTCGGACAATGCCACAGCCGTGACTTAAGTCAACCACCAGGGTGGGACCCGCAGCCGGACAGTGATGCAGGAGGCGGAAAGGATCCTCCAGTGGGCGGAGACTCATGTTCCAGTACTGTTGGCAGTGTACATCCCAGGGGTCGACAATTGGAAGGCGGACTTTCTCAGCCGCAACACAGTGGATCCAGAAGAGTTGTCCTTAAATCCGGAAGTTTTCGAGGACATCTGTCACCGGTGGGGCTGCCCGGACATCGACCTTATGGCATCCAGGCTCAACAACAAGGTTCCCACGTTCCTGACCCGTGCTCAGGACCCAGAGGCGTACAGGGTGGACGCGCTGATGTCTCTGTGGCAGGGCTTCCCCCTCCTTTTTGTCTTTCCACCTCTGCCTCCACTACCGAAGGTCCTTCGCAAAATCACGTCGGAAGGGATTCCGACCATTCTCATCGCCCCCGATTGGCCTCGCCGCGCCTGGTTCTCGGATGTCACTCGGATGCTGGCAGACGTTCCGTGGCCTCTTCCTCTCAGGGAGGACCTACTGTCTGAAGGACCACTCTTCCACTAGAATCTACTGTCACTTCGTTTAACAGCGTGGCTGTTGAGACCGCCATCCTGAAGAAGAGGGGCTTCTCAGACTCTGCGGTGAAGACCATGATCAAGGCCAGAAAACCAGTTTCCTCCCGGATATACTATCGTACCTGGAAGGCCTTTCTTGCCTTTTGTGAAAAACTGGGTGTTTTTCCCCTTCGTTTCTCGGTTCAGGTGGTCCTCTCCTTTCTCCAGTTTGGCCTTGAGATGGGAATGTCGCTGAGCTCTCTGAAGGGCCAGGTCTCTGCTCTGTCCATTTTCTTTCAGCGATCCCTGGCTCTGCTCGGTCCAGTGAGGACCTTCCTACAAGTCTGTGCCCATGGTCTGTGTCCCCCAATGGATAAGACGAGAGATTTTACAGGTGAGTTTCACAAAAATCTCCTTTTTGTTACACCATTTTTTATGGTGTTTATCGGACAGGGTGGATCATGTGATATTTTTATAGAGCCGATCATTACGGACGCGGCGATACCTAATGTGTTGTAGTTTTTCCTTTTCTTTACTGATCCCCTCTGCAATGCATTACAATACATCTGTATTGTAATGCATTGCCTGTTCGTGTACTACAGTGAGTAATACACAAACAGGTTGCCTAGGAGACCCAGCCTGAGGTTGGAGGTCCTCAGAACCTGTAGAAGGCAGGTCCCGATGCCATGCAAGGCATTAGGCAGCCTCTGCATGGCATCTGGCTACCTTCTGACACATCGAGTAGCTGCCACAGCAGCGCAGGGACTCGATGCACTCCCTCACCCAACACAAACCCCTTCTATGTTGCGGTCAGCACGGACCGCAGCACAGAAGGGGTTAATTCGCCGGCATCGGCTCTTGGAGCAATGCCAGCGGATACAGCAGGGGCCCGGCTACCAGGGACTGCCGGGCCACTGCAGTCATTGTGCATGCACTACTCCGGTGCCCGCCCGATCACCATGACTTACTATTACGTCAAATTGGCGTCCGTGACGTAATAGTACGTCATGTGTCGGGGAGGGGTTAAAAACAAATTAAAATTGTAAAAAAAAAAAAAAATTACACATTTTGACTCCAATTTACCACCATCAAGTAGAATAACTGACGAGAAAATCATCTCAGAATGGTTTGGTTAAGTAAAATATCATAACAAAGTAACACATGTCAGATTTGCACAAAATGGCCTGGACCTTAAGGTGAAAAATGTCAGGGTCCTGAAGGGGTTAAATGGGTTGTCTCTCTAAAGCAAATAGGATTTGTGTAGATAAAGTTAATACAAGGCACTTACTAATGTATTGTGATTGTCCATATTGCTGCCTTTGTTAGCTGAATTCATTTCTCCATCACATTACACTGTTTGTATCCAGGGGTTACGACCACCCTGTAATCCAGCAGCAGTGCTCATGCTTGTACATCACTGGAAAAAGCTCCTGCCTATGTGCACTCCCATGTTCCTGGTCACCAGAGATGCTAGAGCCTTTTCCTATAATGTGCAAGCATGGTTACTGCTGCTGGATTGCCAGGTGGTTGTAGCATATAATGTGGTGAAAAAAAAACGAATCCAGCCAGCAAAGGAGGCAATATGGACAATCGCAACACATTAGCAAGTGTCTTGTATTAACTTTATCTAAACAATAAATCCAGTTTGCTGAAGTGAGACAACCCCTTTAATTTTTCTGCCTTTATTACGTATACACAGGAATTACTTTATGAATACATTCACTTATCCTTCTCTTCTTCCTACCTCTTTTTCACAGAACAATCAAGGATCGCATTATCTGAAGGTGTACTTGCGAGTGCGGCCTTTTTCAAAGACAGAGCTTGCTAACAATGAATCCCAGGTAGATTTCTAAAATACAATCTTAGTCTTCATTGTAAGTCAATCTTTTAATTTATTTAATACATTTTTTTTCCATAGAGAAACTTTGACCAATATAACAAATCAATTTTTCAACAGGTTCTTATGGATCCCATTAGCTTAGTTATTGTCACATCTGTGACATTTGTCATATCTCTACTGTATGCCATAGATGTCAGATGTGGGTCTAACATCTGGAAGTCACTCCTATCTCCAGAATGGGGCACTGACATGACCAGAGCACACTGCAGGGTCCGCTATATACTGCTTTGTGACTCCTAAAATTAATAAAGTTGGTGTGCTAAGCTATTTAGGGAATACATAAAGGGAATCAACAAGGTAAGAGGAGAGAATATTTAAAAGAAGAAAAACTGCTACAAGAGGACATAGTTTTAAATTAGAGGGGCAAAGGTTTAAAAGTAATATCAGGAAGTATTACTTTACTGAGTAGTGGATGCATGGAATAGCCTTCCTGCAGAAGTGGTAGCTGCAAATACAGTGGAGGAGTTTAAGCATGCATGGGATAGGCATAAGGCCATCCTTCATATAAGATGGGGCCAGGGGGTATCCATAGTATTTAGTATATTGGGCAGACTAGATGGGCCAAATGGTTCTTATCTGCCGACACATTCTGTTTCTATGTTTTGGATAACCCCATAGCAGTGAAGGGAGAGCAAATGCGGTCACATCTCCATTTACTGCTGAGGCTTCTGAAAATGGCAGTCAGCAGTGAATGGTGGGAGGCCTACATGCACAGCTTGCTCTCCCACAGAGGTGGCACCCACACCTGTCTGACATTTATGGCATGTCCTGGTAATATGCAATCACTGTCACAGCCAGATGGGGAATAATCCTTTTTAACCTGCTCAGGACCGCCGTATGCAGGATTGCGTTTTTGCGGCGGTCCTGTTTCTCTAGGTGGACTCGCCGGTGCGTCTTCTCGCGAGACGCGAGATTTCGGGGAAAGCCGGCCCGCCCATGCGCATCGCGGGCAGGCAAAATTTAAAAGACAAGTTCGTCATCAACCTGCCAGCCAATGATCGTGGCTGGCAGGTTGTTGATTTTCAAAAAAACGAATCAGCAGCCAGATAACACATCATATTTAGTAAATATGATGTGTTATATGCTGTGCTCCTCTGCTCCTTCTTTTGGTCGGTTGGTTCCAGCAGAGGAGCACACATCACTGTGAGTACCCACCAACACCACACTTAGCCCCCAGATCACCTCCCAGCACCCCAATTAACCCCTTGATCACCCCTTCTTGCCCCTGTCAATCACTAGTGAAAAGGAAAAAAGTGATCAGTGCAAACTGTCACTTATTTTTTTTTTCCCACTGGTATTGACTGATAGGTTTTAGTATAGTTTAGGTCCCTTGGTTAGGTAGTTTAGCGATCGGTTAGCGCCCAGCCCACCGCACCGCAGTCCCTTATTCGCTGATTAGCGTATCGCTAATCGGCATTTATACTTTTATAGTATCTGTAAGTGATCAAAACTGATCACGGTCAGATCTATAATAGTATTAGTGTCACTTTAGTTCGCCCTCCACCCAAAACGCAATGTTTGCCTGATCGGTCGCCCACACGTGCGTTCACCCATGCCCGCCCCACCACAGTGACAAAATTATATATATATTTTTTTCACTGCACATTCACTTTACACACGCTGCGGCGATAAAAAAATCATCAGTTTTGATATTTTTTATCAACCGCAGCGGCCTCCGGTACGTCGCTAGCCTCCCCTTTGTAAGACAGGCTTGCTTTTTTTCTTGGGTAGTCTCAGGGAATACCCCTAAATTTAGTTGCCCAAATGTCAAACAGGGGGTATTCTTCTGAAGAGGCCTACAGGCTTCTGACCCAGTCGGATGAGGAATGGGAACCCTCATCTGATGAATCTAGCGGGTCAGAATACGAACCTGTAGAAAGCAGTGGCTCTCTGACCCAAAGTTCGGACGAGGAGGCTGAGGTCCCTGATAGCAGCAGGCGTACCCGGCCCCGTGTCGCTAGACCACAGGTTGCGCAGGATCCGCTTCAAGAGCAGCAGAGTGGGGCTGGTGCTGTCGGATTACGTGGTGAGGCATACTCCAGCAGCGCAGCCCTCCCTGGACCTAGTACCAGCACTGCCGTACAACCTGGTGAAGTGGCGAGCACCAGAAGGGCAGTTGAAGCTGGTACGGTGGCACGAGCAGTAGTGACCCCGTCGCAGCCACCGCAAAGACGTGCCCGTAGAGCCCCTAGAATCCCTGAGGTGCTGGCAAACCCTGATTGGCAGTCCCCAACTTCAGCCGCACCTGTAGTTCCCCCTTTCACCGCCCAGTCTGGAGTTCGGGTTGAGACAGCTCAGATCGGTTCGGCCCTGGGATTTTTTTAGCTGTTCTTGACTGCGGAGCTCTTGGACTTAGTCGTGGCCGAAACAAATCGGTATGCCACACAATTTATATCCGCCAACCCGGGAAGCTCTTATGCCCAGTCTTTCCGGTGGAAACCAGTCCAAGTTTCCGAAATTAAAACTTTTCTGGACCTTCTCCTCAACATGGGTCTAACTAAAAAGCATGAATTGCGGTCATATTGGTCCACGAACCCAATTCATCACATGCCCATGTTCTCTGCTGCTATGTCCAGGACACGATTTGAGACCATCCTGCGTTTCCTGCACTTTAGCGACAACACCACCTCCCGTCCCAGAGGCCACCCAGCTTTTGATCTGCTCCACAAAATTCGGCCCCTCATAGACCATTTCAACCAGAAATTTGCAGATTTGTATACCCCTGAGCAAGGGACATCTGCGTAGACGAGTCCCTTATACATTTTACCGGGCGCCTTGGCTTCAAACAATACATCCCAAGCAAGCGCGCCCGGTATGGGGTCAAATTGTATAAGCTCTGTGAAAGGGCCACAGGCTATATCCACAAATTTCGGATCTATGAGGGAAAAAGATCAGACCCTGGAGCCGGTCGGTTGCCCTGACTACCTGGGGAGCAGTGGGAAGACAGTCTGGGACTTGGTGTCACCCTTATTCGGCAAGGGGTACCATCTTTATGTGGACAATTTCTACACAAGTGTGGCCCTCTTTAGGCATTTGTTTCTAGAACGGATTGGCGCCTGTGGCACCGCGCGAACTAGTCGCGCGGGCTTCCCCCAATGGCTCGTTACCACCCGTCTTGCAAGGGGGCAGAGGGCTGCATTGTGTAACGAAGAACTGCTCGCGGTGAAATGGAGAGACAAGCGTGACGTTTACATGCTGTCCTCCATTCATGCAGACATAACAATCCAAATTGAGCGAGCAACCCGTGTCATTGAAAAGCCCCTCTCAGTCCACGACTATAACCTTCACATGGGAGGGGTGGACTTCAATGACCAGATGTTGGCTCCGTATTTAGTGTCCCGCAGAACCAGACGCTGGTATAAGAAGGTGTCTGTATATTTAATTCAATTGGCTCTGTACAATAGTTTTGTTCTCTACAGTAAGGCTGGGAGAACTGGATCCTTCCTCAAATTTCAAGAAGCGATCATCGCGAACCTCCTGTACCCAGGAGGTTCCGTGGCCCCATCCACCAGTGTAGTTAGCCGTCTACACCAGCGACATTTCCCCAGTGTCGTTCCTGGTACCTCAAACCGACCGTCACCCCGAAAAAGATGTCGTGTCTGTAGCAGGAGTGGAATAAGGCGTGACACCCGCTATTTCAGTCCTGACTGTCCTGACCACCCTGCCCTATGCTTAAAGGGAGTGTTTCCGGAAGTACCACACAGTTACACCTAGCATAGGGATCACATCTCACCAGGACAGGCACACAGGGCTATTGGGGCCCATTCACATACAGCTGCTGCAAACCTCTCCTTTCTCCTGGGACAAAGTGCATAACGCACTTCGCCACATCTTTGGGCGATATGCGCTTTGCACATTGACCCTTGGGGATGGAGAGGTTTGTTCTATAAAGGTAAAAAAAAAAAAAAAAAAACAGTAAGAAAAAAGGTTAATGTTTAGTTCAAAAAGTTAAAGTTTATATGTTCTGTTCCAAAGTTAATAAAATTATTGCGTTGCGGCCTGTGTTTTTTTTTTTTTTTTTTTTAAACCTTCCAGGTGGACCAACCGATCGACTAGCTGCAGCACTGATATGCATTCTGACAGAAGCATTGCGCTGCTGTCATATTACACGCAAGTCGGTGTATGCGGCGCTGCAAGACGAGATTTCTACTCTGCAGTAAAAGATACGTTTGCCAAGGCATACGAGCTGAGGAGGAGGCGGCGTTCCTATGCTTTGGCAAACACTTTGTATATAAAAAAAATAAAAAATCCCGGCAATGATTTATTCATCCACATCGATTGATGTGAATGGAGAAATCTAGTTTGCCAGGGCATACGAGCTAAGTGGGTATGGATGTTGGGCGGAGCTCCTATGTCCTGGCAGACGCCTTTCTTCCCCCTTTTTTTTTTTTGTGGCAGAGATTTTTCGATCCACATTGATCGATGCGAATGAAGAAATCTGTGCCGTTCATTTTTTTCTTTTATCCCAGAGGCTGCACGGAAGAAAAAATCTCATTACCTGTATGCTCAATATAAGGAGAATAGCAGAAACTCCTAATGCTGGCCATACATGTAATGATTGCGGAGACCCTCAAATGCCAGGGCAGTACAAACACCCCACAACTGACCCCATTTTGGAAAGAAGACACCCCAAGGTATTCGCTGAGGGGCATATTGAGTCCATGAAAGATTTACATTTTTGTCCTGAGTTAGCGGAAAGTGAGACTTTGTGAGAAAAAACAAAAAAAAAATCAATTTCCGCTAACTTATGCCAAAAAAATAAATTTCTATGAACTCGCCATGCCCCTCATTGAATACCTTGGGGTGTCTTCTTTCCAACGTGGGGTCACATGTGGGGTATTTATACTGCCCTGACTTTTTAGGGGCCCTGGGATCCAAATGTCTGGGATCCAAATGTCTAAAAATGCCCTCCTAAAAGGAATTTGGGCACCTTTGTGCATCTAGGCTGCAAAAAAAGTGTCACACATGTGGTATCGCCTTACTCAGGAGAAGCTGGGGAATGTGTTTTGGGGTGTCATTTTACATATACCCATGCTGGGTGAGATAAATATCTTGGTCAAATGCCAACTTTGTATAAAAAAACACATTCCCCAACTTCTCCTGAGTATGGCGATACCAGATGTGACACTTTTTTGCAGCCAAGGTGGGCAAGGGGGCACATATTCCAAAGTGCACCTTTCGGATTTCACCGGTCATTTTTTACTTTTTGATTGCAAACTACTTCTCACACATATGGGCCCCTAGAATGCCAGGGCAGTATAACTACCTCACAAGTGACCCCATTTTGGAAAGAAGACACCCCAAAGTATTCCGTAAGGGGCATGGCGAGTTCCTAGAAATTTTTTATTTTTTGTCGCAGGTTAGTGGAATATGAGACTTTGTAAGAAAAAAAAAAAATCGTCATTTTCCGCTAACTTGTTACAAAAAATAAAAAGTTCTATGAACTCACTATGCCCATCAGCGAATACCTTAGGGTGTCTACTTTCCAAAATGGGGTCATTTGTGGGGTTTTTCTACTGTTTGGGCATTGTAGAACCTCAGGAAACATGACGGGTGCTCAGAAAGTCATAGCTGCTTCAAAAAGCGGAAATTCACATTTTTGTACCATAGTTTGTAAACGCTATAACTTTTACCCAAACCATTTTTTTTTTTTTTTTTTGCCCAAACATTTTTTTTTTTATCAAAGACTACATGTCTTTGATAAAAAAAAAAAAAATGTTTGGGCAAAAAAAAAAAAAATATGGTTTGGGTAAAAGTTATAGCGTTTACAAACTATGGTACAAAAATGTGAATTTCCGCTTTTTGAAGCAGCTATGACTTTCTGAGCACCCGTCATGTTTCCTGAGGTTCTACAATGCCCAAACAATAAATTTAGCGAAAAATTTATATATGGATGTCGTTTTTTTGCAAAATTTTACAGCTGAAAGTGAAAAATGTCTTTTTTTTGCAAAAAATCGTTACATTTTGATTAATAACAAAAAAGTAAAAATGTCAGCAGCAATGAAATACCACCAAATGAAAGCTCTATTAGTGAGAAGAAAAGGAGGTAAAATACATTTGGGTGGTAAGTTGCATGACCGAGCGATAAACGGTGAAAGTAGTGTAGAAGTGTAAAAAGTGGCCTGGTCATTCAGCTAGCGGGGTTGAAGTGGTTAAAGTGTGTGTGTGTGTGTGTGTATGTATATAGAATTTTTAATTTTTTTTTCTTGTGGAGAATGCAGCTGCAGTAATTCCTTTTGACCTGTCATTGTATTTGTATTTTAGGATTGCGTAACAATAGAAAACTCTGAGATTGTGGCTCTCTCTGCTCCAAAAGACTCCTCTACGATGAAAAATTGTGAACGAGGCATTGGGCAGTCAGTGCATAAGTTTACTTTCACAAGGGTAGGTAGTGCCACTGACTGTACCTGACAGGTTACTGATTCATATAGGTTATTGCATACGATTTGCAAAAATGCTCTTCACTGCACAGATCTACGGAGAGGAAACGACACAGGCAGAATTTTTTGAAGGCACCATGAAAGACTTGGTTGTTTCTTTTGCTAACGGGCAGAATGGACTTGTCTTCACTTATGGTGTCACGAATGCTGGAAAAACCTTTACAATTCAAGGTATTTAATGTTGTCAGTGTGTAGTGTAATTTTTATTTTTGTTTCCTTATATTATAAATACACACGCCTATTTTTGTGTATGTAATGTATTATCTAAAATTGTGTTCAGTATATGGTTGTCAAATTTTGCATGAAAAAGCAACTCGTGAATAGCATTGGGGGACACAGCACCATGACCCAGCTGTCACTAGGAGGCTGACACTAGAAAGGAAAAGTGTTGGCTATACCCTCTGCAGACACTAAACTAACTAGTCACCCAGTCCCTCATTACTGCATCGGCAGTGGCATGCCGGCAATCCCATGTATGTGCGAGTCTGCCGAAGGGGTGACCCTTTGGTACCTAAAGATGCCATATTCTCCCTGCTTCCCTGTCCCATGGGGTCTCTGGTTACTCCCAGGACAGGTCTGAGGCTGGTGACTAATCCTCCCCTTCCACTGCCTCGTGGGACACCTCTGACTCTGATTCCGGATTGGAGCAGAGCCCAGCACGGTCTGCTGCCATGCAGGATCTTATCAGGGCAGTTAGGGATGCTCTTCACATGCAGGAAGACCCACTCCTTTTCGGCTCAGGAATCCGTATAATTCTTCAGTTCCTGGTTCCCCGCTTTGGTTTTCCCTAACCGTGCGGATCTCGACACACTCCTGGCCAAGGAGTGGCGTCACCCGGATAGGTGTCTTCAGCCTGCAAAGAGTTCCCCTCTTTTGGCCAGGGGGTGGGCTTCATGTTATTCGGGGGGGCCTTGGGAGGTTCCCCTTTTATTTCCAATCCCCAGTCTGCAAAGCCATCATCTGCATGATTGTTTTCCCCCACTTGGGTCGCCTCCTCTAGTGGGGGGAGTTTTTTTAAAAAATATTTTTTTCCGCCTTTTTAGGATCACTAGCGCTTGGGTTCTGGAGGTAGTTTCCTCCGCATACAAAATTGAACTCTCCTCCCTTCCCACAGGTCTGTTCTTCCAATTGTTGCCGCCCTGGTCCCCCACCTGGGTGGCTTCTTTTTTTTAAGGCCATTCATTCCCTTCACGCGCATGGAGTGATCGTTCCTGTTCTGCCCTTGGAATGTTTTCAGAGGTTATACTGGAATCTCTTCACTGTTCCCAAGAAGGACTGTTCTCTTCGCCCCATTTTGGATCTGAAGGCACTCAATCATTTTGTCTTTGTCATCACTTTTGCATGGAGTCCCTCAGATTGATGACTGCTTCCCTCGAGGTGGGCAAGTTTGTCTTCCATCGACATCCGGGATGCTTAGCTTCAGGTCCCCATAGCTCTGTCTCATCAGGGGTACTTTCGCTTTGTGGTAGGTTCTCTGCATTTCAATTCGTGGCATTGCCCTTCGGCCTAGCATCTGCTCCGAGTGTCTTTACAAAGGTGTTGGCTCTCCTCGTTGCACTTCTCCATGTCAGGGGAGTGGCAGTAATACCCTACCTGGATGATAGTCTGATGAAGGCCCTGTCCTGGGTGGACAAACCTGTCCAGCCTCCACATCACCCTGTCTGGGCTCTCCTTGTTCCCAGCCACAGGATGGATTTCCTGGGCATGGGCTTTGACACTCTCCTCGGACGAGTGTTTTTTCCCCAGGACAAGGTAGTGGCTCTCCAATCAGGGGTGGCTCGCCTTCGAGCAGTGTCCTCTGTCCATCAGAAGTGCATGCGCGTTCTGGGCTGGATGGTTGCCTCCCATTTCTTATGCCCAATTCCACACCCGATCCCTTCAGCTCTCAATTTTTGCCTGGTGGAACAAGTCTGTCAAGCCTCGATCGCCCGATCCGCTTTTCCCCTCTGGTCCACCAGGACTTGTGTTGGTGGCTGAGCTCCTGAACTATCTCTCTCAGCAGATTCTTCCTCCTGCATCTCCCCCCCCCCCCCCTTTCCCCCCTGTTGGCAGGTGATCTTCCCCAGTGCCAGCCTAGCAGGTTGGGGGGGCAGTCTTTCGGTCTCTCACAGCACAGGGTCAGTAGTTGGTACTAGAGAGCTCCCCGCAGATCAATATCCTAGAGCTCAGGGCCATTTTTCTTAGCTCTTTCCTATTGGACTCTCCTCCTCCGCTGTCTTCCTGTCTGGATTCTGACTGACAACTCCACTGCGGTGGCTTTTTTGAACCACCAGGGGGCCACCAGAAGCATGGCGATACTGAAGGAAGCCTCTCGCATCCTGCGGTGGGCAGAGGGACACGTTCCCACTCCTTCTTTCCCTTTCCCTTTCCCCCTCTCCCGCCTTTCCCTTTCCCCCTCTCTCCCGCCTTTCCCTTTCCCCCTCTCCCGCCTTTCCCTTTTCCCCCCTCTCCCGCCTTTCCCTTCCCCCCTCTCCCGCCTTTACCTTTCCCCCCCTCGTCCCGCTTCCTTCCCCCCCTCTCCCGCCTTTCCCTTTCCCCCCTCTCCCGCCTTTCCCTTTCCCCCACTCGTCCCCGCCTTTCCCTTTCCCCCCTCTCCCGCCTTTTCCCTTTCCCCCCTCTCCCGCCTTTCCCTTTCCCCCCTCTCCGGCCTTTCCCTTCCCCCTCTCCCCGCCTTTCCCTTTCCCTTTCCCCCTCTCCTCCAGCCCTTTCCCTTTCCCTTTCCCCCCCTCTCCATCCGCCTTTCCCTTCCCTTTTCCCCCCCTCTCCCGCCTTTCCTTTCCCCCTCGTCCCGCCTTTCCCTTTCCCCCTCTCCCTCTCCCGCCTTTCCCTCTCCCGCCTCTCCCGCCTTTCCCTCTCCCGCCTTTCCCTTTCCCCCTCTCCCGCCTTTCCCTTTCCCCCCTCTCCCGCCTTTCCCTTTCCCCCTCTCCCGCCTTTCCCTTTCCCCCTCTCCCGCCTTTCCCTTTCCCCCTCTCCCGCCTTTCCCTTGGCCGGCCATGAGAAAGGTCTCGGCCTTCTGTTCTACAGTGGAACCATGGGATTTGAATCTGATCTTAGATGCACTTCAGTCCTCTCCCTTCGAGCCCTTGAAGGTGATCTCCCTTTTCTTAATCTTTAAGGTTGCCTTTCTAGGTGTGATTACCTCCATTCGCAGAGTCTCTGAGCTGGTGGCGCTCTCTTGCCGGTCCCCCTTTTTGGTTTTTCACCAGGACAAGGTTGTCCTGCGCCCAGTTCCCTTCTTTCGTCCCAAGGTTTTCTCATTCCACATTAATGAGGAGATTGTACTGCCTTCATTCTGTCCCAACCCCTCATATTCCAGAGAGCGGTCTCTCCATCGTCTGGATGTGGTTCGGGTGCTCCGGCTGTATCTCCAGTTAGCTGAGTCCTTCCGTCGTTCTGACTCCCTCTTTGTCGTCCCAGAGGGCTCACATAAGGGTTTACAAGCCTCCAAAGCCGCAATCGTTGGATTCGGTCGTCTGTCAAGGAAGCAGATGTGGCAAAGGGTTGTGATTTCCCCTTTACGGTTGACCGTTCACTCCGCTGGGGCATCCTGGGTGGTCTGGTGTTAAAGGGGCTATTAATTATTTATATTTATGCAAATCTCAATCATAAATAGGCGTCAATTGTCTACTGATGACTCCCCCTATTTATGCCTAAATTAACAACAAATCACTACTGATTGCCTTACGCTAATCACTAAACTAGCTGCATGCGCCTTACTGACTGCTGCTAGTAACCACACGTTACACAATAGGTATAAATAACACAGTATTTATTAATCCTTACAGAACATAACACACGTAATAAACTAATACAGTACCAACAATACACTACAACTATTGCTGCAGCTCCTTGCTACTACAAAGGAATATATATGTTTATAACTAATAGATATAGAGATATATTTTATATCAAGGGAATAGAGAGATATTCTATATCAAGGGAATAGAGAGATAGATGCACAACATTATTAGAATACACACTAATACGGTTCTGACTATGCCTACCCAGTCCCAATTCCTCCCCAGTATCTAACTATAATTACAATAATACACATACATACACTTTACCAGAAGCCCACCCAATCCTGTCAATATACTCTCCCTACGGGGAATAACAAGGGGTAAATATAAACGCTGCTGCTGGGGTAAGCAGGGCAACCGGGAAGGGGTAGAGGCAATACCAGGATAGGTATAAGGGTTAGGTTCAGGGGCTATAGCGGGGGATATGAGGGATCCTGGGGGAACACAGGGGGATTAGGCTCAGGGGAAGGTAAGGGTTCAGGGGTAAGGGTTAATGAGCTGCAGGGGAAGGTAAGGGTCACTAAGGGTTATAGGGGGAAACCAAGGGAAGCAGGGGCTATAGGGAAACACAGGGGAATTGGGGTCTGTTGGTGGTGTAAGGGTTAATGCAGGGAATGCAGAGGAATCGGGGGTTGGTGGTATAGGGCAGGGGGATAATATATATGTAAGGGATTAATGCAGGGGAATCGGGGAATAATATAGCAGGGGATCGTTGCTGGTATAGGGCAGGGGGATAATGTATATCGTTGGTGGTATAGGGAGGGTAATACAAAAAGGGTTAATAATACTCAGCGGTGATGCTCGCTTGTCCAGGGGGGCTCGTTTGTCCAGGGGATGCTTCTTCCTGCCGGTGGTGGACTTACCTGACTGCTGAGCGGAGCGCCGCCGGCCTATTTAAGCTTGGCGACGCCCGCTCGCAGTCCCACCATTGCCGCCGTGCGCATGCGCACCGCCGGCCTGAACATGTGGGCCGGCGCGGTGATATGACGTCACCACGCCGGCCCGAGGATCTCGAAGCGTGCTTCCAGGCAGGGGGATCCTTTGATCCTCCCGCCTGTGGACCGGACGCCTAACTCCAGCGCTGTAATTAGTGCCGGAGGTCAGCCACCCACAGGGGCATGGGAACTCTTTGTTCCCATGTCTGTTAGGCGCACCATCTCTGGTGCGGCCAGAGATGGTGACAAAGGGCAGAGGATCTTATTGATCCTCTGTCCTTTTGTAGAGGCCGACGCTGGACATAATTGTCCAACTGTCGGTCGAATCCACGCCCCAGCAGGCGCATTTGAGCGGGATTACGGCCATATGTTTATAGATGCTTGAGGCACATCTATAAACATATATGAATGGACATTACATACACATAGGGGGCAGGAATAAGCCCACCTATATAATAATACATATCATAGGGGTACATATACATCCACAGATGTCTGGGACACATCTATAGATATATATGTACCCATACCCCTGAAACCCACCCCTATAATATACCCTATATACATTGAGATGTATGCTGCCAAGGGGGCACACATACATCTCTCTGTATGCATACACGCATCTGGCCTCGGCCTCCCAGGTCTGCAAGGCCACCACATGGTTCTCCATTCATACCTTCTCCAGGTTTTACCACATCCATTCCTTGATCTCTGTGATGGCAGTTTGGGTTGCGACGTTCTGCAAGTGGCTGTGCGGTAGGCTTTTCGCATGGCTGTTTCTTCCTGCTCTTGGGGACTGCTTTGGGACGTCCCATGGTGCTATGTCCCCCAATGCCATTCACGAGAAATGGATTTTTGTACGTGTCATAAAATCCTCTTCTCGTTGGATGCATTGGGGGGACACAGATCCCACCCTTGTTGTTTTCCTTCTTTGTTCAGGTTTTCGGGGTTTCCTGGGACTCTTCGATAATGGTCCCGTTTCTGGTTTAGGACATGTTGGCTTCACTTTTTGCTCTCTATTTTGGTGCTCCTACTGCTTTAGTACCAACTGGTAAGTTTAGTGTCTGTGCAAAGGGTTTAGTCCATCTGGATGGAGCGAACACGTTCCCTTTCTAGTGGCAGCTGGGCATATACCAATGATGCTGTGTCCCACAATGCATCCAACGAGAAAAGGGTTTTACGGTAAGTACAAAAATCTATTTTATTTTATTTTCTCCCCCCACATGCCATACCTGGCATTTTCTTAAAGGGGTCTGAAAAATTGACAATTGTGCTGTAAAACAGTAGATAAATATGTTTACACAGACTGTTAAATGGATTTTTTTTTTTTTTATTTTTTTTTGGTGTGTTTAATCCTTAGGGACACCAAAAGATAAAGGGATACTGCCTAGATCACTGGACGTTGTCTTTGGTCATATTAAAGGTCGGCAGTATGTCAAGATGAATCTAAAGCCGTATCTTGGCAATGATATTATGAAACTGGATCCTGCTCAAGTAAAGCAAGAAGAAGTCTTAAAAGCAGCTCTGTTTTCCAGTCTAAAAGAGGTTGGCACTTGGAAACCTAAAGCTTCAGGTCCTACTGTGTTTCTGTTGTACTAACTGTCCACAAGGTGGCAGCAAAGGAATTCTAGAAGCTGTGGAGCTGCTATATTACAGAATGATAGATAGATTGATGGATTGATTTCTCGCCCAGTTTCCTTGGGGGACACAGAAGACCTTGGGTATAGCTCATCTCCCTAGGAGGCGTGACACTAAGAAAAAACTGTTAAGCCCCTCCTCCACAGCTATACCCTCAGCCTGGAGAGAAAGGCTGCCAGTTTTAGCTTAGTGTCCAAGGAGGCAAGACACTCCCTGCTACTGCAGGGCTGTTTTCTCCTTGTTTAAATTTTGATTTTTACTTTTTTTCTTTTCTTTTTGTTCCAGATCATCAGGGACAACAGAGACGCACTAGACCTCTCTGTTTCTCCCGGGGTTGAGCTGCGCCAGTGCCGGTCATCCGCACTGCTGCCTCCCCCACAGAAGACAAGGTGGATCAGGGCAGCCCAGCTCCCCTACATCCCGCCAGCGCAAGGGTCGCCCGCACGCCAAGTCCCTCTTCCAGCGTCCTGCCACTACGGTGCCAGTAGCTGAAGGGGCGACCCTGCTGGAATGGACCGAGGGTGAAGACGACTATGGTGAGAGAGTGGCTTCTCCAGCCCTACGTCCCCCACCCCCCACCCTGGTCTCCTGCGTGCCTGACCCCCCATACTGGGCCTCTGGACCCTTCGGTCACTGCTGGACCTAGGCTGGCCCCTGGGGTGCTGCGGGGCGACATTCTACTCCTGCTCCCTCTCCTCCCTTCTGGCCCTCATGGGACGTTTTAGCAGCAGAATGCTGAGAATAGGCATTCACTTATCAGCGTCCCTCCTGGGAACGCTGTGCTCGCATCCTCACGGGCACCCAGTCTCAGGGTCCCCCCATCCCCTCACCGATGCGCTGCTCTGGACCGGGGGCTTTTTCCTGACGGCAGTGCTGCTTGGGTTTTTTACTTCCCGGCCTGCTCGGCCGCACCTCCGGCGCTTCTTCCCGGCCTGCTGGGCCGCACCTCCGAGCTGGGCCGCACTCCGGCACTCCTTCCCGGCCCCCGACTGTTCTGGCCTGCGGGGTAGACTCCCGCGGCCGGCATCTGGCTGAGCACGATGCTCCAACGATTCCGGCCGGCCGTCGGCGACTTCCGGTCGGCCGGGCGCCGCAAATTTTGGCCCAGGCTTCGGGCCTACTGGGCCGCATTCCGGCGCTCCACCCGGGCCCCTGACTTCCGGTCCGCGGGGTGGGCTTCCGCGGCCGGTTTGTCCGGGCAGTCCGCTCCGGTTTCCTGTGCGGCCCCGGTCAGCCGGGTGCCGCAGAAAATTTAGGCCCCGGCTTCACGGCCTGCTAGGCCGCAATCTTCCGGCCTCTGTTGAGGGGGCGGGAACTTCTCCGGGCGCGAATCCTTCCCGCCTGGAGGTTCCCCGCCCCCAGGGGATCACGGCGCCGCCTCCTCCTCCCTTCCAGGTTGGTTGGCTGTTAACCCTTCGGGTACCGGCGGCTCCCGATGGGCCTATATGGCTGGCGCCCCTCCCCCCTCTACTTCTATGCTGGGCACCTGTATGGTGGCACTTCTTTCTGCCTCAGTGAGGCTATTTTTTATTTAGAAATGCATAAAATGGTTAACTAATGGATATCTTGTGCGCTGCGCAGGACGCTGCAGCCTTATCTCGGTAGCGCCGCCTGTATGCGTGCTCCTTCCATGAGCGGCATTGTGTCGCACTCCCCGGCTGGTGCATGTTTCCCTTCTAAGTGGTTCTTGCCCTCTCCGGGATACAGCGCTGGCCAAGTGCATGCGCTCTCTTTTTTTCTGTAGGCAGAGTTCGTCACCCTCCAGCTATGGTGCCTGCCATGTGCAGACAACCCCTTCCTAGGCGGGATACTGCACTCTCTCGGGTTGCAGGCTTGCCTGGTGCATGACCCCCCGCTTAGGTGGAATACTGCACTCTCACCGAATACGGTGTTGGCCATGTGCACGAGAACTCTGCACTCATTGGATTCGCTGCAGGCCATGTGCACAACCCCCTTCCATAGGCGGAATGCTGCACTCATTGGATTCGTTGCCGGTCTTGTGCATGTCCTCCTTCCATAGGTGGAATCTGCACTCTCACCAGATACGGTGTTAGTCTGGTGCACGACCCCCTTCCATAGGGGAACGCTGCACTTTCACTGGATTCACTGCCGGCCATGTGCGTGATTCCTTTCCATAGGCGAAACGCTGCACTCACTGGATTTGATACCGGCCATGTGCATGACCCCCTTCCGTAGGCGGAATGCTGCACTCACTGGATTCGCTGACGGTCTTGTGCATGACCCCCTTCCATAGGCGGAATGCTGCACTCACTGGATTCGCTGCCGGTCTTGTGCATGACCCCCTTCCATAGGCGGAATGCTGCACTCACTGGATTCGCTGCCGGTCTTGTGCATGACCCCCTTCCATAGGCGGAATGCTGCACTCACTGGATTGCTGCCGGTCTTGTGCATGACCCCCTTCCAGGGGGGGAATGCTGCACTCACTGGATTCGCTGCCGGTCTTGTGCATGACCCCCTTCCTTAGGCGGAATACTGCACTTCATTGGTTATGGTGCTGGGCAGCCGGCCATGTGCATAACCCCCTTCCATAGGCGGTATGCTGCATTCTCATTGGATTCGCTGCCGGCCTTGGGCATGCCTTCGTCCCTCAAGCGCCATGCATACGCCCTCACTGACTGGGGTCGTTCTCTCGCTGGTAAGTTGCTGGCCGCGTGCATGACCCCCTTCCATGGTGGGATGCTTGCAACTCACTAAATCCACTGCCGGCCATATACATGTTCCCCCTTCCGTGGGCGGTGTACGGCACTCTTACTGGATTCGCTGCCGGCCATGGGCATGTCTCCTTTCCTCAGGCAACATACACACACTCTCACTGACTGTATTTGTTCTCTCGCCAGTGTGCTGCTGGCCAGGTGCCTGACCCCCATCCATGGCGGGGTGCTCGCATTCTCCCTGGTTGCAATACTGGCCATGGGCATGGCTCCCCCTTCTGGGCAGCATACTGCACTCTCACCAGATACGTTGCTGGCCTCTAAGATGGGTGGAATGCTTGCACTCCCATTGGATACGGTGCTGGCCTTGTGCGTGACCACCCCTCATTCCATGGGTGGACTTTTTGTGCGCTCACAGGACTCACAACTGTCCTTGTATATGCTGTGCTGGACTTGTACTTGTCCCCATTCATTGGCGGAGTAGTTGTACTCTCACAAAATTCGGTGTTTGGTGGATTATTGCACACTCACTTAATGCTAGGATTACCCTGTGCATGTCCACTTTTCACTAGGTGGACGTCCTGCTGGATGCGGTGTGGCCATGTGCATGGCCCTCTTCTGGGCGGAATATGGTATGTCTTACTTCTCTGAAGTAGGTGCTGGTCTTGGGCATCACCCCCTTGTGGGGCGGGCTTTGCACGCTTGCTGCCCGCAATGTTTGCCAAGTACATTGCCCTCTCTTCTGGGCGGACTGCTTGCGTTCCGTCGCATGCCATACTAGTCCTTTGTGTATGTCCCCCCTTCCGGTTGCACTTTGCACTTCCGTGGATTCTGTGGGACTCTGTGGCTGGCCCTCCTTGCTGTTTGACTATTTCGCAGTGGGCGGACGCTCTTGGGCACTCTGTGCGTTGTTGGGCCGTGTATGCCTTCTCCTTCCGTAGGTGGGTTGGCTTTCTCACTGCTTATGGGGCTGCTTGTACGTATGCCTCCATTCTTCCTGCGACTTGACGTTTTTCTCTTGGGATACGGTGATTGCCGCCGGCCTGGCATTCTTCTCTGAAGAGATCTTTCTGTTCACCTGGCCTGGACGGGCTCTATTGCTCTCTACTGCAGCGAGCTGGGTGGTATCCATTCTCTGTTCAGAGGGTATATTTGGTGTTTCCGTTGTGACGGTATCCACCATATTCGTTGGCCCTTCCGCCTGGGGAGTGTTTGTGGTTCCTAGATGTGTACCCATTAGTTAACCTGTGGCATTGCTTCCCAGCGCAAGCGGTCACATGGTCGAGAGTGCTGTCTCCAGCGTCCCTCGCAGTCTACGTTGGCTCTGGCGGGATTACGGTTCCCTCGCCTGTTGCCTTTCCTCCTCTTGGATGCGTTTTGGTTTGAGTCCTTCCTGTTGGCACCCTCCGTGCTTCAGTTTGTTTTGCTACCAGGTTCTAGCCGCTCTTTTCGAGCAGGTCGCCCAACTTCTCTTGGTTGCTCGATTACCCAGGTCTCAGGGACCTCCACTTTCGATTCGTTAGGGTATTCGCCTTCTGCGAATTGGTGAGCCGGACATCTCGGAGTAGCGGAGTTCTGCTTTTGAGCGGTCCTGTGGCTTCCCTGTTGCCCGCTCCTCCTTGCGGTTGGAGGCTGTCATCCGTCTTCTCGGCTATTTTTCTCTCGACGGCTCTGTTTTGGCTTCTCCGGGGTCAGTTTTACTCCGATGTGGCTTCTGCCCCGGCCAGGCTTCAGGGGCTGTTCCTTCACTGCCCTCCCCCCTGGGGAGACCATGGTTGTTCATATGGATGGTCCCGGTGTTCCTTATGACCTCGTACTGTCTCCATGGTTCACACTGGCTGTACTAGCTGTGTGCCTATTACCGGGTTTGCCGCATTCTGTCCTCCCGCTGGGTGCAGATTACTTTTACCATTCTGGGCGATGGTCCTACTTGGACTTTACCTTCTCGGTAACCTGGCGGGCCTACTTTCTTCTGTCAAGATTACCCTTCAGGCCCCCACACCGGGACTGTAGAACACCACCTTCTTGTGGTGGCTACAACGACAAGGACTTTAGCCTGACTTGTCCTGGAGTCTGTTGGATACTGGCCGGGTCCCTTTCGGTTCCTTCCGTTTGTCCATCTGCTCCCCCACTCCGCGTGGATTCGGGACGGCGTTGCTCGGGGGCCGACGGGACCAGTTTTCCCGACCTTTTTGCCCGTGTCACTGATTTGCGCTTACTCGCATTGGGTTTCCTCCCGTCTGCCCAGACGAGTCCAGCGAGCACACTAGTGTTAGCTCCCGGCCGTGCTTCGTCCAGGTTCTGTTGTCTGACTTAGGGTCTTCCCTGGGGTTCTTTAGGAAGCTGGTCATTCACCCAATTCTGCCTTTCTCTTCCCATGATTCGGTCTTCTCCAGTCTGGCCTGGACCTGCGACTGGGACTCTGTTACTTGAAGTGTCTGCGGTTTTTTGTTTGGACGTCTCCGACTCTTGTCGACGCTCGGTCTCTTGTTTCCAGGAGGTCCGCGCCAAGGTTAACGGCTCCTGGGTGCTTTCCTCCGCTTTAACCAAATGGCTATTGCTGTGGTTACTGCTCAAGGGCAGGGTTCTGTTTTTTTGGTGTCACCGTTCATTTCACCAGAGCGGTTGGTGCCTCCGGGGCCGGAGGCCTTGGGCTTCAGCCATGTCATTGTGCAGGGTGGCCACGGTCTTCCTTGCACTCTTTACCAGGTTCTCCTGAGTGCGTACTCTGGCTTCGGCGGCGGCTGCTGCCTTGGGCCGCCTGGTTTTTGCAGGCGGCATTTCCTTGCTGCCTTCGGGTGCTTCACCTTGGTGCTGTGGTCCCTCCCCTCTTGGACTGCTTTTGAACGTCCCAAGGTCTTCTGTGTCCCCCAAGGAAACTGGGCGAGAAAACGAGATTTTTGTATTACTTACCAGTAAAATCTCTTTCTCGCTCTTTCCTTGGGGGACACAGCACCCACCCATTCTTTGGTTTTCTCTGCACGGTTTCAGAGTTGTTTTACCCGTTGGGTAGTTGGCTTGTTGGTTCCACTTTTGGACTTTGCCTTTTTTCACTACTTGGACACGCAACTGGCAGCCTTTCTCTCCAGGCTGAGGGTATAGCTGTGGAGGAGGGGCTTAACAGTTTTTTCTTAGTGTCACGCCTCCTAGGGAGATGAGCTATACCCAAGGTCTGCTGTGTCCCCCAAGGAAAGAGCGAGAAAGAGATTTTACTGGTAAGTAATACAAAAATCTCGTTTTTGTGTGTTTAGAACAGAGCTATATTTTGGTTACTGTGCAGATATAGTAAGCATACACATCTGCTGGTAACGTGCTTATATATGTATTTTTTTTTTTATATAGGGTCATTAAATGTTTACAGGAGGCAAATTGCCCTAACGTTCATTCCCAGTCATTGGCCTGTGTAATTGTCTGAACAACAAACTGTTACACTTTTTTTTTTTTTTTTTTTTGCATCTTGTGACATAAAAATCATCTTTTGGCGGAAGATCCCCCTATAAACGTGTTAACGTAAACAAAAACTCATGATGCGTAACAAATAACTTGGATCAGCTTGCTATATAGTAAATACTTACAAGCAGTAAAGCACCTTTTAGGCTATGGTCTCGTGGTCAGGTTTCCTGATGCAGCAGGCAGCACATTATAGAGCAGGAGATGCTGAGCATATAGTTTTTCTGGGAAAACATTCAGTGTAAATTCCTGCTCATTCTGGGCTTTGATGTCAAGGAGGCAGTCCTATCAGTGATTGCCTTCCATGACTGTATACAGAGATAGCTGTCAGTCACTGATGGGACCGCCTCCTTCACTTCAAAGCCCAAAGCAGGAATTTATAAATACGTTTCACTGAAACTTTGCTCTTAAAATTATATATCAATCTGCTCAACGCCTCCTGCTCTATAACATGCTACCTGTAGGTTACATTGCATATTAATGGTGACTGGTGGGGACTTCAGAACTGCACCCGGATATATTCCCTTTTTTCAGCAGCCTCTGAGATGAGCATCAGAGGTCTATAGCGCAGGGCAAGGGCTTTTGTGTTTACAAGCTTACACTTCTAGGCGGAGGCTACAAACATCTCCTAGCAACCATCAGTGAAAAACACCTTGCACCTTGACTGCATCCAGGTTACATCCTAATGCAATGTGTTTTTAAAGGGAACCTGTCACTGGGATTTTGTGTATAGAGCTGAGGACATGGGTTGCTAGATGGCCGCTATCCGCAATACATAGTCCCCATAGCATATGTTTCAAATTGTTATTTTTTACACAATAAAAGCACACAGCTATGGGGACTGGGTATTGCGGATGTGCTAGCGGCCATCTAGCAACCTATGTCCTCAGCTCTATACCCAAAATCCCGGCAACGGGTTCCCTTTAACAGAAGCCCCATTCACTTCTATGGGGCCAGGGCTGGGTGAAAAACTCAGAATATAGAACATGCTGCGATTATCACCCAATGCATTCATAATAATAATCAAAGATAAAAATAAAAACTCGTGTGCACAGACCCATTGAAATAAGGATTCAGTGCGGGTGCTATGCATTCACTTCATGCATCGCACCAGTGTGGAAAACGCTCTTGTGTGAAAGGGGCCTAAAGCTCCTTGGTACTCATTTTGCAGGTGCGCACGAACGATTCATAGGAAATGCTAATAGATGGCTATAATTGTATTCCAGGATGGTATGAAAACTCTTACTAGTTCTGGAAATCTGCGAAGTCTGGTTTCTGAAGATGCTTTAGCTGCTGATCAAGGTAAATCAGACACTGGTTCTGCTTACTGAGCCATTTGAGTTTTGTGAATCCCAAGAACTGTGGGGTGTTTTCAGTTGTAAACTAATACCAATGTATAATTCTAGGATGTAGTGACCAAAATCAGTTCTCTGCTTGGATATCCTTCTTTGAAATCTACAATGAATATGTGTATGACTTACTGGACCAGTTCTCTACATCAAAGAACCAAAAGAGGGCAACACTGAAGATTTGTGATGATCAGTTAGGCACTTCTTATGTGAAAGGTAGTGTGTGTGTGCGCGTTTTTTGGTAATCAAATGTAAATGCTTTGCCATGCACTTGCTGCATCTGCAGTGGCTCCTTTCTTAGAGCTCACTGAGGTCACATGACCTGTGATGTCAGCTTCTGTCCCTGCCCTGATGTTTCGTGCAAAAGCCTGAGAGCGCAGCTCTGTATCACTGTGCTGGCAACCCCTACCCCCCCTGCACTGCCATCTGCTGCTGTCTGCTCTCTCCCTGGATTCTTCAGGAAAAACTTTAACCCCTTCAGCACAGACTCGGGGCAGAAGGCTTTGAGTAGCTGCAGGCAGTGAGCAGACAAATGTTGGGCACAGGAGCTGACAGACTGGAGAAGTTGTGCAGAGCATTGCACAAGCAAGAACAGGTAGGGAGAAGATCCTGTGTGTGTCAGCGGTGTCATTGTACAGCTGGGACCTGTAGTCTTACACATACAATATGCTGCTCAGTATCCCCGCAGGCAGACATGTCACTCAGGGCAGCACTGTTGTTAATTGTCTTTGCAGAGTAGGAGGAGGGGCACAAAAACTCAGATTGTTATTGCAGGTAAACAAAAGGCCAAAAGAAAACCAGGGAAATGAGGAAATAATGATTATACTTACCGGTAATCTTATTTTTCCAGACCCCACAACAGCACCATAGAGAGAGGGATCCACCCCCAGGGACAGGAAACCTACAGAAATAAAAGGGTGGAGCCATCTCTTCCCATTCAGTGGATTACAGAGCAAGAGAGGGACTCCTACACCATTAATCATTCTGATCTGAACAGTATAAAAATCACAAACTATACAGATCTTGAGAAAGAGGAACATTTTTTATTTATTTTTTGCTACTCTATTAGAAAACAGAACCTATCACCAAGGGAGGGAATTAGGAAGGGTGCTGTCGTGGGGTCTGGAAAATCTGATTACCGGTAAGTGTAATCATAATTTTTTCCCCTCCCCACGACAGCACCATAGAGAGAATTGCAGAGGAAAGAACCCTTCCTAGGGAGGGACCACCGCTTGCAAAATCTTTCTCCCAAAAAAAGATCAGAGGAAGAGTGCAGATCCAAACGGTAGCGACGGAAAAAAGTAGAAGGTGAAGACAATGTGGCCGCCTTACAAATTTGCTCAATAGAAGCACCCGACCTTTCTGCCCAAGTGGAAACTGAGCGAGTAGAGTGAGCCTTCACCGAGATTGGTGGAGACAGGCCCTCCTCCAAGTAGGATTGTATGATGCCCAGTCTAAGCCACCTAGGCAGGGTACTTTCTCGTACTTTTTTCCATTGGAGGACACAGACCATGGGTATAGCTTAGAGGTATTAGTAGGAGGGACACTATGCAAATGAAAGAGCTCCTCCTCCTCGGGCTATACCCCCCGACTCCACCAGGAGGAACTCAGTCTTTGCTTAGTGTCTGGTGAAGGAGGTTGACACTCTCTGATTCTACTCCTTTTTGTTATTTTTATTCTAGATGGGGACACAGGTCGGCATGGCGCCTTCCTGGTCCCCCGTGGAGTGCCCGCCGCCGTCTTTGGGACGTTGCCTGGCTGCCTCCATTTCCCCCCAAGAAGATAAGAGGATCCGGGCTCGACCTGTTAGCTCCGGCATCCCACCAGCTGCTGGGACGCCTGCTGCCTACCCTCCTCCAGAGCACTGTTCTCCTGGATTAGGAGTCAGAAGTCTGAAGAGGCGCATCCCTGCTGGTCTGGACATCGAGGGAGCATGCTGAGCAGATAAGTATTGCCCAGTCCCTCCCCCTCCCTCTGTGTCTGTTTGTCTGTGGCTACCTGGGTGAGCTTGAAGAAGGATCCTGATGGGGCACTTTCTTCATTTTGGCACTGGAGTACTGGCATCTCTTCCCCCTTAAACGGTGGGCTTCAGCGCTTCTCTCGTCAGGCCTTGGCTGCTGCGCTCTCTCAGCGCCCGCCGGCAGGCCGCTCCTCCATGGCCTCGTTAACCCCTGCTGCACCACGTGAGGGGAGTCGTGGTGTTTGTTTAAATCGCGCGCGCGATTATTTTCGTGCATATTTTCGCGCGTGCGCTTATTTTCGCGCATATTTTCCCGCGCGCGCTTGTTTCACACGCTTTTTTCGCGCCATAATGACGCGTTCGGGGGGGGGGCGGAGCCTCGGCATGCCGCTCTGACTCTCCTTACACCGGAGACTCTGTTTGCTCACGGCCGTGCAGCTCCTCATCACTCTACTCAGTTTTATTATTTTCTTTCTAGATGGGGACACAGGTCGGCATGGCGCCTTCCTGGTCCCCCGTGGAGTGCCCGCCGCCGTCCTTGGACGCTGCCTGGCTGCCTCCATTGCCCCCCAAAGAAGACAAGTGGATCCGGGCTCGACCTGCAGCTCCGGTATCCCACCAGCTACTGGGTCTCCTGCTGCCACCCTCCACCAGAACACTGCACTCCTGGACAAGGAGTCAGAAGCCTGAAGAGGTGCATCCCTGCTGGTCCTGGAGTCGAGGGAGAAGATCTGCAGGAGCAGATAAGTATTACCTGCATCCCTGCCTTACCCCCCTCCTCCACGTCCCTTGGAGCCTGCGGTCCCCGCTTGGGCATCTGCCATGTCCCGCGCGGCCGCTAAATTGGTCTTAGTCGCCAAGGCAACCATGTCCTTTAATCCTGTGGCGCTAACGACTCCATCTCTCTGTGGTCCCCACAGTGGGTGCCTGACTACGAAGAGGCAGCGTGAGCGGCAGCATCCCACCTCGGATGTCTCCGTCTCTCCACCCCCCTCACCTCGCCTGTGGCGCTTTCGGACTGCTCTTCCCCCTCCCTAGGGAGAGTAATCCGAAGGGGAATTATCCGGCTCGGACGAGCCAGGTCCTTTTTGGACTATAGGGCATTTTCAAATCCTGTGACGCCAATCACCTCTCTAAGTGGTTTTCCACAGAAGACGCCCGACTACTAACAGGGAGCGTGAGCAGCAGCATCCCTCCTCGGATGGCTCCGTGGTTGGCGACCACCCCGCGGGTCCTTGCCACGGTCCTGGACCGCTCATGGCGCTTCTTCGTACCAGGGGCATTCCTTTGCTGCCCTATCGGGACGATATCCGGATAGAGGCCCCCCTCTCTACCGCAGACCAAGGACAGCGTCCGGATCACTGTTCAGACTCTGGAACGGTTCGGCTGGCTGGTAACTTTCCCAAACTCCTGCCTCTTTCCGTCCCAGAGGCTCTCCTTCCGGAGGATGATTTTGGACACCTCGGCTGCCAAAGTATTCTGCCAGCCTTCAAGTCCTCCCAGATCCAGGGGGCAGTGTCGCATCTGCTGCGCTCCCCGTGCCTCTCCATTCGGGAATACTTGCAGGTTCTGGGTCTTATGGTAGCCTCTTTCGAGGCCTTCCATATGCCCAGTTTCACACTCGCCTGGCGCAACAGGAGATCCTTTACCTTTCAGCGGGTTCGGGCAGCTCTCCCTTGGTGGCTGTTCCCGATGAACCTGAGGTCGGGGAGTTCCTTTCTCACATTCTCCTGGACGATCGTCACCACCGATGCCAGCATCCTGGGTTGGGGGGGCGTTTTCCAGTCTCGCACGGTTCAAGGGATTTGGTCGGCGGCAGAGTCTCGCCTTCCAATCAACTTTCTGGAACTGAGGGCGATTTTTTTCCGCTCTCTCTCTCTCCAATTGGATCTCTCTCCTTGCGGGCCTCCCAGTGCGGGTTCAAACGGGCAATGCCGCAGGCCGTGGCCTATATCGACCATCAGGGCGGGACCCGCAGCCGGATGGTGATGCAGGAGGTGAAGAGAATTCTGACGTGGGCGGAGACGCACGTTCCGGTGTTGTCAGCAGTTTACATTCCAGGAGGGGACAACTGGACAGCGGACTTCTGGACAGCGGACTTTCTAAGCCACAACAAGGTGGATCCAAGCGAAGTGGTCTCTGCATCCAGAAGTGTTCGAAGAAATCTGCCACAGATGGGACCGTCCGGATGTGGACTTAATGGCAGTCCGGGTTCAACAACAAGATCCCAGTGGTCCTGGCTCGCGGCCCGAGATCTGAAGGCGTACGGATGGATGCTGCAGGTGTCTCCGTGGCAGGACTTCAGCCTCCTCTGTTTTCCTCTCCTACCAAAGGGTCTACGCCAGTTCGAGGCGGAAGGGAATCCGACCGTTCTCATCGCCCCAGAGTGGCCTCGCCAGCGCGTGGTTTTTCGGACGTGGCTCGGTTGCTGGCGGACGCCCCATGGCCTCTTGCCGACAGACAGGACCTACTGTCTCAGGGCCCGTTCTTCCACCAGAATTTACGGTCTCTTCGTTTACCGGCGTGACTGTTGAAACCGCCATCCTGATGAAGATGGGGTTCTCGGATTCAGTGGTTAGGACCATGATCAGTCCGGGGAAGTCTTATTCCTCCCGGATTTACTATCGTACCTGGATGGCCTTCCTGTCTTTTTGTGAGGGTTCGGGGTTCCCTCCCCTTCGTTTTTCCATCTTGATGGTACTGTCTTTTCTTCAGTCTGGGCTTGTGCAGGGACTGTCGCTTAGTTCCCTGTAAGGTCAGGTTTCGGCGCGGGCCGTCAGGGATCCCTTGCTCTTAAGGGTCCGGTGGTGACCTTTCTTCAGGGGGTGGCGCATTCGGTTCCCCGTATGTTCCCCCTTTGTCTCCTTGGGATCTCAATTTGGTTCTGCGCGCTCTGCAGTCGGCCCCCTTCGAGCCTTTGAGGAGGGTCTCTCTGACTGTTCTCATCTGGAAAGAGGTCTTCCTTGTGACCATAGCTTCTGATACAGCTACATGGCGTAGTGATTAAAGTTCTGGGCTATTATGCAGTGGCTGTGAGTTCACATCCCATCACAAGCTTTTAAGTCAGACTGGTGTCGAAGCTGGCCGCTCTTTCCTGTCAGGAGCCTTTCTGGTTTTCCACCAGGTTTAAGTTGTGCTCCGTCCAGTCCCCTTCTTTTTGCCCAGGGTGGTCTCTCCCTTCCACCTTGATGAGGATCTTGTCCTGCCTTCCTTTTGTCCTTCTCCGGCTAACCCCAAGGAACGCACTCTGCATTCCCTGGATGTTGTACGGGTCCTGAAGGTGTATCTCGCGGCTACTGCTTCCGTCCGCCGTTCATGGCGCTCTGGATCTGCTTGGCTATTTCCGCGGCTTGTCGCGCTTGTGGTGGAGTTCCCCCGGCTAGGATTGCCGCTCACTCCACTAGGGCGGTGGGGGCTTCCTGGGCAAGACGCAATCGTGCCTCTGCGTCTCAGCTGTGTACGGCGGCCACCTGGTCGTCCTTGCATACCTTTGCAAATTTTTGTCAGTTGCATTCACTGGCTTCGGCTGATGCGGCTTTGGCCGCAGGGTTTTGCAGGCTGTGGTTCCTGTTTGACCGTTGGGCGTTCCTCCTGGCGGTGCTGATATTTTTTCCCACCCCATGGACTGCTTTTGGACGTCCCATGGTCTGTGTCCCCCAATGGAAAAAAGTACGAGAAAAGGAGATTTTTGTGAAACTCACCTGTAAAATCTTTTTCTCGTCTTTTCCATTGGGGGACACAGCTCCCACCCATTATTCCTGTTGCAGGAGGGGTCTTTAGTTCAGTTTTCTGTTTCTGGTTGGACCTTATGGCTTGGTCCGATGGTTTCCATGATTTTTTTTCTTGCTCCTTCTCCTACTGCTTGTGCAACGCCTGAGTTCCTCCTGGTGGAGTCGGGGGGTATAGCCCGAGGAGGAGGAGCTCTTTCATTTGCATAGTGTCCCTCCTACTAATACCTCTAAGCTATACCCATGGTCTGTGTTCCCCAATGGAAAAGACGAGAAAAAGATTTTACAGGTGAGTTTCACAAAAATCTCCTTTTTGAACTGGGGACCATAGACCCTGAAAATTGTGTTCTCGAACGTGGGCATCCCACCCCCAAGGGCTCGCATCTGTGGTCAGGACAATAGGATCTGGGTAGGACTATGGAACTCCCTGAACTAGAATGTCCCTGTCCAGCCACCAAGATAGACTCCTTCTGGTCGTGTCTGAAATTTTTATCCTGACATCCAATATCCCCTTGTGCTTTTTGAATGCTGTCAAGATCTCTGATTGTAAATGACTGGAATGAAGTTGGGGCCCACTTCACTGTCGGGATGCAGGAAATCAGAGATCCTAGGACAGACATGGCCTTTCGAAGAGTCAGGGAGGTGGAAGAGAGGGATTTGACTTGATTCCAGATTTTTTTCTTTTTTTATTTTTTTTTCTTCTGTGAGTCTGAGTTCAAAACTAGGCCAAGGAACCTCTATCTTTACAGGTTTCAATCTGGATTTTTTGTAGTTTACTATCTAACCTAGTTCCTGAAAGGTCTGAACGTTCTTTTCGCAATCCAGCTGGGAACTCGCTAGAATTAGAAAGTCGTCCAGATATGGAACTATAAAAATATTTTTCATTCTTATAAACTACACCATCTCTGCCACTACTTTCGTAAATATCCTTGGGGCCATGGACAGGCCACAGGGTAATGCCTGGAATTGATATTGCCGAATCTGACCCTCTATCGGAATCGCCATTCTCAGGAATTTTTTAAACCTCTGGTGCATGGGGATATGGAAATAAGCGTCCTTTAAATCCATCACTGCCATGAAACAATGAGGAAAAGAAGCTGGATCATATTTCTCATTGTTTCCATCTTGAACTTTTTAAAAACCAGAAATTTGTTCAAATCCCTGAGATTGATGATAGTCCTGTGTGTACCTTCTGGTTTTGGAACCAGAAACAGGTGGGAGAAAAAACCCTTCTGGAGGAACGGGAATCAAAACATTCTTCTTGATAAGGTCCAAAACTTCTTCTTTTATTATGGGAAAACAGCCTCTTACACAAATGCTTTTTGTAATGACTAATCTTAGCGGAGGCAAAGTATGGAATTCTGGTTTTAGACCTGAATGAATAATATCCAAGACCCAAGGCCCTGCAATCCTTTCCCAGGCCGCCTAGAAGAATTTTAGCCTTCCTCCCACCTCTAACCTGGCGTCATTGTTGGGGTTATTTTTTATTAGTAGAGGAAGACTTTCCGAATAGGAATCCTTTCCCCCAAAAAATTATTGGATCTAAATCTCTGATCTTTATCCCTGCCTGGTATTCTGCCCATATTACCTCTATAGGGACGAAAGGACTGCCTATTCCTGGAACCAAAGACCGCAGCAGGATTAGGGACTAGAAACCTTTTCTTCTTATCGGCTGCTTTTTCTAAAAAGGTCATCTAACTCTGGTCCAAACAAAAATTCTCCCTGGCAGGGGATATTACATAACCTTTGTTTGGAGGCTATATTACCCCCACTCCAACTTTTTAACCAAAGAGCCCTACAATCAGAATTGGTGAGGGAGGCCGACTGCACGCTAAGCTTAATCAAATCAACTGACGCATCTGTTAAGAAGTCAGCTGCTTTTTGTAAAGTTGGCAAGGAGGATAAAATCTGATCCCTAGGGGCTCTTTCTTTTGATTGCACTTCTAGCTGCTGTAACCAGAGAGCTAAAGTCCTAGCCGTGACTGTAGCCGCTACGGCAGGGCAAAAGGATAAGGTAGAGGCCTCCCAGGCACCCCTAAGGAAGGTTTCAGCCTCCTTGTCTAAGGGCTCTTTAAGCATACCAGTATCTTCAGAGGGAAGCAAGGATTTTTTTAGACTACTTAGAGATGGCAACATCAATCTTGGGGGCTTTCCCCAAGAGGAAGAAGCTACCTCTTCAAATGGATATTTACATTTAAAGGCCCTAGAGGCAAATACTTTCCTGCCTGGCTTCCTCCATTCCCTCCGAATTAAGGACCTAATACTGCCATGTACGGGAAAACACTGACCCTTCCTTTCCTGTAACCCCCTCAAACAGTCTGCTACAGTTTTATCCGCCTTAACATCCTCAATGTTCATGGTAGATCTTATGACTTTCAATAGTTTATCCGTATCTTCTGAAGTAAAAAAGGTATTGGACGTACTCGTCTTCAGATGAGGAACCAGATGAGGACGGCCCTGGTGATGTCACTGTCTGGCGAGAAGTCCCGGGATAGACCAAATTTTGCACGTTTATCCTTAACAGATGTTCTTGCCTGACTTTAGGGAATTTTTAACTTCCGTCTTAATGAGTGATCTAATGTTTTCTAACAAGGATGGTGATTCGTCCGAAATGGTCTTATCGATGCATATCTGGCACAATTTTTTCCCATAAGAGGAGAGTTCTGCACAGCGCACACTCTGTGGGACAGATTTATCATTACTGACAGCTCACTCCACTTTCACATATGGCTAAAGTCAGTTTTAGCCAAGTCGGATTTATAATCGGCCCTTTAAGACGGTAGCAGTTTATCCGTCAGTAAGCAGCTTTACAAAAGTCGCACATCTTTACGAAAAAGTCTCATGTTCTATTAAAAAGTCTCATAAAATAAGCATGGTCCTCACTGGAGTGAAATTGCGCCTTTTTTGATACTTTTTAAATGGTCCAAATAGTAAATCTGTCTAGAGATTCATTTACATAAGAAAACACGCCCACTTTCAGAAAACTGGCGAGCATAGTGCAGAGCAAATTTTGTGCGCAGTTTTAGCGTTTGTGCATTTTTTTGCGACTTTTTCACTCCATTTTTTCTGACTTGAGCTAATGATCAATCTGGCCCTTTTTTTTTTTTTTGCTAGCATTTTCATCGGTTTTGTCACCACCAGACATCTGAGAAGCTCTGACAGACGTCTTTCAGAACCTCCTCCTTGAGGTTCCTTTTTGTTTTGCTTTCATTTTCTCATCTAGTTAGCCTCTCTCAGCTGTCATGTAGTTGCACAATTGTACGCTAAACTGGAAAAATGTGTCTGCGGTTCCAGAAATTCAATTTCTGGGGTTTCTTCTCTCTCTCTCCGCTTCTGGTTTTCGCATGGACCCCAAGAAGTTCCGCGCTGTGCTTGAGTGGGAGCTTCCTGAGAATCGGAAGGCGCTGATGCGGTTTTTGGGTTTTGCCAATTATCACAGGAAGTTTATTTTGAATTATTCCTGTTGTTAAACCACTCACTGATATGACTAGAAAGGGGGTAGATTTTTCCTCCTGGTCGGTAGAGGCGCGTAAGGACTTTTCTAATATCAAGGAGAGTTTTGCTTCCGCTCCCATCTTGGTACAACCTGATATTTCTCTACCCTTCATAGTTGAGGTTGATGCTTCTGAGGTGGGTGTGGGTGCGGTCTTGTCTCAGGGTCCCTCTCCTGCCAAATGGCAACCGTGTGCCTTTTTCTCGAAGAAACTCTCCTCCGCAGAGAGAAATTACGATGTGGGAAATAGGGAGTTGTTGGCCATCAAGTTGGCTTTTGAGGAATGGCGCCATTGGCTAGAGGGAGCCAGACACCCTATTACCGTGTTTACTGACCATAAGAATCTGGCCTACTTGGAGTCAGCCAAGCGTCTGAACCAGAGACAGGCCAGATGGTCTTTGTTCTTTTCAAGGTTTAATTTGTTGTCACGTTCCGCCCTGGGGTTAAGAATGTGAAGGTGGATGCCCTGTCACGTTGTTTCCCGGGAGGTGGGAATTTTGAAGACCCGGGTCCCATTTTGGCTGAAGGTGTGGTGGTCTCTGCTCTTCATCCTGAATTGGAGGCAGAGGTTCAGGTAGCCCAGTCAGAGGCTCCTGATCTTTATCCGCCTTCTGGAAGGCTTTCTGTTCTCGCTTGGGGGTTCGGTTGTCATTCTCTTCTGCTTTCCACCCGCAGTCGAATGGCCAGACAGAGCGCATCAATCAGAATCTGGAGACATATCTGCGCTGTTTTGTGGCGGAGGATTGGTGTTCTTTTTTGTCCCTTGCTGAGTTTGCGTTAAATAACAGTCGTCAGGAGTCCTCTGATAAGTCACCATTTTTTTGGTGCATATGGGTTTCATCCACAGTTTGGGACATTCTCTGGAGAGGGGTCTTCTGGTTTACCTGATGAGGACAGATTCTCCTAGTCTTTGTCATCTATTTGGCAAAAGATTCAGGATATTCTAAAGAGCATGAGTGAGAGATATAAGCGTGTGGCGGATAAGAGACGTGTGCCTGGTCCGGACCTGAATGTTGGTGATCTGGTGTGGTTGTCTACTAAGAATATCAAATTGAAGGTTCCCTCCTGGAAGTTGGGTCCTAAGTTTATTGGGCCTTACAAAATCTTGTCCGTCATCAATCCTGTTGCCTACCGTCTTGATCTTCCTCAGACTTGGAAAATCCATAATGTTTTTCATAAGTCCTTATTAAAACCTTATGTCCAAGCCATTGTACCTTCGTCTTTGCCTCCTCCTCCGATTGTGGTTGATGGTAATCTTGAATTTCAGGTCTCTAGGATTGTGGATTCTCGTGTTGTCTGCGGTTCTCTCCAGTACCTCGTTCATTGGGAGGGTTATGGTCCTGAGGAGAGGATGTGGGTCCCAGTGACGGACATTAAGGCCACTCGTCTCATCAGGGCTTTCCATAGGTCTCATCCTGAGAAGGTGGGCTCTGAGTTTCCGGAGTCCACTTGTAGAAGGAGGGGTACTGTCACCACCAGACATCTGAGAAGCTCTGACAGACGTCTTTCAGAACCTCCTTGAGGTTCCTTTTTGTTTTTGCTTTCATTTTCTCATCTCGTTAGCCTCTCTCAGCTGTCATGTAGTTGCACTGATTGCATCCCTTTAAATTCCTTCCCATACTGCATCACTTTGCGGTTTATTTCCTGGAGTGTGTGTGCATGCTGATCCTACTTCTGAGTCTTCTACAGATAAGTTTTTTGTTCGTTCATTTGTGTTCTCCTGTTTGCTGGATCCCAGGTGACCCTGACTCCCTCCGTATCTAGTGTAGGGAGCCGGTGGTCGTGTCCCCTCACTATTATAGGGTGTTCAGGTGTTATGCAGTCGAGGTATGAGGATATGCGATCATCTACCATTGGGATTTTCACATAGGCTGAGCAGTTGGGGAGAGAGCCAGGTCTGATGCAGGGCTCTCCCTTTTGTTCCTTAGTTTTGGATCCAGTCAGTCGGATCTTCATTTTCTGTCTTCTAGTTTCCTGGACACCTACCGTGACAGGTTTAGGCTGGAAAAAAGAGAGTACAACAAAGTGCAATATTATAGAAAAGGCCAAATAACTGAGCCACTTACCCCCATGAAGATCGATGAACTACCAGGATGGGATTCACTAAACCCTCAGCAGATTCCTGTCTTCTCTCTTCCATTTGTATTCTATACACTTATGGAAAAAAAAGATAGTTAATCTATTTGGCCCATAGCCTTGTTACATAAGTAACAACTGCCAGGAGGCTCCTACATGTAGACAAGCACAGACCATCCTGTATAGGCTCACAGACTGGTCTGGCTTGCACCTCTTAAATACAAAAAGACTGCGTCAATGACCTATCTGCTGCTTTAGAAACCGGAAGACAGTGTGATGTGCGGTCCTCGCTGGAGCTCCAGAGGAAAAACCGGAAGTGCGTCATGCCCTCCGCGTACCGGAAGTGATCACCCCACGTGTCCGGAAGCCCTTCACACTCCAACCCAAATTCAAGTGGTAGAGCCTCGCATCCAAGGATGACCACTTTACTGCCGCCTAGATGGCGCTTCCCATGGGGCAGAGCTCTCCCTGAGAGTTAACCCACATGCCTGGAGCACCTCTGTATCCTAGGGTCCTGTCGGCCTGCCCAGCAACGCAACCGTCAGCCCGCTAGGAAACGCCTAGGAAGCAAAGACCGACGATAAGACCTAAAAAGGAAAAATTGTAGATCTCCCACTCCAGGGACAGGAAACCACTGAATGGGAGGGGAGGCTACCACCCTTTTATTTCTGTAGGTTTCCTTTTTCTTTTTCTTTTTTTTTTTTCCCCCGTAACTCAACCCTTTTAGCTAGAACAAAAGCAGTAGTTGTCATATGACAAGATGGCAGCTAACAGATTTTAGGGTGCTGCCACATCACTGTTTAACTTGTAAATTCAGGTCTGTCTTTACAGTCTTAAAATACCATTACAAAAATGGTCTATGTTGGAACATTTTATAATTTCCTATTGGTCAGCATGTAATAACTGGCCGCATCCCTTTTTTAATTTTATATATTTTTTTTTGGCCTCATTCACACAGCCGTTGCCATCATGGATGTGGATCCATTCACTTAAATGGGTCTGCAATCTGGAGTTGCGGTGCGGAACGGAGGCACGGGACCCCGCCGAAGCACTACGGAGTGCTTCCGTGGTGTTTCTGTCCGTGCCATAGTGCGGATGGATCACTGACCCATACAAGTTGAATAGGTCTTAATCTGTCCCGGCCGCCACACGGATGTTGCCTGTGCATTGGGGGCTGAAAAATTGCATTCCCAATGCACGGAACAGCCGCACAACGGCTGTGTGCATGAGGCATTTTTGTGGCGGGTTTTATTTTATTTTTGGCAAAAAGCAGATGAGTGTTTGAAAGGAATACAAATTCTAAAGGAAGGACTTGTCTGTCTTGCTGGATCCACTTTTTGCTGTGGCAACTAAAAATTGCATAAAAAATATTCTGTGTACTGTAGACACTTGAAGACACTACTTGTACTGGTTGTACTATCTATTTATTGAGCTGCAAATTACAATAAAAATGATCTGATTTAAAAAAAAGTGCATTGAAAATGCCACAAGGCTGTCTGTGGCACAACTCTTACATGTGTGTGTGTGTGTATAATAAAATATATATATAATTTTGCACACCTTTTTAGTTTTAATTTGACTATTTCAATTTATATATCTAAAATATATATTTTAAAATTTGTTAGATTTGAAGTGGTTTAATATCACTAGCACAGAGGAAGCATGTAAAATACTGCAAATTGGCAACAAGAATCGAAGCTTAGCATCAACCAAAATGAATCAGCAGTCAAGTAGAAGGTAAGATATTAGTAAGACTTATTTGGATTGTTTGACTGTACGCTTAAAAGGGCTAGCCAAGATGGGAATAACAAACAGTAAGCGACAGACAGAGAACGGGAATGGCCAAGCAACCGGTGCTTCTGTGTTCAGAACTCCCATTAAAGGGGTTCTCCAGGAATTAAAAAAAAAAAAAATTACTGAAAATACTTAAATATTACTTTTATTATAAATATATTTCCAAATGCCTTTTATTTAATTATGATGGCTTGTTTTTCTCTGGGGAGCAATCAGGGGAAATGTCCTAAACACACAGCAGGACATATTACTGCAATCTGCTCTACTTATCACAGTTTAGTATGATCATTCCTACAGAGATATAGTTGGCATTCATGAGGGGACATGGAATACAGAAAAGAAATGGGGTTGTGGCTGATGAGCATCAGCACTTGTAAGCAGTCTCCATTACCACAGTCTCAGTCCTCTCTGTACTAAATGTCTCCTCATGAACTCCATTTCCACAGAGATTCAGCTGAAGTTCTTATCTGTATTCAGGATTATAATCCAGACAGCTCTTAGCTCAATGTTGTGAAGTAACTTGTGCTATTTAGTGCTACTATAGTCTAGTTATTTCCATATTAGTCCCACTAGGATCTGTTATAACTGGTATAATCTGAATGGCTAATATATAGCATCAGAGACTGTAGTATTTCTATATAAGCAGAAGAACTGTTGATATTGCCCCCAGCTGTTTTCCAGTATCTATTTTCCAGCTGACTTCTCCCTTTTGCTTTCTGGCAATATTCAATATTTGTGATATATGAATTGAGATATAATCTTGTATACTATTTGATGAACCTTTTTGTAAGTTCAATGATTTTTCTTTAATGTATGTATGATCATAGGTGTCTATGGGCTCCAGTGCACTAGAATTTTTGAGGTTATAAGTTGTTTATAGTATAGATTTGATCTGTATGTGTCCTAGGAAATGAGCCACTCGCCTATGTTTCCTTTTCACAAAATGGCTGACACAGCACCTCAAGTGCCGTTTCTCAGGCAAAAACTATCGGAAGTAAATGAACCTCTGTGTTCTCTGCAAGATTTCTGAGACTGTTTTAGGAACAAGAATTATTTCCGCAAACACAATTATCAATCTTTTTATCTATTTCTGAAACAAGCGGCAATTATAATTTTTTTTCGGATTTACCATGTTCCTTTTAATTAGCATATTGCAGAATTGTGAGTATTTGCTAAAGATGCGTATAAAATGCTATGACATTAATACACTATCTTTTTTATTTTTTAGTCACAGTATTTTTACCATTCGACTTATCAAGTTAAGCCATGGTGATGACCCTAGCATTCTTGGCGTTTCAGAGTAAGTGAAAATGCAGCATTTAATTTTAGGTGAAGTATAAGGTAAGGGCTTTTTCACATGACTCCTAATGGAACAGATACAAATTGCTCACAATATCCTATTCAAACAAATTAAACTTAACATTTTTTTTGCTCTGATGGAACAGAATTATGGTAAACGAAACTCTGATGTGAACAGCCACAGCGCTGGCTTATATTTTAGTCCGAGCATAATATCTTTCAGGCAAACTCAATTCACACTACTTAACAGCCATGTCTTCTCTGTGCAGAATGTCTTTGTGTGACTTGGCTGGATCTGAACGTTGTAATAAAACGCAAACTGTTGGTGATAGGTTGAAAGAAGCTGGAAATATAAATAACTCTCTTCTCATCCTTGGCAAATGCATTGCAGGTCTGAAACAGAGCCAGAACCCAAAGTAAGTTTGTAGTACGGTATAGCCAGGTATGTCCACAAAGTGCATATGCTTGGCAGCTAATTGATGTGCTTTCTGAATTATGCAACAGTTTGTTCTTGTGTTAAATCAATAATGTGTATATATTTTTTTTCTGTACAATGCCTAATGGTGTAGTAGGGTCTATTGAATACAAATGTTTGTGTACTAAACAGGCACATAGATGCTCTGATAGCCACAGATTTTTTCCATAATTGTCAGTTGCAGATGACCCAATAATTGACAATTGTAGTTAAATCTATTGCTGACATTAAGTGCGCACCTGTGTTCTGGTTCTGACAAAGCTGCCAGATTGATTTGATGTACTGCTCCAAATTAATTAAGATACGTGCACGGAGAGATCAGACAGACAACTCACTACATGGAGTTAATCAGTATCTCTGGTTTATTTCTGAAAACAACATGGGTTTCATGAGAGGAGGGAGTGGGAGGGGGGGTGAAAGATAAAGTATATATTTTCTATTGGCTATGAACTCTCTACTTTTCTGTAACCTTGACGGCCAGAGGAAATTCCTTCTCCCTCCCCCCTGGGTGAAACCGTTACTTCTATCTTTGTAGCTGCTTGCTTGAGCTGAACAGAAACCACAAAGAAACACATGATAAAAACACAAAGTAAGATTCTAGTTTATAGGTGTTGGCTGAATGCCTGGCCACCATCTTAGCTCAACAAGCAAGTATCCATTTTGTATCAATAGTCCATAACAGTCCCCCCTTGGAGACTTGATTGTAGACTTTCCCTTCTCCTAGCGAATCCCCTGGGCATACCATTCGTATCCTCTTCACCCGCAGTGGCGACAACCTACCCCTTATAGGTAGGCTCCCGGTTGCTCGGACTTGTGGTAATACCCTGGCATTCATCTCACCCTATCTCAGCCAGGCATCATTGTGAGGAGGGGGAGCTGTGTTGAACGATGTTTCCTTCTGTCCTTCCTCATCGTAGAGGAGCATAATAGTTCGTTCATCAGTTTTCTTCATTCTTTGAAAAGCGGGTCACACAAATAAGAACGAGCTTAATCACTACATATATCACCAGTATTATTAGGGCTACCTGCAATATTACCTGGACAATTCCCATGAGCCAACCCCCAATACCTTTGAACCAGTTATTGGGGTTAAGGGAAGAGAAGGTATCAGACCACCATGTATCTTTACCAGCTTTATGCGCGTCCAGCCATTTATCTCTTAAATCCGCCATTTTCTCTATACCCACCTTAACTTGCAAATTACCCTGCGGGTCTATGTAATGGCAACAAGAGGGTCCCACAACCTGGCACATACCTCCATCTTTAGCTGTAACATAATCTAGAACTAATGTGTGTTGGTTGGTGACAATGATTAACTGGTTTTGCACAATGTTTGAGGTATTCATAAGTCTCATCTCTTCCCATATTTGGTCATCCAGGTCTGTTGCTACTACCAGATGATCCCACATCTGCGCTATCATGGGATATATGAAGATGGAACTAACAATTTTGTTGGTAATGCTCATCTCTACTACATGTGGCTTGCCATTTGGTCTGGGTGTGTTATCTTTGGCCCTATGATACAAGGTGTGTTTAGGTACTGCATTTATGCCAATTTCAGAGTGTGGTACTATAAAGGTGGCAGGAGTAAGCCTGGCGATGGTGCACAGTCCTGTGACATTCTGGGATAACCATTTGTACACTTTGTGTCCACAAACTAAGTATATATCTTCTGGAACTTCTGTGCTATTGAATAATCGGGTAATTAGTTTGGCTAATTGTGTCCCTTTCGCCAACTCATATCCTTTTGACTGACTTTCGGTGTCGTTAGCTAATATACCTGTCAGGAGATCCTGTACAGTACGGTTGTTACAGGGCAGATCCTTTCCGTTCTCAGCATCTACACCAATACACTGCACGTGGCTGTCTGTTTTTGAATCATTGCAACCTGAGTGTATGTGTGGACTAAATGTCATACCTTTGGTTTGTACTTGGAGACAATAACAGTGTGTCCAGCTAGGAAAACATGTGACATTAGCCCAGTGTCCCTCTTGCCAAGGAGTAGAGCTATAATCTACCGAGGGGCCTGATCTGTTTATCATGAGCCATGGGGCATCTGCCCACCCTGCAACAGGTAAGGCTACTTCCCTGTCCTTGTTTGTACTGGATTTAACTTGGTGTATGCTAGTGAGAAATATGGTAGAATTAGACAGGTCAATCAGTTCAGAAAGTTCCAAGGGAATTGCAACATAAGGCATACTGGTTGAACTCACGGGACTGTGGGTACAGATCCAACAATCTGAGTGTCTCAACCCCTGGACTAGAATTTGATGGTGCCGTGTCAGTGAATTGTCCCATTCATCACCCAGTGGCGTGAACACTGCAGATATGCCCACTGTCAAAGTCATGATCAGTATGTGAATCCTCATGGCTTATTGTTCCAGGGTCGTCGGGACAGCCTTTACTCTTTTACAATGTGAGGTGTGGATCCAGGTAAGCCTCCATCGAGTTTCACAGAGGTCGGGGTAGTCAGCAACACCTGGTAAGGCCCCTTGTATCGTGGTTCGAGGGCGTTTCTGACGTGTTTCTTGACCACCACCCACTCTCCAGGTTTGAGAGTGTGTATTCCCTCTAGGGAGTCAGGATCTGGAATGGAAGAGAAAACTTGTGCACATATATTAGACAATTGTTTACTATGGGCAATCACATATTTAGCAACAGATTCATAATGCATTTGCAATTGCTGTGGGAAGTACTGTCCCATCCTAGGCCGTGTCCTAAACAAAATTTGGTGTGGAGGCCTAGGGGTGTGTCTAACTGAAAATAGTGCTATTGGCAGGCATTGTACCCAACTGAGCCCTGTCTCCCCAGTCATTTTCAGCATCTTGGACTTCAGTACCCCGTTCAGTCGTTTGACTTTGTCGCCGCTTTGGGGTCTGTAGGGTGTGTGATAGGCTAAGTGTGACCCTACCATCTTCCAGACTTCTTGGGTTAATCTAGCAGTGAATGCTGGGCCCTGATCACTCTCAATGACCTCAGGTACTCCGAACCTACAGACAAGCTCCTGCATCAGTTTTTTTGCAGTAGTGGTTGCTGTCTGGTTTCGGACGGGGTAGGCTTCTGGCCACCCAGAGAACAAGTCTATCACTACTAGCACATATTGAAACCCTTGGCACATTGGCATCTGGATGTGGTCAATTTGAATCCGTTGGAACGGGTACTGGGCTTTGGGGAGACATTTGGTTGGTGTAGGCTCAGGTCTTCCCGGGTTGCACTGCGCACAGATGAGGCAAGACTGAGTATGCCTCACCAGGACAGGGGTTATCCCTGGGGCCATTGTCTATTAGTTCTTTCATGATGGTCTTAGATTGGTGGGTGGGCCCATGAGCTATTGAAGCTATCAGAGGATAGAGAGCTTTGGGCAGAGATGCTCTCCTTCCTTGGGTCCACAGTCCAGATTCTTTCTCTTCTTGGGCTGACTCTTTTAGCCAATCCAATTTTTCTTGTGGCGTGGCCTGTTTCTGTATTTGTTTCAGGAGGTCCCATGTGATTTCTTCTTGTTCCAGGTCTTCCTGTGTTATCATAATCTGGTCTGACTGGACTCTTTCCTCTTTCACTGCTGCTTCCTTTGCTGCTTGATCAGCTAGGGCCTTTCCTCTGGCCTCAGAGGTGTCAGCTCGAGTGTGCCTGTAGATCAATAAAATCTTCAGAATCTCCATTATACTCCCCCCTTGGAAGAGGAAGGAGTGCAGCAGGATGGAGGATGTGGCACCTCTGAATGGTGACATTATCTGGCAGAAGCAAACTACACGGAAGCCGGAGGTGGCGCTGTGCAGTGAGGTGTTTAGGTTGAGTCTGCTGGAGGATGGCAGAAATGTCATGGGGAGCCAGAATAGTGAGGGGATGACCCAGCACAACGTCAGATGTGACGTTTAGAAGAGAGCTGGCAGCATGGATAGCTCTGACACAGGAAGGGGCTTCTCTGGCTACTGGGTCCAGTCTCTTTGTATGGTAGGACTTTGGGGTCCTTCAGGGTCACAGTGACTGGTGGGACACTGAGGTATCCAATATCCTGGGGTCCTCTGGCCCAGAGAGTATTGGGGATGAGGTGCAAAATGGTTTGCAGCGAATCCCCTTGCTCATATAAATCAGTGCAGAATTTTATTGTCAGACATCCGGCAGCCGTGGGTGTCACATAATTTGAGTGAAAACCACAAAGACCAAGAAGCGAGACAGTTTCTTATCAGAAAGAGGAGCTTAAACTAACACAGCAGAAACTAACATTTCTGTGAAAAGAAAAAAGGTGGGGGTCAACTGATCCCCCGCAGCTGTCCTGCAATGTGGTGGAATGATCTGCATGGAATGATCTGCAAATTTAGCTTTTGTCCATTTCTGTAGTTGTTCTATAAAGAATTCTCCAGACTCATGATCTTGGGGGTCAAAGTTAGCACCTTTTAAGTTCAGGGATGTGGATTTGATCCATTATCAGTGAGGAGTATTCACCTGTCTTGTTTTCCACTATACTTTGCAGGTCCGACCATGTGCACCCATAGGTTTGATGCACTTGGGACAGTTTCCTGAAAAAGGGCATGGGATGGGTCTCAGGGTCAGGCAGTAAATTCACTATGGTGAATAACTGTTGTGGGGTGAAAGACACATATTTTGGTGGTCCCTGTGGCCGGTTAAGTGCTAGGGCTTCTTTCAGTGTCTCAAGGTTTCCCTGCTCAATTTTCTGTAAGTTCTTTTGTAACTCTGTAATCTGACCCTGCAGTATTTGATCTTGTGAACGTCGTGATGGGCGCACGGTCATGGGTACAGTCCACTGTGGTGCCAGGGGTAAAGTTGGCGGATCCCCGTAGTCTGTCGGGGTACCCCGCGAAGGAGTCTGCATATTACCCGGTGCATTTTGTATGCCCATTGTGGATTCTGCAGCACCGTCTGCATCCCCCTGTTCTGCTTCATCAGGTTGCCCCCCTACCATTATAGGAGTAAGGGTGGCAGGTGAGTGGGGTAGCATGAATGTACCGTCCGGGTTTATCATCGGGTACAAGGTAGTAGGAAGGGGCAAGGGTGACATAGGAGTGACGGGGGGGTCCGGACCGAATGATATTAAAGGTCCGTTCATGGGCGTTGCCTGGGGACAAGATGGCGCTGTAGCTAACACGGGAAGTGATGGGACGTGCCGGGGAGTAGTTACCAAGGTGTGGTTTTGTGGGTGGGGAACCCCACAGGGAAGGCACGTATCACGGGAGGAGGGATTCTGTTGACCACATGTTTTGCAGGTCCACCCACCTGCTTTCTTCCCGGCGCCATTATAGGGTGGTGGCTAGTCATGTATCAATGCAACACCAGGCTTACAGAAATATCTCTGTCTTTTCTCATCAAAATTTAGTTCCCCCCCGGTCTGTTCAAATTCTTTACTACAGTCCAACCACACACGGACCATGTCTGTCAATTTAATCATCTTCTAACTTCCCTCTCTTCTCGTTTAACAACACTTGCCAGGTAGCACTACATAGGATGCCTCCTTTACAGACACCTTTAACTCTTCTCCAACTTACTTAATCCTTTTATGAGGATGCCTCCTTTACAGACACCTTTAACTCTTCTCCAACTTACTTAATCCTTTTATGAAACGTTTGCCTCTCCTGTCCGCCACGTACTGTTCAGGTGAACAGTAACCCTTCGGGACACTTTCCTCATTTCCCATTATCTCTCGTACCTACTGAAGCCGCCTAAAGACCTCTGCATAGAGTAATCACTGGACGTGAAGACCTTTGAGTTCCCGGTCAGCACACTCTGGGCTACCGCGAACCGCTCTCCACCCATCTGTGATCGTCCCCTTTATGGAGATTCGAGTCAGACACCGGGCTGAACTCCGATACAGGAACACAGGAGAACTCCGTGTCTCAGTCAATGATACTTGTCAACAGGGTCTTCACAACTTATAGGCACAACACAGTACATCAAGACTTTAAGAAAACATATGGGGTTCTTACTTTCATGCCCTCGAGGACGTCCCAGACTGCTTCCGCACCCCTCCCTCAGACGAACACCAAGAGGCTACACCAGGGGACACTTTATAGGCAAGATGACTCAATTTTCCTACCTCATATCACGGGTTGCGATCCCGGTGTCCGTTAGTGCGCCTCTCCTCGTCTGGTCTCTGGGGGTACGGGAACAGAGGGTCCAATCCTCGAGCCCCACGTTGGGTGCCAAAATTGTTCTGGTTCTGACAAAGCTGCCAGATTGATTTGATGTACTGCTCCAAATTAATTAAGATACGTGCACGGAGAGATCAGACAGACAACTCACTACATGGAGTTAATCAGTATCTCTGGTTTATTTCTGAAAACAACATGGGTTTCATGAGAGGAGGGAGTGGGAGGGGGGGTGAAAGATAAAGTATATATTTTCTATTGGCTATGAACTCTCTACTTTTCTGTAACCTTGACGGCCAGAGGAAATTCCTTCTCCCTCCCCCCTGGGTGAAACCGTTACTTCTATCTTTGTAGCTGCTTGCTTGAGCTGAACAGAAACCACAAAGAAACACATGATAAAAACACAAAGTAAGATTCTAGTTTATAGGTGTTGGCTGAATGCCTGGCCACCATCTTAGCTCAACAAGCAAGTATCCATTTTGTATCAATAGTCCATAACACCTGTGGATTGTCATAGGTGCCCTCTCGGGAGTCTAGCTGCAGTTGTCCTGTATTTGTCCAATGGGTGTCCCCCATGGATGTGAAGCTGCAAGTACCACAATAATTATCAGCCACAGTTCAACCTCGTAACTGCCAGCAATGTCACCCCACCCCCCTTATAATTCTCAGCTACTGCTTCCTTCATTTTGGGAATACACACCAGCAGCACAGCAATATGCAACTGTTTTTTTTTTTGTGAAAGTTGTGCATGCTATACATAGGGACCTGATGCTTCTGATCTCCTCCCTCTTAGTATAGGTGTGGGGGTAGAGTATGCTGTGTACATACTGCTGTGTTAGCCAATAGGGTCTGCTCCAGTACCTGCAGTACAACAATCCAAAGGGCTGTTTCCAGCTGATAACAGCTCTATATAAGATGTCTGCCTCTAAATTAGTAAAAATACTGTAACTAAAAATATATATCTCTCCATATCCTTTAAAATATTTCCATGACTACGTCTGATTGCACCACATGGAGGATGTCTCCCCGCCCACTATTGGGACAGAAAACATAGAGAGGTTGAGTCCTCTTGACAGCCCCCCCACCCCCCTTCCGCCATGTGACTAAATTCCAGGTATATACAGGAAGATACTGCTGCGGGATTGGTAACAGCAAAACCCGGTGGGGCTCTGGGCTCCAGACTCGCTCCTTTTCATTGCGCTGCAATAGCTGGAGGCACAGCTCATCGGATGTCACTTCCGCTGATGTAAGGGCTACCGGAAGTAAGATGGCGGCCCCCACAGCAGTTCTCATGTCGTGGGACACTTGAGGCCTGGGTTACCGGCCTTGTGTCCCATCCGTTCCTCTTAGAATAAGTCCCTGAAAGAGAGGAGGAGCATCGCGGCAACAGGAGGGGTAAGTGCTGAGGGCATTTTAAACCTGAAGGGGGTTAATAACGGGGTCCTTACAGATGGATTCCTCCAGCTCTATTATGAATCCCCAGAGCCTCCTGTGTAGGGTCATGGGGAAAAAGACTACTCATAAGGTGGAACCTAAAAGGAAGAGCTGTTAGTGGGGACAAACTTATGATGCACACAGCCAAGTTTAGTCTGTTTTTGATTCGTGTTCACACCGCAGTAGTGGTCTGTATTTTCAGCCCTCTGAGTGTGGGCAGATGTTTATCAAACAGTTTGCTCCTATCCAGCCATCACTAGTGTCGCAGGGCTGCCTAGCAAATGCCTCTCTTGATTTGTGCACATGTGGCAGTGGATGACAGCACCTGCACCACATGGCATAGTGGGCATGTGTGTTTATTCACAGGTCGCAACTGCTTAGCATGGGCAGATGTTTATCAAGGGGTTAAATATTTCTCAGACAAGTAACTTAGTGGCACGGACAATTGAGCATTAGCGCTTATTGCCACATACAGCTGCCTTGTATGTAAAAGAGTGGCTTATTACTGCTCACTATCATAGAGCAGTGTTTACTGCCCAGTGTCATACTGCTGTGGCATGTATTTGTGGACCAACACACGTTTGTAGTTGGTTCCACCTACGTGACTTCCCAAATTGACTTGTGTTCACACCTGAGCGACTGGGCAGGCTGGGTTCTTGCGCAATCAATTAGACCAGCTGGTGCTGCGTTATCTGTCGCCTGGATTGGTGTGGATATAGGTTTGTCAATTGGAAGGTTTCACATTAGGTAGTTTTCCCTCCTGTTCACTTAATAAAGTTTCAATAAAGATGTAGTTTTACTATTTCCTTCACAACGTTCCTTTGGTCAGTGAATGATATTTGAAAAGGGTGTGACGTAAAACAAATTATTTTTAAAAGAATGGGAAGATGTGGATAAGACTCTATTCCCAGAGAATTTAAGAATCTCCTAGCCTTTGATAAAGAGGAGACAAAATTGTTGGAGGAAATTACAAAAATAGATACTCCTGTGGCCAGGGTGGATAGAAAAACTGCTATTCCCTTTGAGGATTCATCTTGGCTAAAAGAACCAATTGATCGTAAGGCAGAGACAGTCTCTTGAGGAAAAACTTGAAAGACCTCAGCAGCCTTAGTCTCAACTAACATTGACGCTACCTCGGTGGCATGGTCCATGCTTTTGTGGTTGTCCCAGTTGGAAAACCATTTAAAAATGGAGACTCCCAGTGAGGATATACTGGAATCTATAAAGCGTCTAAAAATTAAATAATGCGTGATTCCTTTCTCAGGGTCTTATGTTTTCGGCCCAGTATTAGATCATATCCTTTGAAAAAGCTTCAGACAAGAAGAAAGGCTTTCCGGAAGGAAAGCAAACTTTTTTTTTTCTTCTTTTTTTTCTTTCTTTATTTTATACTTAACCCCAACACCTCCCAGAACAAACAATGATGCCAGGCCGATGGGAGGAAGACTAAAATTCTTTCTCCCAGTATGGGGGGAGAAATAGCGGAAAACCTGTGGGTGCTTCAAATCGTACAAGAAGGCCACAGAATAGAATTTCAGTTCCTCAACAAAAATATGTTGACTTGGTACGGACAAAATACAACTCAAAGAAACCTGATGGAATACATTGCAAAATCCGGGTGCGGTGATTCAGGTCCCAAAACATCAGGAAGGCAAGGGGTATTACTCAAGACTTTCTTGTAAGAAAACTGCATATTTTTTTTTTTTTTTTTTTTTTCAGATTCATAATAAATTTGAAGCCTCCTGAACAGATAAATAAAGTATCAGCGCTTCAGGAGCAGTAATGTGCCATAAGGGAATAAGGCAGAGTGGATCATTATTAATTCCAATGTCTTCCATTTGGAATATCATCAGCCCCTCAGTTATTCACAAAATTATTAGATCGTGGCTTTTCTCAGGATGAAAGGAATAAAAATCGTACCATATCTGGACTACTTTCTTCTAATCGCAGACTCTGTGCAAATGTTAATGAATCCTGCTCAGACTGATCGCTCTCCTGCAAGATCTAGATTGGATCCTAAATTGGGAAAAATTAGACCTGACACCAGGAAAAATTTTCTTAGGAACTGTACTAGACTTGAGCTTGCAAAAATCCTTCCTTTCAGAGAAAATACAGCAAAATCTGATAGAAAAAAAAAAATGCAGTTTGTACGATCAGAGAGGCAATGAGCATCCTAGGCCTGATGACAGCTTGTATCATGACAGTGCCATGGAGCCAATATCACACAAGATCATTCAGAAGTTGATCCTTTCGGTTTGGCATGGAAATCATCAGTCTCTAAATCAGAAAATTCTCATAAGGCGCTCGGAAGTCTTTGGAATGGTGGAAGAACATGGACAGCCTGTCAAAATTATTTTCCTGGAACCCAAGCCCCTATACTGTAACAACAGATGCCAGTCAGCAGGGATAGGGGCAAAGATTGGAAATAATTGCTTCCAAGGAACTTGAAATCAAGCCATAAGGGGGAGATCCTTAAATTGCCAAGAACTCCGAGCAGTCTGGGAAACTGCAAGGTCAGGATCTTCTGCTGGGCCAGCACATAAGAATTTTGTCAGACAACATGACAACGGTGGCGTTCTCAAACACCAGGGGGGACAAGATGCCCTCTACTTCAGAGTCTTTTTCCAACAGGATTTTCTCTTGGGCAGAGGGAAAAATCCTATCAATTTCAGTGGCTTACCTAAAAGGGTCAAAAAAACATCGGCAGATTTCCTCAGCAGGCATTACGAAGACCCAAGCGAGTGGTCCCTAAACAAACAGGTTTTCTGGGCTTTGACAGCGGAGTGGGGATATCCCGAAATATACTTTTTTTTGCCACACGGAAAAATGCTCAAACAAATTCCTTCTCCCAGGATTCATCAGACCATCCGACTGCAGTAGGTGTATGTATGTATGTATGTATGTATGTAGAGATAGAGATAGAGATATATAATTTGGAACCCGGAAATAAGCAGGCTAAAGTTTAGTGTGGCTTCTGAAAGGGACTTAATAAAATTACAGGGGTTTCCGGACGAAGTGATATCAACCCTTCAAAAAGGCCATAAACAAGTAACCACTACCATCTATAATAAAATTTGGAAGAGATTCTGCTCATGGATAGCTTTTGAGAAATGTAAATCCGCTGCTTCCGGGTTTGGGGGAAATCCTGAACTTTTTAAAAGATGGCTTTGATAGGGGTCTTTAGACCAAGCACCCTAAAAGTCCATATAGCAGCCTTGAGCTGGTTTCTAAACTGTTCCCTGTCAGAAAATAGGATAAGCAGGTTTTATTAAAGCAACCCCACAGATGAGGCCAACTCTAAAAATCCTCAGTCCTGCCTTGGGACCCGACAATAGTTCGCAATGCTTTAATTAAGGAACCCTTTGAACCTATGCAAGATAGCTTTTTGAAACCTGTATCCTAAAAAAGTCATCCTAGTGGCAATTATATTGTCCGTTAGTTAGGTGAAACTCTAGCTTTAACCACCCGAGAACCTTACATTTTTTAAATTTTAGGACAGGGTCATCCTTTGACTAGATCCAACCTTTTTACCAAAGGTAGTTTCTACGTTCTATATAAATCAGGAAAATACAATTACCGGTAAGACTAATTCTTACTTTTCTTCACCTCCAGGAAAACTAGCTATGTCCCTTTCAGGGAAAGCAAGCTCACAAGACTGTTTCAGCCCTTTTTCTGTGGAAAGGGAAAAGCCTGTATGATTGTGAATATCAATCAGTGCGCATCTACTTATGATGAAACGCTGCATGTAATGAAGTTCTCTGCTGTTGCAAAACAAGTAAGTATCGTGTCAGATTCCTTGTTTACTTAAAGGTGCTATAATTACCTATTTTCATGATAGGCCCCTTTCGATTTAATATTGATTACCTGACTGGCACTCTGCTGAGCAGATGTGTGTAGTGGGTGGGACATCCGTGCAAGCACTGTGTCTTCATGGTTTAACTGCATCCTGTCTAACTTAGCGGCAGTGCAATGACAGTTGCTTTTCCCATTCAAGTGACGGGGACAAGCAGTTGTATTTGCACTGCCACTACAAGACTGTGTGCAGTTAGTGAAGAGGATGCAGTGCTTGCACAAGTCGGGTCATCAATATCACACTGCACAACGCCATAAATGTTTTGCTGGCCTGTTATTAAAGCAAACCTGTCACCGGGATTTTGTGTATAGAGCTGAGGACATAGGGGTTGCTAGATGGCCACTAGCACTTCTGCAATATCCAGTCTCCATAACTCTGTGCGCTTTTATTCTGAAAAATAAATAAAAATTTAGCCATATGCAAATTAACCTGAGATGAGTCCTGTCCCTGATATGAGTCGGAGATGGGATTCGTCTCGGGTTAATTTGCATATGTATTAAATCGTTTTTTTTACACAATAAAAGCACACAGAGCTATGGGCAATGGATTTTGCGGATCTGCTAGCGGCCGTCTAGCAACCCATGTCCTCAGCTCTATGCCCAAAATCCAGGTGACAGGTTCCCTTTTAAGAGCTTATTCACATGACTGTCTTTTTTCTTCGCTGTGCTTCCTGTTTTTAAGACGGCATACGGACTCTACACCGCACGCACACTCGTGCGCACACACACACACTCACTCACTCACTCACTCACTCTCATGTCTGGATATTGTTGAAGATAACCCCAACAATGCAGAGTACACATAGGGTGCAGTCCACCATTAATGTCATAACAGGTAAGTATAGTACAGAATGATGCTCAAAAATAATTAAAATATACACGATAAGGAAAAATGGTACGGTAAATAGATCAAGAAACGTGCCAAATGTACTAATAAATGGAAAGAAACAATCACCATGCTGCTGCGCCGCTTTGCATAATACAGGTGAGCATAATTGGGTTCATATGTTTGCACCTGTTTGGAGGCCTATAATATATGCCTGGCTTTTTATTACACACACCTCCTCCTGGCGAAGCCAGTAGGTGAAACGTGCTTTGAGGTGGACTTGTTAGTCTAGCGGTGTGTTCTCAATCATGTCACAGGGTAGGCATTATTGACATTGTGCATGTATTTTTTCTTTTATTTTTTTTCTTCATTTCTACTCATGTAGTTGTGGATGTCGGTTTAATAATGAAAATGTACACTATAAGGAATAATGGTACAGTAAGTTAAGAAACGTAACAGTTTATAAGGCTGAAAAAGAAATCTGTCCATCCAGTCCAGCCTGTTATCCTGCAAGTTCATCCAGAGGAAGGCAAAAAAAAACTGAGGTAGAAGCAAATTTTCCCCACTTTGGAGTCGGGAAGGAATTTTGTTCCCTTAATCAGGCAATCAGAATTTCTCGTGCATGGCATTGGGGGACACAGCACCATGGGTATAAGCCCAGCTGACACTAGAAACAAAAAAGTGTTGGCTCCACCCAGGTGGGCTATACCCCTCTGCCAGAGCCAAAAGAACTCAGTCTAGTTCTAGTGTCCGTAGGAGGCAGACATGACCTGCTATTCTTTTTTTCGCAGGTCATCCTGCTAATCTTGTTTTCTTTATTTTTTTTTTTTCATTTTTTTTTTTCTCTACAGGTTGTAGGGGTGGCTCCATCGTGCTCCACCTTAATTGCCCCCCCTGCGGGCGCGTACTCAAGTACCCGGCAGCCACCCAGTCCCCCACTTGACCTGCTTCCGCAGTGGAATTCCGGCGGACCCACGGCTTCCGTGTTGAGTCTGCCGAGGGGGTGGTCATGCTGCGCCTGAAGACGTCGGAAGGTGAGTATGGCGGTCTCCCTATTCCCTTCCCTCTCTCCTTGTTCTCCTGAGTCCCTTTGTGGCCTGGCCCCTTGTTAGGCACTGCATGGTCCTGGAGGCTCTAAATCAGCTCTCCGGGGATCATTTATGGGCAGGGACTCCTGCATGGGGGCGCCTTTTTTCATGGGGCCTGGCCCTTTAAGGCAGCCGTTTTTTCATTTCGGGCATTCTCCTGCTCCACCTACCTGGCCTTTTCTGGGCCTCCCGCATCGACGCTGTGTCCCCTATTCTGCTGCTCCCGCCGGACGTCACGGCGATCGGACGCCCGTCTCCGGCAGCATTTTTTTCACTCTGGGCCCCGGCTTTGTTCTGGCCTAGGCCGCAAGTCACGTGGGGCGGAGCTGCGTCTCTGCCTTCTCCGGCTTCCCGGGCTTTTCTTGCTGCGTCCCTCCCCTCTGTGGGTGGTGCCCTGGGAGGCGTTTGTTTCGCCCAAGCCAGCGCCAGCGCGGGCTGCTGGGGGGGGTGTTTTCTTCTGAACTGCTGGTTCCTTCCTGCTTCAGGCTCTGTCTGGTCGCCATCTTGCAGCTTCCCTGCGATTGGTTCTCTGGGATACTGCACCATTGGTTCTGGTAGGCAGCCTTTTCTTCTTTGCAGGCTCCACCATCCGCCCTCATGTCTTCCTCTGGTCAGGCTCCCACTCCCCCTGCCGCCATTTCGACTCATTACGCCTGCTCTGTGTGTAATAGGAAGTTCCCATGCGGCCAGCCTACTTCCCTCTTTGTGCAGTGCCTCAACCCCAGTCCGCCCCCGCGGCCCCCTCTGTCGGTTCTTCCGGAATGGGCTGCTACCCTATCCCAGGCCATAGGTAACCTTGCCAGCCTCTCCTAATCCCTGGCGCAGTCCTTGGACAGTCTGCCTGCCCAGATTGCGGCTGCCTCTGGTAGGGGCCCTCCCGCTGGTGATGCGCCTGGCGAAAGTTCCCGTTCTTGCTCTGGCATGCGGTCCCGCAAGCGACCTCGTACGGTCTCAGCTGGGTCTCGCTCTTCCTCAGCTACCCCGGATCACTCCCCGGTTAGGTCTGAGTCGGGCGAAATTTCTTCTTCCGCCGCTCCTGGGGACTCCTCCGCTTCAGATTCTGAATCGGAGCGGTGCTCAGCGATGTCGGAGGCCATACAGGATCTCATCAAGGCCGTCCGGGACGCGCTCCATGTGCAGGACGTTCCTTCTTCCTCCACCCTGGAGTCGGTGTCCTTCCGCCGTTCTAGACGGTCCACTGTGGTTTTCCCGAATCACGAGGATCTGGACGCACTTCTCGCTAAGGAGTGGCGTCACCCTGATCGGCGCCTTCATCTTACCAAGGCCTCTGATGTCCCTTATCCTTTTTCTGAGGAATCTGTCAATCTCTGGACGGTTCCTCCTCAGGTAGACCCTCAGGTTGCTCGCCTGGCGAAAGCTACTACCCTTCCCCTGGCTGACGCGGCTTCCTTGTCGGATCCCGCTGACAAACGTGTCAACTCCTTGGCCAAGTCTGTTTTCGTAGTGGCGGGTGCCACCATCCGCCTTGCGTTTTCTGCCTCCTGGGTGGCTAAGGCCTGCGCTATCTGGGCAAAACGGCTTATCCGTGCCTTACCTCCAGACTTGGACCATGGGGATTTGGCAGTGCTTGCCTCTCAAATTTACCAGGCGTCCAAGTTTCTTTGTGATGCCTCTATGGAATCGGCCCGCCACTCCGGCCGTGCGGCCGCCAACTCTATGGCCATCCGCCGCATCATCTGGCTTTGTTCTTGGGCGGCGGCTTCTGCCTCCAAGAAAGCTCTAATTTCCCTTCCCTTTCTTGGTGGGAAGCTCTTTGGGAAGCGTTTGGAGGAGCTCATTTCGGAGGCCACTGGCCGTAAGAGTTCCCTTCTTCCCCAGAATCAGACCTCCAGGCCTTCCTTTTAAGGCCAAACCTGCTCGCCCCAGTCCACTAAGCCTCCTTCCGCATGACTCGTCAAGGTGGGAGGGCGCCTGCTCGCCTTTCGGAATGTCTGGTAAGTGTAGAAGACGTTTGGGTTCTCGAGGTGGTCTCCTCCGGATACAGGATCAAATTTTCCGATCTTCCGCCCAGACGGCTCTTCCCGACGTCACCCCCCCAGGTCTCCCGGCGGGGCTTTTTTTTTTCTTTTTTTCTTCAGGCCATTCGTTCCCTGCGCGCTCTAGGGGTCATCGTTCCGGATCCAGAGTCATAACTTTTTCGGGGTTTCTACTCTAACCTGTTCGCTCTGTCCTATCCTGGACCTGAAGGCGCTGAATCACTTCGTCCAGGTCTGTCATTTTCGCATGGAGTCCCTCCAGTCCGTGATCGCCTCCTTGGAGTTGGACCAGTTCCTGTCGTCCATCGATATTCAGGACGCTCATCTGCACGTCCCCATTGCCCTCTCCCATCAAAAGTTCCTTCGCGGTAGGTTCTCTATTTCAAATTTGTAGGCCTGGCCTCCGCTCCGAGGGTTTTCCCCAAGGTGTTAGCTCCCCTCGTGGCCCTTCTTCATGCCAGGGGGGTCGCCTTGGTACCCTACCTGGACGACCTTCTGATTCGGGCCCAGTCGTTGGAGGACAACCTGTCCAGCCTGAGCATCACCCTCTCAGCTCTTGGCCAGTTCGGGTGGCTCATCAAACACTCAAAGTCCTCCCTCATCCCACGCCAGAGGATGCCCTTTCTGGGCATGATCTTCGACACTCGCCTCGGGCGGGTGTTGTTTCTCTTCTCTTCAGGCGGGGGTAAATCTTCTCCGCTGCCCTTCCTCTCTATCAGGACGTGTATGCGCGTCCTGAGGAAGATGGTGGCCTCATTCGAAGCCATTCCCAATTCCACTCCCGGGACCTTCAGTTGTTCATTCTATCCAGATGGGACAAGTCCCCGGCAGGCCTTAATCGCCTTACCAGTCTCCCCCCTCAGCTTTGCCAGGACCTTTCCTGGTGGCTAATTCCTCGGACGGTGTCCCTGGGCCGGTCCTTTCCCCCCACCCCCAGTTGTCGGGTGATCACGACGGACGCCAGTCTCTCGGGTTGGGGAGCGGTATTCAAGTCTCTCACGGTCCAGGGTCTTTGGTCTGTTCAGGAGTCTTCCCTGCAGATCAATGTTCTCGAGCTCAGGGCAATTTTCCTGGCACTGTCTCACTGGACCCCACGTCTCCGCGGTCTCCCGATCCGGGTTCAGACGGACAATGCCACTGCCGTGGCTTATCTGAACCACCAAGGGGGCACCAGGAGTGTGATGGCCTTGCGGGAAGCCTCCCATATCCTGCGGTGGGCGAAGAAACACGTTCCCGTCCTCTCCGCCGTTCACATTCCCGGGGTCGACAACTGGGCGGCAGACTTCCTCAGTCGTCAGCTCGTCGACCCGGGCGAATGGTCTCTCCACCCAGAGGTGTTCCTTCAACTTGGTCACCGATGGGGAACTCCGGACGTGGATCTCTTCGCGTCTCGCCTCAAATACAGGCTTCCGCGCTATGTCGTGCAGTCCAGGGACCCTCAGGCTCTTGCGGTCGACACCCTAGTTCTGCCTTGGTCTCAGTTCAACCTTCTGTACCTCCCCCCCCCCCCCCCCATTCCTCTCCTGCCCTGAGTGCTCAAGCGTCTCAAGGCAGCCCGGGTGGCGGCGATCCTGGTGGCTCCGGATTAGCCCCGCAGAGCGTGGTTCGCAGATCTAGTGTTTCTGCTCGCTGACGTTCCGTGGCATCTTCCTCTGCGCCACTATCTCCTTTCACAGGGCCCTCTGTTCCACCCAAATTTACCTCAGCTTCATTTGACGGTGTGACTGTTGAGACCGCGGTCCTGAAGTCCCGTGGCCTCTCGGAATTGGTCATGCATCACGCACGATGCATCACCCTTGCAAACCCCAGTCGGCCCGTATTTACTACCGGACCTGGAGAGCGTATTTTGCCTGGTGAGTCTGGGTGTTTTCGTCCCCTCTGTTTCTCTGTCCCTAACATTCTGGCCTTCCTTCAGGCCGGTTTTGAGAAGAGTCTTCGCCTGGCTTCCCTCAGGGGGCAGATTTCAGCCCTCTCTGTCCTCTTCCAGCGTCCTGTGGCCTCGCTGGCTCAGGTTAGGACCTTCCCACAGGGTGTCGCTCGCCGAGCCCCTCCCTTTAGTTTTCCGGTGGAGCAGTGGGACCTGAATCTCGTCCTCGACGCCCTTCAGTCTTCTTCTTTTGAACCTTTGGCAGAGATCTGTCATTTGTCTCATTTAGGTGGCCTTCCTTGTGGCAGTCACCTCCATCCGCCGGGTCTCCGAACTGGCGGCGCTTTCTTGCCGGTCGCCTTTCGTGGTGTTCCATCAGTACAAGGTAGTGTTGCGTCCCGTTCCTTCTTTTCTTCTAGTGGTCTCCTCGTTTCATTTCAATGAGGAGATTGTCTGTCCTTCCTTCCTTCTGCCCTAATCCTTCTCACCCTAGGGAGAAATCCTTCCATTGCCTTGATGTTGTTTGGGCTCTCCGCTGGTATCTTCGCCTCACGGAACCTTTCCGTCGTTCGGACTCTTTTCGTGGTCCCGGCGGGACTTCGTAAGGGTTTGCCTGCCTCTAAGGCCACCATCTCTCGCTGGGTTCGGTCGGCTGTCAAGGAGGCCTATGTCGCGAAGGGCCGTGCTCCCCCTTCCAGGTTGACCGCTCATTCGACTGGGGCAGTTGGTGCTTCCTGGGTGGTGCGTCATCAGGCTTCTGCTGCCCAGGTTTGCCGGGCCGCCACCTGGGCGTCAGTTCACACTTTTTCTAAGTTTTACCATATTCATTCCCTGGCTTCTGCTGACGCCAGCCTGGGGCATAAGGTTCTACAGGCAGCTGTGCTTTAGGTTGGCGACATGGCGTTCTTCTTCCCTCCCTCAGGGACTGCTTTGGGACGTCCCATGGTGCTGTGTCCCCCAATGCCATGCACGAGAAAAATAGATATTTTTTTTGTACTCACCGTAAAATCCTTTTCTCGTAGTAGGCGTTGTGGGATCTGTGTCCCCCTCGCCCCCTTTCTGAGCTTTATTCTTGTTTGTGGTCCCGGCGTTTTGTTGTGGTTGTCGGGCTCCCCAGTTCAAGACTTGTTGGCGTTCAGTTTCCATTTTAGTTCAGGTGTGGCGTTCCTACTGCTTTTGTACCGACTGAGTTCTTTTGGCTCTGGCAGAGGGGTATAGCCCACCTGGGTGGAGCCAACACTTTTTTGTTTCTAGTGTCTGCCTCCTAGTGGCAGCTGGGCATATACCCATGGTGCTGTGTCCCCCAATGCCTACTACCAGAAAAGGATTTTATGGTGAGTACAAAAAATCCATTTAACTCCCTGGATTAACGATCCCTCTCTAGTAGCTATAGCCTGTAATATTATTACGCTCCAGACCTCTCTTGAATTCCTTTATTGTACTCGCCATCACCACCTCCTCAGGCAGAGATTTACATAGTCTCACTGCTCTTACCGTAAAGAATCCTCTTCTATGTTTGTGTACAAACCTTCTTTCCTCCAGGCGCAGAGGATGTCCCCTCGTCAGAGTCAGTCCTGGGGTTAAAAAGAGTGAGGGGAGAGATCTCTGTACTGACCTCTGATATATTTATACACTAGACCTCCCCGTGTGTGTGGGTGTTTGTGGGTGGGTGTGTGTGTGTGTGGGGTGTGTTTTTTTTTTTTTTGTGTGAATAACCCTAATTTTGATAATCTTTCAGGGTACTGTAGTCCCCCCATTCCAGTTATTACTTTAGTTGCCCTCCTCTGAACACTCTCTAGCTCTGTGGTGTCTGCCTCGTTCGCAGGAGCCAAGAACTGTACACAGTACTCCATGTGTGGTGAGACTGTTATCATCACAGGCATCTATGCCCCTTTTGATGCAACACATTATCTTATTGGCCTTGGCAGCAGCTGCCCTATGCTGGTTTTTACAGCTTAGTTTGCTGTTCACTAAAATTCCTAGGTCCTTTTCAATGTCGGTGTTAGGCTACTTTCACACTTGCGTTCAGAGCGGATCCGTTCATATAATGCAGATGGTGGCTCCATTCAGTACGGATCCGTCTGCATTATAATGTTAAAAAATTTCTAAGTGTGAAAGTAGCCTCAGACGGATCCATTCAGACTTTCAATGTAAAGTCAATGGGGGACGGATCCGTTTGAAGATTGAGCCATAGTGTGTCATCTTCAAACGGATCCGTCCCCATTGACTTACATTGTAAGTCTGGATGGATCCGCACGGCCAGGCGGACACCCGAACGCTGCAAGCATCGTTCTGGTGTCCGCCTGCTGAGCAGAGCGGAGGCTGAACGCTGCCAGACTGATGCATTCTGAGCGGATCTGCGTCCACTCAGAATGCATTAGGGCAGTACGGATGCGTTCGGGACCGCTTGTGAGCCCCTTCAAACGGAACTCACAAGCGGAGCCCCGAACGCTAGTGTGAAAGTAGCCTTACCCAGTGTTTTACTATTTAGTATGTACAGGTGACTTGTAGTATTCCTTCCCATGTGCATAACCTTACATTTGTCAGTGTTAAACCTAATCTGCAACTTCTCTGCCCAAGCCTCTAATCTATCCAGAGCCCTCTGTAGTAGTATACTGTCCTCTTCCGTTTTAATTACTTTTACACAGTTTAGTGTAATCTGCAAGGTGACTAAAAAAAATGGCGAATCAAGCAGTTTTTATTTTTCTGTTATGGCGCTCACCACATACGACTTTTTTTTTTTTTTATAGTTTGAACTTCGGACGTGGTGATATGTAATATGTTTGTTTATATATTTTATATGTAAAATTGGGAAAGGGGGTAATTTAAACCAACAAAATCCAAGGTAATAGACAGATATATAGATTTAATATTTTCCTAATTTATCAATAGCTGATTGTATAGCAGTGGCTGTTGATCTACTAAGTAAATGCAAATTGTACCTCCAGGTGCCAGCCAGTTTGAAAACTAGGTGAGACGCTCCACCTTCTCAGAGGAGGCTCTATTTAACACTGGCCTGCTAACTACAAGCCATTTGGGCACACTAATGAAGACCTGGAAGGGAGATATTAAAAATGCGGAGCAACCCCAGACATGTTGTCTGCCAAACCAGCGGGTAGTCTAACCCATTCAATGGATGAATGAAATATCGGAAGCCATAACTCCGACCTCATAACGCCCACATCCTCAACCCTAATAATTGTGTTCAGCCTGACATGGGCTTCAGGGAGAGTCTATACACGACATACTGAACATGAGGCTTTTCTCGGTATTCAGGATCTGGTCTTCTGGAAATCATAACTCTATCATATTTGGTGTCTGTATGACCGGGACGAGGAGACTCAGATTATGGGATTGTACCTGTACTCACAGTCCGTTATACGGCAAGTAATCAGTGATTTATATTGCTACATTGGTCAGCCTTGTGGGAAGGTGGGGGCAAAAACCTGAATATTCGATGTCACAGAAGACCGGACCGAAAGGAGGGAGCTTCCCTCACAGACCACCCCTCAGCAGAGGGGTGATAAAAATGGGTGCTTGGGAGCAAGTAATTGTCAGACATTTTGGGGATCCACATCGTTTGGAGTGAGTGCCCGTATCTTCAGCTGTCCCCACAGCCGGAATATAACTGCTGTATCTCAGTAAGCCAATATTCTGTATTTTTCACTTATTTTATCACTTATTTTTTCACTTATTTACTGTTTTACTGTATTGTATGTATATTTTTCTTTTATCTGACACATTATTTTTGTATTGCACTGCACTATTGTGTATTAAATTTAAACATTAATAAGTCCCTTCCTTGTGGTCTTATAGAACTTGCTCTTTCGGAGGGAATAACGTTACCAGTAGTGTTTCAGAGGATTTTAGGTCCCATATAGATAACCTGTGTTAAAATTGGGTTGAGAGCATATCCGAGTATAGGCCCCTATTGCCTTATAGTATAGGTGGTGGCAGCTACTGTGATATAAAATATTGGGGTGTTAGAATCTAGGGGAGTAAGTTAGCATAATTCTGTCATTTTAGAATAGGTGGGTGGGAATTTCTGTGGTAACTTGATGAGCTCACTAGTATAATTCATCCCAATGACTTGACCCGAGAGTAGGGATCGTGACACCTGGGATCTTTTAATACCTTCTCCTATTCACCCTAATAGAGCTCTATTAGGGTGAATAGGACCTCACACTATCCCTGCTGCCCTGTGCTTTGTTTACACACCAGCAGGGAGCTTACCATGGCAGCCAGGGCTTCAGTAGCGTCCTGTCTGCCATGGTAACCGATTGGAGCCCCGCAACTTCACTGCTGGGGCTCTGATCAGAAGCTGCCACTACACCACCAGAGGGGGAGGGGGCGCACTGTGCCCCCAATGATTTTCATACTGGGGAAGAGG